>NC_087216.1:30432914-30455140 GCF_015104395.2 Macrobrachium nipponense
TCATGTAGCGTCTACGTAGTTAGCAAAAGGATTGTCTTAGAGTACTGTGCAACCAAGAATAATCTGAAGTGTATGTTTGGGATAACATATTTTTAAGTAAATTTCAGGATTTTCAGGTTTGATTTGATTGTATTCACTGAGAAATTATGTGTGGCGTTACTAGGTCTGAACTCTCGCTCTCTCTCTCTCTCTCTCTCTCTCTCTCTCTCTCTCTCTCTCTCTCTCTCTCTCGTTTGCTTCATTAAGAGCTTACCTAACTTCTGCGGAACATGACGTCAGGACGTTCTGTTTCCAAGGTAACTGAGAATCGAGGAGGCAAGACGGATAAAGATGGCTACCGAGATTACTACAAGGAATATAATTATGCACCAAACACGCCAATCATAACGGCAAACCTAAGTAAAAGGTTGTACCGCATTAATTAGCTTAGGAGAAATAAAAGTAATTAATTTGCATGCATAAGGTGGTAATACATGGAGGCAAATGATAGAGGGTCACATCAGGGAGTTGAAGTAAATCACGATTCGTAATATTTTATATATAGAAGGCATTTCATTCACAAAAAAGTTATATTTATGTATGTATATATATATATATTATATATATATATATATATATAATATATACTAATAAAAGGACCCATGGAGCCCATACACAAAAATGTAGAGAGAAAAAGTACTATATTTCAGAGACTGCTGTCTCTCTCTTCAGGTATATGAATGAGAAAAGTTTACAGAAAAGGTGGTATTTTATACCAGAGATTCGTCCACAAGTAAGCCAATTTAGGTCCACCCCCTCCCCCCCGCTGATAATCTTCCTTTAATCTTCTTAAGCGTTGGTTGAATGAACACTGCGTCGACGATGTCTGATGTCCAATTCCCTTTTGAGATGTTCATTACCTCTTCTTCCTTTTATTAGGCCGATTCCATCATTTGACTCTTGTACCGCAGTTGCTGCTATAAATTACACGTGACATATTCCAGTTTATTCTATGGTTATGTTCATTATATGATTGAAATAGCCGAGTTCTGTTGTCCATACCTAACTGACCGTTTGTGTTGTATTAATCTCTGGGAAGTGATTTACCTGTTAAATCCGATGTAAGATTGGTCACAGTCCTGGCATGGGATCTCATATACCCCAGAGTCTTTGGGCGATGTCTTTTGTTGGACGTTAATCAGGGATTTGGCTAAGGTATTTGGGTAGGTAAATGCAAAAGGGTTGGATTTCCCAAGGGTGTGAGTTACTCTCTTAATCGTCTCCAGGTGGGGAATTTTTATTTTATTGTTGGGTGTGTCTCTGGTCTTGTCTTTAGGGGGTCGGTAGAAAATTACGTTTGCTTTTTGAATTGCTTTCTCAATTATATGGTCAGGATACTTTAAAGATGAAAGTTGCTTGCGAATTAGTTCAAATTCTTTTTCCTGGAAATCTGGGGAACAAATTCGTAAGCTCTTAGGAATAGGTTGCTGGCTAGACCTATCTTTGATAGTATTGTCATGATAGCTAAAGTAGTGAATATATGAAAGTGAGAACGTTGGTTTTCTGTATATGGTAAATTTGTATTCTGTCGTGTCTCTGATTATTAAAACATCAAGAAAAGGAATTTTGTTGTCTGTTTCCCATTCAACTTTAAATTTGATGCTGGGCACTAATGCGTTTAATTTTGAGAGGAATTCATTAAAATGACCCCACTTATTATCCAAAATGTTAGTATGTCATCCACGTATCTCATCCACAGCATGTTTTTGGGTTTTATTGCATTTATTACTGTAGTTTCAAAGTATTCATGTCACATTGGGCTAAAATAGACTTAAAGGACTACCCATACTACAACCCGAATTTTGCTTGTAGAATGATTCCCCGAATGAAAATACGTTATTAGATGCACATAATTCAACTAATCTTTATTATTTTGTCAAGTGCCAAAGGGAAATGATCTGAATAGGGGATAATTTTTCCCTTAAAAACTGAAGAACGTCCTGTACTGGTACTTTTGTGAATAGGGAGTCTACGTCAAGGCTTAAAAGTTTTATGTTGTGAAGTGGTATATGTGCTTCTCTGAATTTTGTGACAAAAGTCTTCCGAATGTTTGATGTGACTGGGAGAAAAAGTGCCTAAAAAAGGAGAAAGGAGGCCAGCTAACCATTTAGAAATTTTGTAATTGAAAGCTCCGGCGCATGAAACGATGGGTCTGAATGGAAGATTGTCTTTGTGAGTTTTGGGAAGACCATAAAAGTAGGGTAATTTAGGATTAATTACTTTAAATTTCTCTAATAGTTCAATACTCTTTTTGTCTTGGCCAATTAATCTTACTTTCCGAAAAATTCTGTGGGAAACGTTCTGGAGGGGATTTTTCGTCAGTTTTTCGTAAGTATTTGTGTCGCTAAGGAGCTGGTTGATTTTGTCGAGGTAGAAGTCTTTGTCCATTATTACAATTTTGCCGTCTTTGTCGGATCTACTTATTATAACATCTAACTTTTTTAGCGAGTGGATGGCTATCATGAATCTGCGGGGAACAGGATATTTCTTATGAGGTCAGTTAAAGCATTTAGTAACACTCCTTTTAAACATATCTCTTCACGGCTGTAGTTTTTTGTCAGATATGAATTTATCAAAAGCCACTATGAAGTCTAGGTTGTTTTTGCAGTCTGGCATTAGGGCAAAGGATAAGCCTAAATTTAAAACTAATGTTGATTTACAGTAAGGGGGGTGTTGGATAAGTTTAAAACTTTGTCTTGTTGTTCAAGATTATTCCATGCGCTATTATCTATTAGGTTATTTAACTTGCGTAAAAGTCTGTTGGAATGAGTCACGCTATTATAGGCAGCAATGTCGGAACAGAATGAATCAGATACCTGTATACGTGGTCCGTAGTGAGGAGGCGAAGATTAGATTGAGTTCCATATATCAACCTCTGCGTAGCACGAAGATGTCGTTTCTCGTATTGGTGATTCTTTCTTCCAGGAAAATCTTGTGTGATAGAGGGAAGGGGTTTGATTGCAGAGTCCATCTCCCGAATCCGTACATTTTTGAAGTACTTGTTCTTTGAGGCATTCTTTCCAAAAAGTGTTTTTGGTTTTTCAGCCGGCTATTTTCAATCATATAAATGAACATAACCATAGAATAAACTGGAATATGTCACGTGTAATTTATAGCAGCAACTGCCGGTACAAGAGTCAAATGATGGAATCGGCCTTAATAAAAGAGAAGCAGGTAATGAACATCTCAAAAGGGAATTGGACATCAGACATCGGGCGACGCAGTGTTCATTCAACCAACGCTTAAGAAGATTAAAGGAAGATTATCAGCGGGGTGACCTAAATTGGCTTACTTGTGGACGAATCTCTTGGTATAAATACACCTTTTCTGTAAACTTTTCTCATTCATATACCTGAAGAGAGAGACAGCAGTCTCTGAAATATAGTACTTTTCTCTCTACATTTTGGTGTTTTTATGGGCTCCTTTTATTAGATGGAATTCTGTTGTTACAGAACACTTTTACCAGTCATTGTCAGCCCATTATGGAATTCAACCGCCTTTCCACGATTCTTCACTCACTTCCAGAAGTCAAGCCAGTTTTCCGCAAGTTTGAAAAAGAACTGAACAGACTACACCGGCTGAAAACCAAAACACTTTTTGGAAGAATGCCTCAAAGAACAAGTACTTCCAAAAATGTACGGATTCGGGAGATGGACTCTGCAATCAAAACCCCTTCCCTCTATCACACAATTTTCCTGGAAGAAAAGAATCACCAATACGAGAAACGACATCTTCGTGCTACGCAGAGTGATATATGGAACTCAATCTAATCTTCGCCTCCTCACTACGGACCACGTATACAGGTATCTGATTTCATTCTGTTCCGACATTGCTGCCTATAATAGCGTGACTCATTCCAACAGACTTTACGCAAGTTTAAATAACCTAATAGATAATAGCGCATGGAATAATCTTGAACAACAAGACAAAGTTTTAAACTTATCCAACACCCCCCTTACTGTAAATCAACATTTAGTTTTTAAATTTAGGCTTATCCTTTGCCCTAATGCCAGACCGCAAAAACAACCTAGACTTCATAGTGGCTTTTGATAAATTCATATCTGACAAAAACTACAGACGTGAGAGATATGATTAAAAGGAGTGTTACTAAATGCTTTAACTGACCTTCATAAGAATATCCTGTTCCCCGCAGATTCATGATAGCCATCCACTCGCTAAAAAAGTTAGATGTTATAATAAGTAGATCCGACAAGACGGCAAAATTGTAATAATGGACAAAGACTTCTACCTCGACAAAATCAACCAGCTCCTTAGCGACACAAATACTTACGAAAAACTGACGAAAAATCCCCTCCAGAACGTTCCCACAGAATTTTTTCGGAAAGTAAGATTAATTGGCCAAGACAAAAGAGTATGAACTATTAGAGAAATTTAAAGTAATTAATCCTAAATTACCCTACTTTTATGGTCTTCCCAAAACTCACAAAGACAATCTTCCATTCAGACCCATCGTTTCATGCGCCGGAGCTTTCAATTACAAAATTTCTAAATGGTTAGCTGGCCTCCTTCTCCTTTTTAGGCACTTTTTCTCCCAGTCACATCAAACATTCGGAAGACTTTTGTCACAAAATTCAGAGAAGCACATATACCACTTCACAACATAAAACTTTTAAGCCTTGACGTAGACTCCCTATTCACAAAAGTACCAGTACAGGACGTTCTTCAGTTTTTAAGGGAAAAATTATCCCCTATTCAGATCATTTCCCTTTGGCACTTGACAAAATAATAAAGTTAGTTGAATTATGTGCATCTAATAACGTATTTTCATTCGGGGAATCATTCTACAAGCAAAAATTCGGGTGTAGTATGGGTAGTCCTTTAAGTCCTATTTTAGCCAATCTGTACATGGAATACTTTGAAAACTACAGTAATAAATGCAATAAAACCCAAAAACATGCTGTGGATGAGATACGTGGATGACATACTAACATTTTGGGATAATAAGTGGGGTCATTTTAATGAATTCCTCTCAAAATTAAACGCATTAGTGCCCAGCATCAATTTAAAGTTGAATGGGAAACAGACAACAAAATTCCTTTTCTTGATGTTAATAATCAGAGACACGACAGAATACAAATTTACCATATACAGAAAACCAACGTTCTCACTTTCATATATTCACTACTTTAGCTATCATGACAATACTATCAAGATAGGTCTAGCCAGCAACCTATTCCTAAGAGCCTTACGAATTTGTTCCCCAGATTTCCTGGAAAAAGAATTTGAACTAATTCGCAAGCAACTTTCATCTTTAAAGTATCCTGACCATATAATTGAGAAGCAATTCAAAGCAAACGTAATTTTCTACCGACCCCCTAAAGACAAGACCAGAGACACACCCAACAATAAAATAAAAATTCCCCACCTGGAGACGATTAAGAGAGTAACTCACACCCTTGGGAAATCCAACCCTTTTGCATTTACCTACCCAAATACCTTAGCCAAATCCCGTGATTAACGTCCAACAAAAGACATCGCCCAAAGACTCTGGGTATATGAGATCCCATGCCAGGACTGTGACCAATCTTACATCGGATTTACAGGTAAATCACTTCCCAGAGATTAATACAACACAAACGGTCAGTTAGGTATGGACAACAGAACTCGGCTATTTTCAATCATATAAATGAACATAACCATAGAATAAACTGGAATATGTCACGTGTAATTTATAGCAGCAACTGCCGGTACAAGAGTCAAATGATGGAATCGGCCTTAATAAAAGAGAAGCAGGTAATGAACATCTCAAAAGGGAATTGGACATCAGACATCGTCGACGCAGTGTTCATTCAACCAACGCTTAAGAAGATTAAAGGAAGATTATCAGCGGGGGTGACCTAAATTGGCTTACTTGTGGACGAATCTCTTGGTATAAATACCACCTTTTCTGTAAACTTTTCTCATTCATATACCTGAAGAGAGAGACAGCAGTCTCTGAAATATAGTACTTTTCTCTCTACATTTTGGTGTTTTTATGGGCTCCTTTTATTAGATGGAATTCTGTTGTTACAGAACACTTTTACCAGTCTATATATATATGTTTGTGTGTATGTGTGTGTTTGTGTGTGAATATATGAATATATATACATATATATACTAGGCCCATATTCGAGATGATATTTCAAACACCCTTATTGGTTTGCGCACAAAGGAATCACGAAAACGTAACTGTACAGTGTGAATGAACTCTATAGTGTTTCCAGAAGACAGGCATCGATGATTCAATAGTACAATGAATTCCTTAACTTGTCCTGTGTTAAGTAAAGTACAAGATGCGAGGGAATGTTATACATGCCTATTTTAATACTTATAAAAGTACTTACAAATTACTGAATGGTAAACAAAGATAAAAAAAATATTAATTTTTCTAAAGCAACTCGCACAGTCTACCGATAAATAGTGAGCAGAATAGTATACATACTTACAGCAGTTTGTTGGAACATATATATTGTTTAATAAGATTACAAGTACATTTTCGCAATAATTCACTTAAAAACTAATAATATAGAGACTAAAGACAATACTTTCATTCTTAAACTACATAAAAAAAATAAAAAACGGATCATATCGGCCTAATATGTTTTTTTTTTTTTTCGCGCCTTAAATGTACAATGACGGCATTTAAACTCCCGCCAATCAAGGACCCCGATACAGTGAACCCCAGGTGCGATTTAAATGCCCTGGTGGAGATCAGAAGATCCAGGTGTCCGTTGACTCACGCAGATGAATGGAGGGGAGGTGGGGTGATTTAAACAATTCATTCGCCGGGAAGAATTTAAAGGTATTCATTCAAACTAAACGGAGGTTTTTGATTCAACGGAATTTAAATGACTCTCCCCTTTTTTAAAGCTAGAGGTGGTGATGTTGCCATTTGGTATTAAGTGATGATATTTTACTGAAATATACTTTTAATTATTCTTTTAATATCTTTATGGGATTGTATAGAGTTTATCATAACGAGGGGCGAGGAAGAGGGAAGTGGGAGTAGGAGAGTGAGGGGGAACGGGGAGTGGGAAGGAAGGGGGAGGTGGAGGGTAAGGGAAGAGTGATGTGGGAGGGGAAGGGGAAGGAGGAGGAAGAGGGAGGGAAAAAGGAACGGGGAGGGGGAGGGAAACCTCTGTAGCCTTCGGGATTGCCAGTGTGCATTCAAACACATACAAGACAGAGTTTTAGTAATATATATATATATATATGTGTGTGTGTGTGTGTGTGTGTGTGTGTGTATGTGTATGTGTGTGTTTGTGTTTGTGTGCGTGTATACAGATTACAGCTTTTATTACTATGAATTTATTACAAGAAATCTGTGTACATTTTTTTATGAACTTAGTATCTTTGTAGATTAATTTTGACATACAACACTTTGATAACACAAGTCTGCAACTAGCTCTCACGTAATGGTCCAAAATGGCCCTCCTCCCTGCCCTTACTTGTTTTCGCAGAATAATTTGTTGCTCACGACAAACGCTTGAAAATAAAGCGAAAGAAAAACAAAAACAATAAAATGAAACAGCACTGAAAGTAAAAAAGAAAAAAAAACAAGCGTCCCCTTGTACGAATGCAAAGATATTTCCATTATTTCTGAAGGAAAAGGCAGAAAAAGGCCAGTAGCAGAAAAAGGTTTGTACCTGGAGGAATGTACCAACAACATATATTAGATTTCTGTAGATGGAAAAGCTTCTTCTTCTTCTTCCAGCGAGCCTCTCAGATGGAGGAAATGGGGCAGGGAGTCTGTAGGGAGACTTTTATTAGATCTTTAGATTTGGAGGAATTATGTTTTTCCCGATGAGGAGATAAGGAGCGGGGAAGTTGAAAAGAGGAATGGGAAACTGTGATGATATTGTAGGAGGAGAAGGGGCGCAAGTGAGAGGTCTAAGAGGAAAAAAGCGGATACAACGTAGAAGAGGATAAAAAAGGAAGGCTGCCTAATGATTCAGTGAGCGATACTGGAAGAATAGAACAGTAAAATGCATCGAAAAGAAACATGAAACGACAAACTCAATCAGAAATAGAGAAAGAATATTTTAGACCAACGTACTTTCTGGATAAACGGAAAGAATAACTTGATTGGATATTTTTTTATAGATCTGTATAGAGATATATTACAGAGATAAGAGGTTTACCAAGATGTACCATGCGCAATAACTAAAATTTATCTTCCGACGAAAACGAGTAAGATACAGTAATGTGATCAAAACAGCTCCGGAAGATCGTGATACACAATCGATATTGCCGGATGATGTTGGTTGTGGTTAAGATGAGGTGCTTAACTGACTTCACAGTATTCTCGGAAAGACCGTTTTATTGTGGGTAATGTGGTGAGGTTATTCAATGTTGAATTCCCAAACGCTTCATAAATTCCTGGAACTTAATGCTGTTGAGCTGTGGTCCTCCATCAGTCATGAGGCACAAAGAGGAACACCAGATTCTCGGAAGTAATGGCAAAAGATCCTGATGGTGTTAGAGGTGATAGTGTCACCTTTTCACCTTTGCAAAGGACGACAGCAGGCCAACATGAGAGTCAGTCAACTACAACAAGGAAGGACTTCCCTGCAACAGTAAAGGAGTCTGCTGAGATGGACGCAAAGGGCCTTGTAGGGGTGTCCTCATTCATTAGGGGTTCTTATTGATGAAATGGCTGCAATATCCGGCATGACGCACAAGCTCAGACTGTATTGGCAATGTTGTAGTCTATACTGGGCCAAAAGACGGTCTGCTCCACTCGGCACTTGGTGCCTTCCCCATGCAAATGGAACAAGGAGCAGTGGCAGAGGGCAGCAGGAGCTTAGATTCTTGCTCTGTACAGGATAAGTTCATCTATCAGCGTAGAGGTCATTCCGTATCATCCAGTAGGGGAGTAAGGACTTGTGGAGATAATATCTATTGGAAGGGAATCCTGGGGTAACACAGTAAGTAGATGAAGGTACGAAGGTTCCTTTCTTGCTGCGGTACTCAGATTGTACAGAATCCTATTGGCATCTGGAGCTGAATACTCTTCTGAAGATGTGATGGCCTTAATAGCTCGGAGATGGATGGCAAAAGAAGCACCTGAGATCTCAACTTCTGGTGTGGAGAGGCTGACTGGGGCTCAAGACAAAGCAACAGGAATAAACTTGATTTGCCAGCACCCCAAACAGCTGTGAAGTGGTAGGGCGAAATCTTCTCCTTCAGGTGCAGGAAACATTGTAGGAAATATTGTATGCCTGCTAAATACATCCTACATTTCGACATTGCCCGGACAATGGCCAGCATCGGTTTCAGTAAGAAACCGAGAGCCACAATGATCTAGGTGTAGGCATCCACCACCATGGTCCTGAAGGAGGGCATATTCAATAATGTTGAGATGTGAGGCATCTGCCTGAAGGACGACAGGTAGGTCAGGGTTGAAAAGGGCAAGAACAGGTGGTCTGTTAAAAGCTAACTTCATACATTGTAAAGCCTCATCATGATTAGGTGTCCAAACAAATGTTTCTCTTGGGGTTCATCAGGGGATATAGAGGTTGAGCTGCAGCAGAGATATCTGGAGTGAACTCTGCCAGTTGGATGATCAGTCCCATGAATGATCTGAGGTCAGTCAAGCTTTCTTGGTCAGTTGAAATACCTTCTCCTGAGAGAGTATTTCCACAGAAGTTCGCGGTGGGTGCGGCGACCACAACTTATCCTTGTTGAGGGTGATCCCAAACTTGCAGCACCAAGTAAGCTCTTCATAGATACGTTGAAGGTGTGCAGTAGTCTTATTTTGACTCATTGAAGGGCCATATCACCTCGCTGACAGAAGGCGTCTCCAGTAACTATGAAGCCCATTGATCCTCCACAGTAGTTGAATCGACCATATGGAGTGATAAAAGTTGTCAAATATTGATCTTCTTCTGCCAGTTCCATCTGCCAATACCCACAGAGGGTTTCTCCCAAACAGGATAGATCTGCATTTACCGTGCGTAGGCTTTGCCTAAATTCTCTATACTTTCCGACTTAAATCCGCAAAATTAGAATAGTTCAGTAAACGCATGATTGTCCTGAATGTAAATTCCATTCTTTTCCTGGTTCTATCATTCTTTTAGAAAATGCCTGATAACAATTAAATTTTCCAAGCAGCTTGGACCCACAATAAAGTAATGAAAAGGGGTAATGGAAAATAGTAGATATTAGGTTATTTTAACGATGACTTTGACAGCAGGACTAACCCAATAATCATTAAATTATTTTTTAAAATTCTTGAACACAGTAAAATCAAATGCTTCCATGTTTATAAACGATCAATTGCCATGAATTTGGTAAAACTTGTCAACAATAAATTTTTTCACCTAATAAAACAAATGTCTTATTGATAATTGAATGAAAAAATAATCACCAGTATAGTGCAGTTTGTTGTAGTATTCTCGACATTAGTTCCCATACCGTATAAGAACGAAAAACCTCTGTAATAGAATTATGCTTCTTCTAAAAAAGTAAAGTAAGAAATAATATCGAAAAAATACACGACAACGTTTTACCAAACGGTAAAAATATTCGTCTCTCTCTTCAAAACAATCTTTTTTTTTCTTTTTTTTTTTGAGGTGGGGCTGGGGGGACGCGTGTCTTGTATCCAATATTCGTTTTCTATGCTGCCTTTTCAAGTGCAGTTTCTCTTCGACAAAGACAAAGGAAAGAGTATGACAACGTATTTTGACATGGTGTCTTACAGCTAGGTTCAGAACTTCAAAAACTTTTTTTTTTAACCTACCATTTTTTGTTTAGACATTCTCTCTCTCTCTCTCTCTCTCCTCTCTCTCTCTCTCTCTCTCTCATCTCTCTCTCTCCTCTCTGCTAAGTTTATGCTAAATGAACTGTATATTTGACGACATGACAGCTTGCGTAGAGAAATTAATTCCTTTTTCCCCTTTCCTTAAGAAAAACTCCTCGTTTTAATATACCCGGAAAACTTTTACATATCGAGTAAAGTATAAAAAAATATTTCAAGATGTTTAGCAACTGCTTAGGAATCAACTCTAGATGTGCATATCAATAGCTACCTAACGTTTGTAATGCAAGTTGTATGAATTCACCAACTCTCCCAGATAAAAGCTCAAGTAAGAATGATAAGCATCTTGCTTTTTGAAGGACTGATGTGAAATACACCAAACTAATTGTATTATTCCTTCGTGGCTGTTCAGACTGTCCACAACACACACACACAGATACATGTATATAGTAATAGGCGCACACACTAACGCACATACACACACAGATATATATATATATATATATACTATACATATTATCATATATATATATAATATATATATATATATATATATATATATATTTGAACAAAGTTGCAGCCACGGAGGAAAAGTGAAACAATTGAGACTCTCAGTATTTTTTCGTCTCGTTTCAATTTTCCTTCGTGCTTGTAACTTTGCTAGTTTTCGTGATTTAAAATTAAACACACATACACACACATATATACATATATATGCATGTGTGTGTGTCTGTTATTTGTGTGTTTCTTTAATGACATTTATGAATATTGCGAGAGGCTCTGCTGGTCGTCAACGTCTGTAACATTTTATAATGTGTTGAAACGAACACATAAACATATTGTAGCAAGAATGATATATTACTAAAGCTGCTCTGATTTGCTCTATCTTCATTGATCGCAATAAAGCTTTCGCATTGTGAGAGGAAGAGGTTTTCCCAACCGGTGATCTGGGTGACCAATCTATAAAGCGATGAGGAATCGACGTGTGATTAGCATGGGTTACGAAATTAATGGATATGTAAACGGACTATATCAGAGCAGACAATGAAATTATATATTTCACGAGATAATTAGAGCAAAATCAGATAAAATGCGATTAATTGGTATGCATGCAAATTAGATGTCTCTCTAGTCGTCATAATGAGTCATTTGAATCTTGCAAGATTAATTCTTTCTAATTAAGATGTCAATTCTAACGGCAATTTCCCTAATCACAGCAGCGGTATCATTCCAGTCCGAGGGGAGAATTATTAAAGAGGCGAAAAAGTTACGAGGTTAATTTCTTGTTTTTAAGCGCCAGAAACTTTGGCAATTTCAGCTACGAGATCGTCTTGGAGCATTCCCGGAGACACGCTCCTCCATCCTCCATCAAAACTTGGTCAGGGACTTAATTTTCTAAAAAGGAGTTTTCTCTCTCTCTCTCTCTCTCTCTCTCTCTCTCTCTCTCTCTCTCTCTCCCTGGTAACGAGAAGGGATACGGTAATGGGAAACACCTGCTCACCATTCCAGAGTCATCAAGCCTGAATCTTTATTATTATAATAATTTCTTCTCGAAAACTTTCTCCTGAGAATATTCCCTTTTCCTTGGAATAGTCAGTAGCCGCAGACATGACGCTTCAGTGGTCACTTGAAATGTGATTACTATTATAAGTAAAGCGGGTTTTGGCATATGTAAGTGTACTTTTTCCTTGCTGATACATGAAACCAGTGACTGTACAATTTCCAGTTCATACATAACCATCGTCGGATATTTGATGATGATAATGAATCCCTGTCATCATTCTCTAAGCTAAAATCACTTTAAAAAGTTTCAATTTTCTTTACTCTACACAGGTTCTTTTCCCCAGTAAGGAGGTAGGGCCCTCAGTGGAACCAGAGGGATTTATTTCTGGAGAATCGAAAAATTTATTTCCTTGACATAATGTGGTTCGGATCCCGGACCCACAAATAAGTTGTAGGTCCGTTGCTAGATATCCAATTGGTTCTTAGTTACATAAAAATATCTAATCCTTCGGGCAAGCCCTAGGAGAGCTGTTAATCAGCTCAGTGGTCTGGAAAACTAAGATATACTTAACCTTAAGTGCAGCCTCATGTGGCACACCGTAGGTATACTTAAGTGTCTTTGCAGCGTCCCTTCGGCCTCATTGCTGCGACCTCTTTCATTACTTTTACTTTACTTCCATTCATATTCTCTTTTGGTAAATTTTACAAAAAACTGATAAAAAAAAAGAGCACGCTCATTTAGTTATGAATAAAAAAAACTTTTTGAAGGTCTTTCAAGAGATTATAGTTTTATTCTCTATTCATTAAACATTGCAGTGGAGGTGAACGAAGCCTAAAACAAACTTCTGAGAGAACGCAAAAAAATTTGCGAATAGAGAAGTGTTGTTCGGATTGCAAGTAATAATCTTCATTTTCTGATAAAGGACAATCTGACTTTCAGTTACACCACAGCCTTGAGATATTCAAGTTCCTTCATGAAAAGTCATTTCTTGTAGGTTCTAGGTCATCAAAATGTCTTGTGAGTTTCAAAAACAAAACACAGAAATATGCTTATTTCATTTTTGTCTTTCTGGTTGGGAACATTTTTTTGTGGTTTTTCGTCGAACACTCAGAGATAAGAATGCATCCATCTTCAGTTCCTCTGGATTTGGCATAATTTCAATGAGTTTGAAGAAGAAACTAAAAACGAAGAGCAAAATATTTTATGCTATATATATATATATATATATATATATATATATATATATATATATATATATATAGGTATTACCTGAATGTATGTTAGCTTGTTAAACTCCATGTACAAGGAAGTCATAATGAAAATATACAACTTAAAATTATGAATTAGTTTGAACTCGATACGGGGCGAATCCTTTGATAAGTACGTGGATCTACTTTATAGTTCTCTTTTGGTATCCCAGTTTACACTTAGAGGAAAAACCAGTGGCATTCCTAAAAAAATATGGCTTCACAGAAGTGTTTTACTAAATAGCCTATGCCTGAGTTAGAAGGATTCTGGTAGGTTCAAAGCAAGTTTTTTGGTCTGAGTAATGCTAGGCACATTTGTCTCATAAAGAGAGCTAGCTGGAATACGTATATGTATATATATCGTATACACACACACACCACACACACACACCACACACACATATATATATATATATATATATATATATATATATATATATCTATATATATATATATATATCAAATAACTTCTTTCCATCGTTTACTGACATTCTTTTTTTAAAATAATTAATTATTCTATCATGTATACAATATTTCGGTGGAGAGAGAGAGAGAGAGAGAGAGAGAGAGAGAGAGAGAGAGAGAGAGAGAGAGAGAGAGGAGCTCTTACCAAAGATCGAATACATGTAAGTATACAGACCGGCTTGTCTGCTGGCACAGCTAAATTACCTCGTGATAAAGGCAAACTATTCACTTCAGCTTCAGAAAATAATACCGGAATATATAATATACGAACTACCCTTTTGTTACTTACGAAAAAAAGGTCATTTTTCACTTTCATAGCTATGTTTTATATATATATATATATATATATATATATATATATATATATATATATATATATATATATATATATATATATTTCAGGAAAACTGACCACTGGACAAACGCTTCCATTTGTAAGTCCTCGGTAATGCTATTTGTGACGTAGATGGGCAGGCACGAAAGCAGATGCAAAGGCGCATTCTATCCGATATAGCTGCAATGGCCTCTAATGGAGAGAGAGAGAGAGAGAGAGAGAGAGAGAGAGAGAGAGAGAGAGCAGGAATAATAGCTGCAAGTTGCAATAGGAAAAACATCAGAGCTGTGAATTTCCTAGAACGCACAGCATGATCTCTGACCCCCATCTCTGTCCGCCTGACAACCAAAGGGTTTTCGAGAATAAGAACCACTGAGGTCTTCTGCTTAATTGTTTAGGGCGATTTACTTCTCTCGGCATTGATGGCGGCGCAAGGGGGAGGAGGAGGAGGGAGGTGAAGGGGAAAGGGGAGGAAGGAGATCGAGTGTTTAAAGGAAGAGGAAGGAGGCTAAGCTCGATCTGGTATAGCAAAGCTCATTACGGTGTAATCTTATTAGAGACTTCAGAGAGATTATATTTTACGTTTCTCCAAAAGGAGGATGAAGTGTGGGAAACGGTTGTCCGGTTGAATTTAGCTTGGTATTACGACAGTTTTAATAACACGACAAACGTTTGAAGTTTTTGTACCCAATTCATTTCAATTCCCTTCGCAGATATTATCATCGACCTTGAAGCTGAAGCTAAGAGGAGCTGCGTTCAGCAAGTATACATAGATACATAGTTATTGATTAATACTTTGCGTTAAGAAAAATTCTTGACTCCTTGCTTTTTTCTGACTAAAGTTCCTTTTTTAAATCTTTTTTTTTTTATTATGGGTCTCAATCATTCCTTCCTTTGTTCTAGTACTACCTGCAGTGTTACTGTATCAATTATTGCAAGGTCCTCTGATGCAATTTTTGGCTCACCGTTCGTTTACTCTTGTGATATTCCATTGTGTTTCAGCAAACATTAGTTTTCGCTCATTCATAATTCTGCCTTGTTTTTAATTTGTCATTTCTTCTGCAATCATTGCACGATTCCTCTGAATTCTGTCTCCCTTCATCTGCTTTTGCATTTTTGCTCCACTTCTCGTAACCATTATTAACATTAGTCTTATGTCACTTCTTTCCTTAAAATCTGGAAAGGTTTCTCTTGATTTTTGTTCTCAGTCCCTGTTGCTGTCTCTGGGCTCGTATAAAAACAGCGAGAAACCATTCATTTCAGGAAAACTTGTTCTTGCATGACATTCGCCTCTATATCCGCGGTTTTAGGTCAGCCATTGGCTCTTATTCTTTTTCAGTACTGTTACGCGTTCTTCCTTATTTTTTAATTTTGTCTTCTCTATCATCTCATTAAATGTCATCCTGATAATAGTGCCTTGGTCTTTTCATTTTTGGTGACTTTTCCCTCTTATAATCCGTTTATACGAATCCTTTGTTCATTCCGTCCTTTCTCGACAGTTTACCGCAATTCTTACGAAGTCCTCCTCCATAATGGAACCGCACTTTCGCACCTACTCACTCTCATGGCCTTCTTGTTCATGTTATATGGTCCTTTCTTTTCTTCATTAAAGTTTTTGAGTTGATATTAACAGAAAAATTTTTGAAAGGCGTAACAGAAGGAAAATTCGCAGTTGCGCTATGAATCAATTGTTAGGAGAGGGATGGAAAGTAAGATGGAAGAAAGAGAATATGAAAGGATGTACAGTAAAAGGAACATTATGAGCGACAGTGAAGGGTATACTGGCGTCAACTATTTTCATAAGAAGTTCAAGTGAGAAATGTGGCGCAGTGCAAAACTGATGATTAATAATGCAGAATTAAATATCTTGAAAGCTAAACACCACATTTACGGGTACATGTCTACGTATCGTGTTTCTGATGATACTACAAAAACAACGCCTTTTTTTTTTTTTTTTTTTCTTTGAGATCGCAAAAGCTTAGCAAAAGATGTTTTTCTATACCAGTTTACTAAATTTGCAAAATAAATTTCCCAGTTCTTGGAAATCCTCATGGAATTATTCTTGTTTAAAAATACTGGCAGATTTAAAACCAAACTTGCAATATTCACCAACTACTACTTCAAAGCAAGTCTGATTTAAGCCTATTTTATTACAACGTTAATTATTCGAAACTTAAAGGAAGTATTTCTGACATCAGTACAGTAATTTCAGCATTTTGCTGCAATGAAGTCAAAACGTCCCTCCTTTCATTAAAAAAAAAAAAAAAAAAAAAAAGCACGGACAACGAAAGCAGGATAGTTGAGAGGACGCCTCTAAAACAATGACGAGACGTTCTATATCTCAAATGGTTCAACTGGAAACTGTTGCGAGGGAGCCGGACTTGTGGCCGATGGGGGTGGGGATTGCGGGAGAGACAGGGGTCATTCAGGATTGAGGGGAGAGGCAGTGTTAAGTGCAGTAGTCGAACCCTATTATGGAACAAAAGGACAGCCTTCGACTGATGTCCCACGGATCAAGGGACTTGTGGCGAGAAGGAGCACACTTACATTGACTAAATGGAACAACTGGAAAGGACGCTTCGTTGTCAACTTTGCTGAATTCCCAGCTCATCCAGCAAGTTCGTTCATTTTCATTCCAGATATTTTGGTTGCCAGGAAGCTTTGGTTCCTAGTTTTTCAGTGACGTTTTATTTTTATTTTCTGTAAAAGAAAACTATTGCGCCGCTTTGTCTGTCCGTCCGTCCGCCCTCACATCTTAAAACCTACTGAGGCTAGAGGGCTGCAAATTAGCATGTTAATATTTCACCCTCCAATCATCAAACATACCAAAATGCAACCCTCTAGCCCCCAGTAGTTCTTATTTTATTTAAGGTTAAGTTAGCCATAATCGCACTTCTTGCAGCGCAAAGTACCGTCAGTATAGGCTACCACCATACCGTGGATGAGTTTCATGGGCTGCGGCTAAGACTTTTATGGGCCATGGCTGAGGGCACCGCAGGACAGAAAACTCGATTACGCCGAAGAAACTTTGGCGCATTTTTTACTTGTTTTCCATCTTAGAGAGAGGAAGAGAGCGAAAATGACATCCAGAAAAGTCACTTGATAAAGGTTTTTAGTTATATTTCATCTTCAAAGACATTGTTTCGTCCATTTCTTTATTGGCGGAAGACAATCACTTAAAATGAATTCGTCCTTCTTTTCAATCATGAAAATATAAAGAGTAATCCCTTTCAATGACATATAAGCACTCATGACTGTATACTCTCCTTTCAACTGTATGATTATAATCATTAGTAACAATACTGTCACATATCTGCCTTAACCTAGATCTTCCAGAAAACAATAACTGCTCCCCATAGCCATAAATTGACTTGCAACGGTAACGTTTTTTCATGTGATATATAGACAAATACAAAATCAAAAAAGAGGCAATATTTGGAATTTTCACGAAACTTGAGAGCGAAAGAGAGGAGAGAGGGAGATCTTAAGTATTTATCAACGAGAGAAAGTTAAAAAAACCTGGAACGGTATGAATTATGAAACAACAATATAAGATCTTCAACATCTGATAAACAATTACGGATATGGGAAGTTACCTTACCTTACCATCGTTATTAGAATCTTTTTTTATATAGTGCAAACCATTCAGAATAAGACTTACATCAACAAAAAATTTTTCTTTTTCTTTTTCAAGCGTTGCAATTTAAGCCTTTGATGAGTTATATGCCACTGTAAAATACCATAATAACTGTACTATTACTTGCAAATTTATACTGGCTACTCAAAAACAGTAATTAATGTACTCTTTTTGTGAAAACGTTATCTATTAAAATTCAAGTAACAGTATACAGCGTCTAGTCAATATAAGACAGAAAAGCATCCTATCAAAAACCCTTCGTCCAGAGTTTTTATGTTTCCAAAATGAAAATTGAAATGGATAGAAAAATATCATGAAAAATAATTTCACCTTTCCTTACAGGGAGATAAATACGACTGATCTGAATTGAATTAAGAAATGTACCAGTTAACGAAGTTATGAGCTTCTCAACATGTGAAACTGTCACTTCGATAAACTTAGATACATACCTATGGTACGTCATTAACCATTAACAAATTTCATAGAGACAAGATCTATTCCTCTGCGAGCTTCAACATAAATAACATCTGGGTAAGTAGTGGGCAACCAGTCTTCTTTGTTAATTATACTATTTTTTGCTAAAGCCTCGAAAGATTGTTTTTTTAATAGAGGGCCTCTACTTCATGTCACAAAGACATGAACGCTTAGAACAAACCACTCCTACATAAGTACTTACAGAGAACATTGAGCATCTTTTTTTTATAGTGCATTTTTATGTACCAGGGTTAGAAAAGGTGTTTGAGTTATTTTGCTACACAAAATTTCCTTTAAAGCCTCCATTGTCTTTGTTTTAAATATATATATATATATATATATATATATATATATATATATGTGTGTATATATCTATATATAATATATATGATATAATATAATATATATATATATATATATATATATATTTACACATACACACACACACAACTGGAGAGCAGACCAGCCATGATGATCTGTGGAATCTGAATTTAGCCACTAGCTGTGCTTTGCGTTATAGTCTCCACAAATAATGAATGAAGCTTTTGAATCCTGAGGACAGTCCTATAATTATATTATATATTATATATATATTATATATATATAATATATATATATATATATATATATATATATAGATAAGGACTGTCTCAGGATTCAAAAGCTTCATTCATTACTTGTGGAGACTATAATACAAAACGCAGCTAGTGGCTAAATTCAAATTCCACAGATCATCATGGCTGGTCTGTTATTGAGTTCTGTGTAGCCTCTAATTTTGTCCAGCTAATTAATGAACCCACCAAAAAAAAAAAGCATGATTTCTGGTACCAGAAAATTAGACTTCATATACACAGATGTTCGGACATATCTGTCAATCGGTATATTCCTGAATCCACCGCTGGAAAAAGGGACTGGTTGAAATCTAGAGCCAATTGGGTTAGCGTTATTGAATCTTGTCAGGCACTTAATATTTCTGGTGCTGTATTAGGTCCTGGTCCCAAGAGGAAGTTAAACGAAATGATGATGGCTATTTTTAATAATTTATGTCTCTAAAAAGGTCACCAAATTCAGGACAAAATTTATAATAATGACCAGCCTTGGTTTGCTGATATATGTAGACGAGCTTACCATGACAGACAGGCAAAATATATACATACACATATATATATATATATATATATATATATATATATATATATATATATATATATATATATATATATGAACACAAAGTCATTCAAATGAAAATTAATCTATTTTGATTGAGTCTCGCCATGCTGTGAATAGAAGTTACCACACAACCGAGAGAAAAATTATACTAATTCCTTGAAGAGGAAACTTGAAGGAATAACTCAGGCCTCATCTGTGGTGGACCAAATTGGAATCATCTATCTTTGGGTCAGGTTATTTTTCAATTCTACCACCACTATTATTATTATTATTATTATTATTATATTATTATTATTATTATTATTATTATTATTATTATTATACATACATATATATATATATATATATATATATATATTATATACATATATACATACTATATATATATATATATATATATATATATATATATATATATATGCATGCATGCATGTATGTATGTATGTGCGTGTGTGTGCATTCAGAATTAGGTACCGACAAAAACTAGAGAGGTAAGTAATAGATAAGTAATATAATCAATGTTAGGACGTCATATCTCGATCGTGATGTTATTGTCTATTCTTTGCATATTCCACGTATATGGCCTTGAGCTGATAATAAAACTTATATTATTATATTATTATTATTATTATTATTATTATATTATTATTATTATTATTAAAATTTATTATATATTCTCTCTCTCTCTCTCTCTCTCTCTCTCTCTCTCTCTCTCTCTCTCTCTCTCTCTCCCTTTCCCCTTTCTAGTCGACACTGCGATTCCTGGCGATGGATTCCGCAAGGGCTTCAGCTTCCTCCGGAATAAAGATCCTTCAGGCGCTCGTGGTAATGTCTCAGGAACCTCTGCAGAGGAGATTCGGCAGCGGCTGCGGCAGCGCGACGCTCGTAAATCCTTCTCATCATTTTCCGCTGTTGAGGAAAAAAAGGAGATGGTCAGATGGGATTGGCCTTATTATTTCTATTATTTCAGTAGATTTAAAATTTCACATGGATCAAAGCGCACCAAAGGGACCATTGACTTGAAATTCAAGCTTCCAAAGAATGTTGGTTTCAACCTCCCACCGCAGAACCCACATTTGGGATTGGCCTTCTTATTTCTATTATTTTAGTAGATGAGCCCTATTCACATGGAACAAGCGAATCACAGGGACCATATTGACTGAAAAATTCAAGCTTCTAAAGGATGTTGGTTTCAACCTCCCACCGCAGAACCAACAATTGGGATTGGCCCTATCATTTTTATCATTTCAGTAGATGAGCCCTATTCACATGGAACAAGCGAATCACAGGGACCATTGACTTGAAATTCAGGCTTCTAAAGTACGTTGGTTTCAACCTCCCACCGCAGAACCCACACTGCAGCAGTAATTGATCATGGTGCAGAGCCAGTGATTTGTCGTCGCCCTGGGCGAGACGCGAAACCACGAGATCTGAGCGGCGCGTCACGACATTAGCGACTATACCTTTTTATTTGAAATATCTATTTTTTTATATAAAATATTCGTTTCTTCCTAAGCATTCGATTCCATTTTGCAATATTTCATATAACAATCTGATTGGATAAGTTAAAATCGAGTTAGTGAATCGAAAGTGTGATAAAGATTGCTTTTCTTGAAGTGAGCGTTATCTTGAGATTTAAGAACTCATTTTGTTATTGCAGTATACCTACCAGTCTCATACTAATCTGCATAATAAGTCGTTATGATAGACAGAAAACTGATATGGACGTATTCACTTGAAAAGATAGATATTCTTTTAGAAAACTGTTCACTACAACAAAAGAGTAAAAACAAAATTATATGCAAATATAAAAAATATAGCTCCTTTCATGAAAGCAAGACTAGCCCATCACAATGCAATACAGAATTTATCATCATATCTGTGTTTCTGAGGATGGCCCAATAATAATACATGGGTGACAATATAATGATACTTCATATAAGAATTAAACGTCTCGTGAAGCTTTCATTTTTAACTTGAATATTACGATAGAGATTATGAGTTATGAAGGGACAGTGATGAAACAAAGGGAGTTTTTTCAAAATGAATAACTGGACAACAGATAACAAATCATTCATTATTAATGGGCTGAAATTGTACTGCCACACAATGAAGACTTCTCCCTAACGACCCAAGTTCCCCTATTAGGAGTGGGTCAACACTTTCTGTTGTAAAGTTCCCATTTACCCACATTCTGGTTTCTGTCTCAAGCTTTTCCCAACCTTGAATCTTGACCATGTTACCATCTACGTCCTTGGTCATGTTGTTTTGCAGATACTTAAAGTCATCTTTATTACAAGGTAATCAGGGGATAAGTGAACAATGAACCAAAATATTAAATTTGGAACAAACTATATTCTATTTAGCAGATATGACATTTTAATCTGTGTAAAAGAGAAGGACCAAGAGAGAGGGAGAGAGAGAAATTAATCATAAACTACAGAAGTAAATCTACTGAGAGAGAGAGAGAGAGAGAGAGAGAGAGAGAGAGAGAGAGAGAGAGAGAGAGAGAGAGAGAGAGAGAGAGAGAGAGAAAAATGGGCACAACTTGCCTGGAGCATCTGAAGCTTCAAGATATCAGGAGAGGACACCTCCTC
>NC_087216.1:30455640-30472867 GCF_015104395.2 Macrobrachium nipponense
GAGGAGGTGTCCTCTCCTGATATCTTGAAGCTTCAGATGCTCCAGGCAAGTTGTGCCCATTTTTCTCTCTCTCTCTCTCTCTCTCACTCACTCTCTCTCTCTCTCTCTCTCTCCTCTCTCTCTCTCTCTTCTCTCTCTCTCTCTCAGTAGATTTACTTCTGTAGTTTATGATTAATTTCTCTCTCTCTCCCTCTCTCTTGGTCCTTCTCTTTTACACAGATTAAAATGTCATATCTGCTAAATAGAATATAGTTTGTTCCAAATTTAATATTTTTGGTTCATTGTTCACTTATCCCCTGATTACCTTGTAATAAAGATGACTTTAAGTATCTGCAAAACAACATGACCAAGGACGTAGATGGTAACATGGTCAAGATTCAAGGTTGGGAAAAGCTTGAGACAGAAACCAGAATGTGGGTAAATGGGAACTTTACAACAGAAAGTGTTGACCCACTCCTAATAGGGGAACTTGGGTCGTTAGGGAGAAGTCTTCATTGTGTGGCAGTACAATTTCAGCCCATTAATAATGAATGATTTGTTATCTGTTGTCCAGTTATTCATTTTGAAAAAACTCCCTTTGTTTCATCACTGTCCCTTCATAACTCATAATCTCTATCGTAATATTCAAGTTAAAAATGAAAGCTTCACGAGACGTTTAATTCTTATATGAAGTATCATTATATTGTCACCCATGTATTATTATTGGGCCATCCTCAGAAACACAGATATGATGATAAATTCTGTATTGCATTGTGATGGGCTAGTCTTGCTTTCATGAAAGGAGCTATATTTTTTATATTTGCATATAATTTTGTTTTTACTCTTTTGTTGTAGTGAACAGTTTTCTAAAAGAATATCTATCTTTTCAAGTGAATACGTCCATATCAGTTTTCTGTCTATCATAACGACTTATTATGCAGATTAGTATGAGACTGGTAGGTATACTGCAATAACAAAATGAGTTCTTAAATCTCAAGATAACGCTCACTTCAAGAAAAGCAATCTTTATCACACTTTCGATTCACTAACTCGATTTTAACTTATCCAATCAGATTGTTATATGAAATATTGCAAAATGGAATCGAATGCTTAGGAAGAAACGAATATTTTATATAAAAAAAATAGATATTTCAAATAAAAAGGTATAGTCGCTAATGTCGTGACGCGCCGCTCAGATGTCGCGGTTTCGCGTCTCGCCCAGGGCGACGACAAATCACTGGCTCTGCACCATGATCAGTTACTGCTGCAGTGTGGGTTCTGCGGTGGGAGGTTGAAACCAACGTACTTTAGAAGCCTGAATTTCAAGTCAATGGTCCCTGTGATTCGCTTGTTCCATGTGAATAGGTTTCATCTACTGAAATAAGAAGGCCAATCCCAATTGTTGGTTCTGCAGTGGGAGGTTGAAACCAACATCCTTTAGAAGCTTGAATTTCAAGTCAATGGCCCCATTGGTGCGCTCGTTTCATGTGAAATTTTAAATCTACTGAAATAATAGAAACAATAAGGCCAGTCCGATCTGACCATCTCCTTTTTTTCCTCAACAGCGGAAAATGATGAGAAGGATTTACGAGCGTCGCGCTGCCGCAGCCGCTGCCGAATCTCCTCTGCAGAGGTTCCTGAGACATTACCACGAGCGCCTGAGGGATCTTTACCCGGAGGAAGCTGAAGCCCTTGCGGAATCCATCGCCAGGAATCGCAGTGTCCCACAGTGGGGTGATAGAGAGAGAGAGAGAGAGGAGAGTACGAGAGAGAGAATTTATAATTATATTATTATTATTAATAATAATAATAATAATAATAATAATAATAATAATAATAATAATAATAATAAGTTTTATTATCAGCTCAAGGCCATATACATGGAATATGCAAAGAATAGACAATAACATCACGATCGAGATATGACGTCCTAACATTGATTATATTACGTATCTAATTACGTACCTCTCTAGTTTTTGTCGGTACCTAATTCTGAATGTACACACACACTACATACATACATGCATGCATATATGTATATATATATATATATATATATATATATATTATAATATATAATATATATATATATAATAATAATAATAATAATAACTAATAATAATAATAATAATAATAATAACACATGGCTAATAGAATGCCTGAAAATATATGGGGCAGAGGAAAACACCATCAGCTTCCTCAAAAATACAATGCGCAACTGGGATACAATACTTACAAGCTCTGGAATAAGACTAGCAGAGGTTAATATCCAGGAAAGAGGGATCGTTCCAGGGAGACTGCACTGTCCCCACTGCTCTTCGTAGTAGCCATGATTCCCATGACAAGGGTGCTACAGAAGATGGATGCCGGGTACCAACTCAAGAAAAGAGGCAACATAATTAACCATCTGATGTTCATGGACGACATCAAGCTGTATGGTAAGAGCATCAATGAAATAAATACCCTAATCCAGACTGTAAGGATTGTATCTGGGGACATCAGGATGGAGTTTGGAATAGAAAAATGCGCCTTAGTCAACATACAAAAGGGCAAAGTAACAAGAACTGAAGGGATAAAGCTACCAGATGGGAGCAACATCAAACACATAGATGAGACTGGATACAAATACCTGGGAATAATGGAAGGAGGGGTTGATATAAAAAACATCCAAGCGGATGAAGGGGGAAACCCCCCCCCTCCCCCCCCCCCCCCCCCCCCAAAAAAAACGATGAGGAAAGAATATATGCAGAGACTCAAGGCGATACTCAAGTCAAAACTCAACGCCGGGATTGGTAAAATGATAAAAGCCATAAACACAATGGGCCCAGGTGCCCAGTAATCAGATACAGCGCAGGAATAGTGGAATGGACGAAGGCAGAACTCCGCAGCATAGATCAGAAAACCAGGAAACATATGACAATACACAAAGCATTACACCCAAGAGCAAATACGGACAGACTATACATAACACGAAAGGAAGGAGGGAGAGGACTACTAAGCATAGAGGACTGCGTCAACATCGAGAACAGAGCACTGGGGCAATATCTGAAAACCAGTGAAGACGAGTGGCTAAAGAGTGCATGTGAAGAAGGACTAATAAAAGTAGACGAAGACCCAGAAATATACAGAGACAGGAGAATGACAAACAACAGAGGACTGGCACAACAAACAAATGCACGGACAATACATGAGACAGACTAAAGAACTAGCCAGCAATGACACGTGGCAATGGCTACAGAGGGGATAGCTCAAGAAGGAAACTGAAGGAATGATAACAGCGGCACAAGATCAGGCCCTAAGAACCAGATATGTTCAAAGAACGATAGACGGAAATAACATCTCTCCCATATGTAGGAAGTGCAATACGAAAAATGAAACCATAAACCACATAGCAAGCGAATGTCCGGCACTTGCACAGAACCAGTACAAAAAGAGGCATGATTCAGTAGCAAAAGCCCTCCACTGGAGCCTGTGCAAGAAACATCAGCTACCTTGCAGTAATAAGTGGTACGAACACCAACCTGAAGGCGTGATAGAAAACGATCAGGCAAAGATCCTCTGGGACTATGGTATCAGAACAGATAGGGTGATACGTGCAAATAGACCAGACGTGACGTTGATTGACAAAATCAAGAAGAAAGTATCACTCATTGATGTCGCAATACCATGGGACACCAGAGTGTTTGAGAAAGAGAGAGAAAAAATTGGATATGTATCAAGATCTGAAAATAGAAATAAGAAGGATATGGGATATGCCAGTGGAAATCGTACCCATAATCATAGGAGCACTAGGCACAATCCCAAGATCCTTGAAAAGGAATCTAGAAAAACTAGAGGCTGAAGTAGCTCCAGGACTCATGCAGAAGAGTGTGATCCTAGAAACGGCGCACATAGTAAGAAAAGTGATGGACTCCTAAGGAGGCAGGATGCAAACCGGAACCCCACACTATAAATACCACCCAGTCGAATTGGAGGACTGTGATAGAGGAAAAAAAAGAAAAAAAAAGAAAAAAAAAGGAATAATAATAATAATAATAATAATTAATGATAATAATAATAATAGTGGTGGTGGAATTGAAAAATAACCTGACCCAAAGATAGATGATTCCAATTTGGTCCACACAGATGAGGCTGAGTTATTCCTTCAAGTTTCCTCTTCAAGGAATTAGTATAATTTTTCTCTCGGTTGTGTGGTAACTTCTATTCACAGCATGGCGAGACTCAACCAAAATAGATTAATTTTCATTTGAATGACTTTGTGTTCATATATATATATATATCATATATATATATTATATATACATATATATATATTTATATATATATATATATAAATATATATATATATATATAGATATATATATATATATATATATATATATATATATATATATATATGTATATATTTTGCCTGTCTGTCATGGTAAGCTCGTCTACATATATCAGCAAACCAAGGCTGGTCATTATTATAAATTTTGGCCTGAATTTGGTGACCTTTTTAGGGACATAAATTATTCAAATAGCCATCATCATTTCGTTTAACTTCCTCTTGGGACCAGGACCTAATACAGCACCGGAAATATTAAGTGCCTAACCCAATTGGCTCTAGATTTCAACCAGTCCCTTTTTCCAGCGGTGGATTCAGGAATATACCGATTGACAGGTATGTCCGAACATCTGTGTATATGAAGTCTAATCTGGTACCAGAAATATGCGTGGGTTCATTAATTAGCTGAACAAAATTAGAGGCTACACAGAACTCAATAGCAGACCAGCCATGATGATCTGTGGAATTTGAATTTAGCCACCAGCTGCGTTTTGTATTATAGTCTCCACAAGTAATGAATGAAGCTTTTGAATCCTGAGACAGTCCTTTTGATTTTGTATTTGTCTATATATCACATGAAAAACGTTACCGTTGCAAGTCAATTTATGGCTCTGGGGAGCAGTTATTGTTTTCTGGGAGATCTAGCTTAAGGAAGATATGTGACTGTATTGTTACTAATGATTATAATCATACAGTTGAAAGGAGAGCATGCAGTCATGAGTGCTTATATGTCATTGAAAGGGATTACTCTTTATATTTTCATGATTAAAAAGGAGGACGAACGAATTCATTTTAAGTGATTGTCTTCCGCCAATAAAGAAATTGGCGAAACAATGTCTTTGAAGATGAAATATGACGAAAAACCTTTATCAAGCGACTTTTCTGGATGTCATTTTCGCTCTCTTCCCCTCTCTAAGATGGAAAACAAGTAAAAAATGCGCCAAAGTTTCTTCGGCGCAATCGAGTTTTCTGTCCTGCGGTGCCCTCAGCCATGGCCCATAAAAGTCTTAGCCGCAGCCCATGAAACTCATCCACGGCCCGGTGGTACCCTGTGTTGTTGGTACTTAGCTCTGCAAGAAGTGCGATTATGGCTAACTTTAACCTTAAATAAAATAAGAACTACTGAGGCTAGAGGGTTGCATTTTGGTTTGTTTGATGATTGGAGGGTGAAATATCAACATGCCAATTTGCAGCCCTCTAGCCTCAGTAGGTTTTAAGATGTGAGGCCGGACAGACGGACAGACAAAGCGGGCGCAATAGTTTTCTTTTACAGAAAACTAAAAGTCACTGAAAAACTAGGAACCAAAGCTTCCTGAAAACCAAAATATCTGGAAAGGAAATGAACGAACTTCCTGGATGAGCTGGGAATTCAGCAAAGTTGACAACGAAGCGTCCTTTCCAGTTGTTCCATTTAGTCAATGTAAGTGTGCTCCTTCTCGCCACAAGTCCCT
This sequence comes from Macrobrachium nipponense, assembly GCF_015104395.2. NCBI lineage: Eukaryota > Metazoa > Arthropoda > Malacostraca > Decapoda > Palaemonidae > Macrobrachium > Macrobrachium nipponense. The sequence goes on from NC_087216.1 coordinate 30,461,398, forward strand.
TGATCCGTGGGACATCAGTCGAAGGCTGTCCTTTTGTTCCATAATAGGGTTCGACTACTGCACTTAACACTGCCTCTCCCCTCAATCCTGAATGACCCCCGCCTCCCGCAATCCCCACCCCCATCGGCCACAAGTCCGGCTCCCTCGCAACAGTTTCCAGTTGAACCATAGAGATATAGAACGTCTCGTTATTGTTTTAGAGATGTCCTCTCAACTATCCTGCTTTCGTTGTCCGTGTTTTTTTTTTTTTTTTTTTTTTTTTAATGAAAGGAGGGAGGTTTTTGACTTCATTACAGCAAAATGCTGAAATTACGGTATTGATGTCAGAAATACTCCCGTTAAGTTTCGCATAATTAACGTTATAATAAAATAGGCTTAATTCAGTCTTGCTTTGAAGTAGTAGTTGGTGAATATTGCAAGTTTGGTTTAAATCTGTCAGTATTTTTAAATAAAAATAAATCCATGAGGATTTCCAAGAACTGGAAAATTTATTTTGCAAATTTAGTATCTGGTATAGAAAAACGGCTTTTGCTAAATTTTGCGATGTCAAAGCAAAAAAAGAAAGGAAAAAAAAAAGGTGTTGTTTTTGTTAGCGTCATCAGAAATACGATACGTAGACATGTACCCGTATGTGGTGTTTAGCTTTCAAGATATTTAATTCTGCATTATTAATCATCAGTCTTGCACTGTGCCACATTTCTCACTTGAACTTCTTATGAAAATAGTTGACGCCAATATACCCTTCACTGACGCTCATAATGTTCCTTTTACTGTACCTCCTTTCATATTCTCTTTCTTCCATCTTACTTTCCATCCCTCTCCTAACAATTGATTCATAGCGCAAATGCGAGGTTTTCCTTCTGTTACGCCTTTCAAACATTTTTCTGTTAATATCAACTCAAAGACTTTAATGAAGAAAAGAAAGGACCATTTAACATGAACAAGAAGGCCATGAGAGTGAGTAGGTGCGAAAGTTCCATTATGGAGGAGGACTTCGTAAGAATTGCGGTAAACTGTCGAGAAGGACAGAATGAACAAAGGATTCGTATAAACGGATTATAAGAGGGAAAAGTCACCAAGAATGAAAAGACCAAGGCAGTATTATCAGGATGACATTTAATGAGATGATAGAGAAGAGACAAAATTGAAAAAACAAGGAAGAACGCGTAACAGTACTGAAAAAGAATAAGAGCCAGCGGCTGACCTAAAACCGCGGATATAGAGGCGAATGTCATGCAAGAACAAGTTTTCCTGAAATGAATGGTTTCTCGCTGTTTTTATACGAGCCCAGAGACAGCAACAGGGACTGAGAACAAAAATCAAGAGAAACCTTTCCAGATTTTAAGGAAAGAAGTGACATAAGACTAATGTTAATAATGGTTACGAGAAGTGGAGCAAAAATGCAAAAGCAGATGAAGGGGAGACAGAATTCAGAGGAATCGTGCAATGATTGCAGAAGAAATGACAAATTAAAAACAAGGCAGAATTGTGAATGAGCGAAAACTAATGTTTGCTGAAAACCCTGGAATATCACAAGAGTAAACGAACGGTGAGCCAAAAATTGCATCAGAGGACCTTGCAATAATTGATACAGCAACACTGCAGGTAGTACTAGAACAAAGGAAGGAATGATTGAGACCCATAATAAAAAAAAAAAGATTTAAAAAAGGAACTTTAGTCAGAAAAAAGCAAGGAGTCAAGAATTTTTCTTAACGAAAGTATTAATCAATAACTATGTATCTATGTATGCTTGCTGAACGCAGCTCCTCTTAGCTTCAGCTTCAAGGTCGATGATAATATCTGCGAAGGGAATTGAAATGAATTGGGTACAAAAACTTCAAACGTTTGTCGTGTTATAAACTGTCGTAATACCAAGCTAAAATTCAACCGGACAACCGTTTCCCACACTTACTTCTCCTCCTTTTGGAGAAACGTAAAATATAATCTCTCTGAAGTCTCTAATAAGATTACACCGTAATGAGCTTTGCTATACCAGATCGAGCTTAGCCTCCTTCCTCTTCCTTTAAACACTCGATCTCCTTCCTCCCCTTTCCCCTTCACCTCCCTCCTCCTCCTCCCCCTTGCGCCATCAATGCCGAGAGAAGTAAATCGCCCTAAACAATTAAGCAGAAGACCTCAGTGGTTCTTATTCTCGAAAACCCTTTGGTTGTCAGGCGGACAGAGATGGGGGTCAGAGATCATGCTGTGCGTTCTAGGAAATTCACAGCTCTGATGTTTTCCTATTGCAACTTGCAGCTATTCCCTTACCTGCTCTCTCTCTCTCTCTCTCATCTCTCTCCTCTCCTCTCTCTCTCTCTCTCTCCATTAGAAGCCATTGCAGCTATATCGGATAGAATGCGCCTTTGCATCTGCTTTCGTGCCTGCCCATCTACGTCACAAATAGCATTACCGAGGACTTACAAATGGAAGCGTTTGTCCAGTGGTCAGTTTCCTGAAATATATATATATATTATATATATATATATATATATATATATATATATATATATATATATAATATAAACACATAGCTATGAAAGTGAAAAATGACCTTTTTTTCGTAAGTAACAAAAGGGTAGTTCGTATATTATATATTCCGGGATTATTTTCTGAAGCTGAAGTGAATAGTTTGCCTTTATCACGAGGTAATTTAGCTGTGCCTGCCAGCCAGACAAGCCGGTCTGTATACTTACATGTATTCGATCTTTGGTAAGAGCTCCTCTCTCTCTCTCTCTCTCTCTCTCTCTCTCTCCACCGCAAATATTGTATACATGATAGAATAATTATTATTTTAAAAAGAAAAAAAGAATGTCAGTAAACGATGGAAAGAAGTTATTTGATATATATATATATAATATATATATATATATATATATATATATATATATGTGTGTGTGTGTGTGTGTGTGTATACGTATATATATACATATACGTATTCCAGCTAGCTCTCTTTATGAGACAAATGTGCCTAGCATTACTCAGACCAAAAAACTTGCTTTGAACCTACCAGAATCCTTCTAACTCAGGCATAGGCTATTTAGTAAAACACTTCTGTGAAGCCATATTTTAGGAATGCCACTGGTTTTCCTCTAAGTGTAAACTGGGATACCAAAAGAGAACTAAAAAGTAGATCCACGTACTTATCAAAGGATTCGCCCCGTATCGAGTTCAACTAATTCATAATTTTAAGTTGTATGTTCATTATGGACTTACCTTGTACATGGAGTTTAACAAGCTAACATACATTCAGGTAATACCTTATATATTATATATAATATATATATATATTATATAGATATATATATATATATATAATTATATATATATTATACATATATTCTATATATATTATAATATTAAATACTATATATATTAATATATATATATATATATATATATATATATAATTAGTATAATTATATATAGTATAGCATAAAATATTTTGCTCATCGTTTTTAGTTTCTTCTTCAAACTCATTGAAATTATGCCAAATCCAGAGGAACTGAAGATGGATGCATTCTTATCTCTGAGTGTTCGACGAAAAACCACAAAAAATGTTCCCAACCAGAAAGACAAAATGAAATAAGCATATTTCTGTGTTTTGTTTTTGAAACTCACAAGACATTTTGATGACCTAGAACCTACAAGAAATGACTTTTCATGAAGGAACTTGAATATCTCAAGGCTGTGGTGTAACTGAAAGTCAGATTGTCCTTTATCAGAAAATGAGATTATTACTTGCAATCCGAAGCACCTTCTCTATTGCAAAATTTTTTTGCGTTCTCTCAGAAGTTTGTTTTAGGCTTCGTTCACCTCCATTGCAATGTTTAATGAATAGAGAATAAAACTATAATCTCTTGAAAGACCTTTCAAAAAGTGTTTTTTTTATTCATAACTAAGTTGAGCGTGCTATCAGTTTTTTGCTAAAAATTGACAAAAAGATAATATGAATGGAAGTAAAGTAAAATAATGAAAGAGGTCGCAGCAATGGGGCCGAAGGGACGCTGCAAAGACACTTAAGTAATGCCTACAGTGCGCCACATGAGGTGCACTTAAGGTTAAGTATATTTTAGTTTTCCCAGACCACTGAGCTGATTAACAGCTCTCCTAGGGCTTGCCCGAAGGATTAGATATTTTTATGTAACTAGGAACCAATTGGATATCTAGCAACGGGACCTACAACTTATTGTGGGATCCGAACCACATTATGTCAAGAAATAAATTTCTATCTCCAGAAATAAATCCCTCTGGTTCCACTGAGGGCCCTACCTCCTTACTGGGGAAAAGAATGTGTGTAAAGAAAATTGAAACTTTTTAAAGTGATTTTAGCTAAGAGAATGATGACAGGGATTCATTATCATCATCAAATATCCGACGATGGTTATGTATGAACTGGAAATTGTACAGTCGCTGGTTTCATGTATGAGCAAGGAAAAAGTACACTTACATATGCCAAAACCCGCTCTACTTATAAAAGTAATCACATTTCAAGTGACCACTGAAGCGTCATGTCTGCGGCTACTGACTATTCCAAGGAAAAGGGAATATTCTCAGGAGAAGAAATTATTATAATAATAAAGATTCAGTCTTGATGACTCTGGAATGGTGAGCAGGTGTTTCCCATTACCGTATACCCCTTCTCGTTACCAGGGAGAGAGAGAGAGAGAGAGAGAGAGGAGAGATGAGAGAAGAAAGAGAGAGAGACGAGAGAGAGAGAGAAAACTCCTTTTTAGAAAATTAAGTCCCTGACCAAGTTTTGATGGAGGATGGAGGAGCGTGTCTCCGGGAATGCTCCAAGACGATCTCGTAGCTGAAATTGCCAAAGTTTCTGGCTCTTAAAAACAAGAAATTAACCTCGTAACTTTTTCGCCTCTTTAATAATTCTCCCCTCGGACTGGAATGATACCGCTGCTGTGATTAGGGAAATTGCCGTTAGAATTGACATCTTAATTAGAAAGAATTAATCTTGCAAGATTCAAATGACTCATTATGACGACTAGAGAGACATCTAATTTGCATGCATACCAATTAATCGCATTTTATCTGATTTTGCTCTAATTATCTCGTGAAATATATAATTTCATTGTCTGCTCTGATATAGTCCGTTTACATATCCATTAATTTCGTAACCCATGCGAATCACACGTCGATTCCTCATCGCTTTATAGATTGGTCACCCAGATCACCGGTTGGGAAAACCTCTTCCTCTCACAATGCGAAAGCTTTATTGCGATCAATGAAGATAGAGCAAATCAGAGCAGCTTTAGAAGTATAATCATTCTTGCTAGAATATGTTTATGTGTTCGTTTCAACACATTATAAAATGTTACAGACGTTGACGACCAGCAGAGCCTCTCGCAATATTCATAAATGTCATTAAAGAAACACACAAATAACAGACACACAAACACATGCATATATATGTATATATATGTGTGTGTGTGTGCTTAATTTTTAATCACGAAAACTAGCAAAGTTACAACCACGAAGGAAAATTGAAACGAGACGAAAAAATACTGAGTCTCAATTGTTTCACTTTTCCTCCGTGGCTGTAACTTTGTTCAAATATATTATATATATATATATATATATATATATATATATATATATATATATATATATATATATGTATATATATATATATATCTGTGTGTGTATGTGCGTTAGTGTGTGCGCCTATTACATATATACATGTATCTGTGTGTGTGTGTTGTGGACAGCCTGAACAGCCACGAAGGAATAATACAATTAGTTTGGTGTATTTCACATCAGTCCTTCAAAAAGCAAGATGCTTATCATTCTTACTTGAGCTTTTATCTGGGAGAGTTGGTGAACTCATACAACTTACATTACAAACGTTAGGTAGTTATTGAGATGCACATCTAGAGTTGATTCCTAAGCAGTTGCTAAACATCTTGAAATATTTTTCTATACTTTACTCGATATGTAAAAGTTTTTCTTAAGGAAAGGGAAAAAAGGAATTAATTTCTCTACGCAAGCAGTCATGTAGTCAAATATACAGTTCATTTAGCATAAACTTAGCAGAGAGAGAGAGAGAGAGAGAGAGAGAGAGAGAGAGAGAGAGAGAGAGAGAGAAAATGTCTAAACAAAAAATGGTAGGTTAAAACAAAAGTTTTTGAAGTTCTGTACCTAGCTGTAAGACACCATGTCAAAATACGTTGTCATACTCTTTCCTTTGTCTTTGTCGAAGAGAAACTGCACTTGAAAAGGCAGCATAGAAACGAATATTGGATACAAGACACGCGTCCCCCCAGCCCCACCTCAAAAAAAGAAAAAAAAGAAAAAAAAGATTGTTTTGAGAAGAGAGAGACGAATATTTTTACCGTTTGGTAAAACGTTGTCGTGTATTTTTTCGATATTATTTCTTACTTTACTTTTTTAGAAGAAGCATAATTCAATTACAGAGGTTTTTCGTTCTTATACGGTATGGGAACTAATGTCGAGAATACTACAACAAACTGCACTATACTGGTGATTATTTTTTCATTCAATTATCAATAAGACATCTTTTAGGTGAAAAAATGTATTGTTGACAAGTTTTACCAAATTCATGGTAATTGATCGATTATAAACATGGAAGCATTTGATTTTATTTTGTTCAAGAATTTTTAAAAACAATTTAATGATTATTGGGTTATACCTGCTGTCAAAGTCACATTGTTAAAATAACCTAATATCTACTATTTTCCATTACCCTATTTCATTACTTTATTGTGGGTCCAAGCTGCGTGTAAAATTTCCTTGTTGTCAAGTATTTCTAAAAGAATGATAGAACCAGGAAAAGAATGGAATTTACATTCAGGACAATCATGCGTTTACTGAACTATTCTAATTTTGCGGATTTACGTCGGAAACTATAGAGAATTTGGGCAAAGCCTACGCACGGTAAATGCAGATCTATCCTGTTTGGGAGAAACCCTCTGTGGGTATTGGCAGATGGAACTGGCAGAAGAAGATCAATATTTGACAACTTTTATCACTCCATATGGTCGATTCAACTACTGTGGAGGATCAATGGGCTTTATAGTTACTGGAGACGCCTTCTGTCAGCGAGGTGATATGGCCCTTCAATGAGTCAAAAATTGTTAAAGTCATAGACGACATTCTTTTCCACGATTAAGACTACCGCACACCTTCAACGTATCTATGAAGAGCTTATTAGGTGCTGCAAGTTTTGGATCACCCTCAACAAGGATAAGTTGTGGTCGCCGCCCCCACCGCGAACTTCTGTGGAAATACTCTCTCAGGAGAAGGTATTTCAACTGACCAAGAAAGCTTGACTGACCTCAGATCATTCATGGGACTGATCATCCAATTGGCAGAGTTCACTCCAGATATCTCTGCTGCAGCTCAAACCTCTATATCCCCTGATGAACCCCAAGAGAACATTTGTTTGGACACCTAATCATGATGAGGCTTTACAATTCATGGAGTTAGCTTTTACCAGTCCACCTGTTCTTGCCCTTTTCAACCCAGACCTACCTGTCGTCCTTCAGGCAGATGCCTCACATCTCAACATTATTGAATATGCCCTCCTTCAGGACCATGGTGGTGGATGCCTACACCTAGATCATTGTGGCTCTCGGTTTCTTACTGAAACCGATGCTGGCCATTGTCCGGGCAATGTCGAAATGTAGGATGTATTTACCAGGCATACAATATTTCCTACAATGTTTCCTGCACCTGAAGGAGAAGATTTCGCCCTACCACTTCACAGCTGTTTGGGGTGTGGCAAATTCAGTTTTTTTTTTTATTTTTTTCCCTTTTTTTTTTTTTTTTTTTTTTTTACTCAATTTTTTGTTTTTTTTATTCCTGTTGCTTTGTCTTGAGCCCCAGTCAGCCTCTCCACACCAGAAGTTGAGATCTCAGGTGCTTCTTTTGCCATCCATCTCCGAGCTATTAACGCCATCAGATCTCCAGAAGAGTATTCAGCTCAATATGCCAATAGGATTCTATAGAATCTGAGCAGCAAGAGAGAAACCTTCTTACCTTTATCTACTTACTCTGTCACCCCAGGATTCCCTTCCAATAGATATGATCTCCACAAGTCCTTACTCCCCTACTGGATGATACGGGATGCCCTCTACGCTGATAGATGAACTTATCCTGTACAGAGCAAGAATCTAAGCTCCTGCTGCCCTCTGCCACTGCTCCTTGTTCCATTTGCATGGGGAAGGCACCAAGTGCCGAGTGGAGCAGACCGTCTTTTGGCCCAGTATAGACTACAACATTGCCAATACAGTCTGAGCTTGTGAGTCATGCCGGATATTGCAGCCATTTCATCAATAAGAACCCCTAATGAATGATGACACCCCACAAGGCCCTTTGCGTCCATCTCAGCAGACTCCTTTACTGTTGCAGGGAAGTCCTTCCTTGTTGTAGTTGACTGACTCTCATGTTGGCATGCTGTCGTCCTTTGCAAAGGTGAAAAGGTGACACTATCAACTCTAACACCATCAGGATCTTTTGCCATTACTTCCGGGAATCTGGTGTTCCTCTTTGTGCCTCATGACTGATGGAGGACCACAGTTCAACAGCGTTAAGATCCAGGAATTTATGAAGTGTTTGGGAATTCAACATTTAATAACCTCCCCACATTACCCGCAATCAAACGGTCTTGCCGAGAATACTGTGAAGCCAGTTAAGCATCTCATCTTAACCACAACCAGCATCATCCGGCAATATCGATTGTGTATCACGATCTTCCGGAGCTGTTTTGATCACATTACTGTATCTTGTTCGTTTTCGTCGGAAGATAAATTGTAGTTATTGCGCATGGTACATCTTGGTAAACCTCTTATCTCTGTAATATATCTCTATACAGTTCTATAAAAAAATATCCAATCAAGTTATTCTTTTCGTTTATCCAGAAAGTACGTTGGTCTAAAATATTCTTTCTCTATTTCTGATTGAGTTTGTCGTTTCATGTTTCTTTTCGATGCATTTTACTGTTCTATTCTTCCAGTATCGCTCACTGAATCATTAGGCAACCTTCCTTTTTTATCCTCTTCTACGTTGTATCCGCTTTTTTCCTCTTAGACCTCTCACTTGCGCCCCTTCTCCTCCTACAATATCATCACAGTTTCCCATTCCTCTTTTCAACTTCCCCGCTCCTTATCTCCTCATCGGGAAAAACATAATTCCTCCAAATCTAAAGATCTAATAAAAGTCTCCCTACAGACTCCCTGCCCCATTTCCTCCATCTGAGAGGCTCGCTGGAAGAAGAAGAAGAAGCTTTTCCATCTACAGAAATCTAATATATGTTGTTGGTACATTCCTCCAGGTACAAACCTTTTTCTGCTACTGGCCTTTTTCTGCCTTTTCCTTCAGAAATAATGGAAATATCTTTGCATTCGTACAAGGGGACGCTTGTTTTTTTCTTTTTTACTTTCAATGTTGTTTCAGTTTATTGTTTTTGTTTTTCTTTCGCTTTATTTTCAAGCGTTTGTCGTGAGCAACAAATTATTCTGCGAAAACAAGTAAGGGTAGGGAGGTGGGCCATTTTGGACCACTACGTGAGAGCTAGTTGGAGACTTGTGTTATCAAAGTGTTGTATGTCAAAATTAATCTACAAAGATACTAAGTTTTTCATCAAAAAAATGTACACAGATTTCTTGTAATAAATTCATAGTAATAAAAGCTGTAATCTGTATACACGCACACGCACACTCACACACACACACACACACACACACACACACACACATATATATATATATATATATATATATATATATATATATATATATATATATATATATACTAAAACTCTGTCTTGTTTGTGTTTGAATGCACACTGGCAATCCCGGAGGGTACAGAGGTTTCCCTCCTCTTCCTCATCCTTTCCCCTTCCCCTCCACCTCCCCCTTCCTTCCCACTCCCCGTTTCCCTTCACTCTCCTACTCCCACTTCCCTCTTCCCTCGCCCTCCGCTATGATAAACTCTATACAATCCTATAAAGATATTTAAAAGAATAATTAAAAGTATATTTCAGTAAGATATCATCACTTAATACCAAATGGCAACATCACCACCTCTAGCTTTAAAAAAGGGGAGAGCCATTTAAATTCGGTTGAATCAAAAACCTCCGTTTAGTTTGAATGAATACCTTTAAATTCTTCCCGGCGAATGAATTGTTCAAATCACCCCACCTCCCCTCCATTCTTTGCGTGAGTCAACGGACACTTGGATCTGATCTCCATCAGGGCATTTAAATCGCACCTGGGGTTCACTGTAGCGGGGTCCTTGATTGGCGGGAGTTTAAATGCCGTCATTGTACATTTAAGGCGCGAAAAAAAAAACAAAAAAAACATATTAGGCCGATATGATCCGTTTTTAATTTTTTTATGTAGTTTAAGAATGAAAGTATCGTTTTTCGTCTCTCTATATTATTAGTTTTTAAGTGAATTATTGCGAAAATGTACTTGTAATCTTATTAAACAATATATATGTTCCAAGCAACAGAGGATATAAGACGCTTCATCCAAGTTATTTTGCAACTGCTGTAAGTATATTTTTCTGCTCACTATTTATCGGTAGACTGTGCGAGTTGCTTTAGAAAAATTAATATTTTTTATCTTTGTTTACCATTCAGTATTTTGTAAGTACTTTTATAAGTATTAAAATAGGCATGTATAACATTTCCTCGCATCTTGTACTTTACTTAACAAAGGACAAGTTAAGGAATTCATTGTACTATTAAATCATCGATGCCTGTCTTCTGGAAACACTATAGAGTTCATTCACACTGTACAGTTACGTTTTCGTGATTCCTTCATGCGCCAACCAATAAGGGTGTTTGAAATATCATCTCGAATATGGGCCTAGTATTTATATGTATATATATTCATATATTCACACACAAACGCACACATACACACACACACACACACACACACACACACACATATATATATATATATATATATATATATATAATATATATATATATATATATATAATATATATATATACATATACATGTATTACTTTTTTTTGTAAATGAAATGCCTCTATAAATAAAATATTACGAATCGTGATTTACTTCAACTCCCTGATGTGTTTATGAAATATTTTTCCTTGGGCAGCGTGACCTCTATCATTTGCCTCCATGTATTACCACTGTATGCATGCAAATAAATGACTTTCTTTTATTTCTCCTTAGCTAATTAATGCGGTACAACCTTTTACTTAGGTTTGCCGTCATGATTGGCGTGTTTGGTGCATAATTATATTTCCTTGTAGTAATCTCGGCAGCATCTTTATCCGTCTTGCCTCCTCGATTCTCAGTTACCTTGGAAACAGAACGTCCTGACGTCATGTTCCGCAGAAGTTAGGTAAGCTCTTAATGAAGCAAACGAGAGAGAGAAGAAGAGAGAGAGAGAGAGAGAGAGAGAGAGTTCAGACCTAGTAACGTCACACATAATTTCTCAGCGTAGACGCTACATGA
>NC_087216.1:30473367-30498367 GCF_015104395.2 Macrobrachium nipponense
AGGACACCTCCTCTTCTTCTTCCTCCTCGCCCTCTTCATCTTCCGCTTCTTCTTCTTCTTCCTTAACTAAAATGAAAATCACATTTGCATGGATTCATCTATGGTTACGCCGTATACTATAGCATTTCAAATTATGAAACAAGTTGGAAAGCAGTTTTTTTTTCTTTTCTTTTCTTTTCTTTTTTTTTTTTTTTTTTTGCTTATATCTAAATTATATGAGAGACTGCAACTAAACTCAAGGATAGGAGTCCTAGGGTCCTTTATTAAATCACAATACAAGTTACAATATCAGTCCCTGGATTAATCAGAAATATATCTATACATTACAATTGTAGTTAAAAATGGAATTAAAACAGATTTTAACTGCCACAGCAGACTCCTCAAATGTATAATGGAATGTCCACCAGAGATACATTTTAAAAATTTGGCCAGGTAGCTGATGTTGCAGATATCACAGAAAGGAAAAGACTGTCTAATTCTAATTATATGAATATAAAATAAAACGAAATGGCCTGAGACGTTGCATTTCCATTCACGTGCTGTATTGAAAGCAGATCAAACCTGGCCATGAAATCTCTGTACTCCAGACACCCCATGCATGACTAACATTTACATTAATGTAACCTTGTTGCTACCTGGTAGACAGAATGCTTTCCAGCCATGTCATACCTAACAACCACCCATTGACAGACTAATTACAGTGTTTGGCTACGGTTTGCTTTCTCTTGAAAGCTCATCGTTATCCCCCAAATCAGTAGACAAAAGCATGGTACTTGCACCAAACACCCGGCAACTAACTTACTAAATACATCCAAGCCTGCCAAATCATAGCCACTAATGGTCTAAATATAGCACCTAAGTACTCATTGGCCCTTCCTTTAAAGTATTAAAACATTGCTTTTATAGAATGGTAGATATAAAACTCATTTCTATCAACAAACCATGGCGACTAAAGGATTACATAGGGCCGAGTTTGCAGGTTAGAAACAATCACTCAAGAGATCAAAGCCGTCGGACAAAACTGCCAAGTTTGAATGCAGTAAGTCACCTACTTCTCCCTTTCTCCCGGAGAGCAGAAAGTCAGTTCCTCCTCTAGAATATGTTAAGCTCGACAAAATAGAGTGAATGAACACTCACAGAAGTCCCTCCTCACACTACCAGAGCTCCATGCAGAGGGCAAATCATGGAAGGGCAGCCTCTTGAGGGAGACTGCTATGCAGTCGCCCTATCAAAGTCTGCTGCACTAGTCCAGACAACAAAGGTACACTCGTGGCAGACTTTTTTTTTTTTTTTTTTTTTTGTCACCGTTGTCTGTAGTTTTATACAAAGCAATTATGGAAGTACTGGACTTTGAGAATATTGATTTTCCTAACAAGGGTACACAAATGGATATAAGAGATTATTGAAAACGGTCATTGCTGAGAAAAACTTATTTTCAAAAATAGCGATTCAAGATATTCAGAAAACTTTTCTCTGACAAAAAGTCTAAATATTTTTTTGTTATTACAATCAGAGCCACTGACTATTTAACACTCAAGATGTGTGATTTTGAGCAGTATAAAGCATCTACTGTTTTTGAGATTCATCAAAATTTCATTTCGAATCGAAGTAGTCTGCAGGAGAAAAGCTCTTTCAGAGTTCATGTTGGTTGCTGTTATTGTTAATCAGCCTTGGTAAAGCTTTTGCAAGTACTCAGGCTGCTTCCACATTGCTTCAATTTCATTTCTGTTGCTAAACCACATGTACCAGAGAGAGAAAGCTCAGTTTTCCTATTTGTACTTGCCACTTCACGAAGAGTTTTCTGAAACCCTGAGTCATTGACTTCAGATTTTATTTTATTAATTTCAATTTCGGTTATTTTCTTGTTGTTAATTTACCTCTGTAAAACACTGGTAATGGTGTTTCAGTAACAGTAATGTTCATCAATTTCAGATATTTGTAATTAACATTAATAAATTACTGGTTTTCAAACCTTATGGTGGACTTCATAAAATAGGCACATAAGCTGCTGGGGTAACACGCAGCCATCTCCACCTGTGAGACCAGAGACAGTCTTTATAACAACGATTACGACATTCAAGCAAAGCCATACACAGACATCACACAAATTATGGGTAAAAGCAAGCCCTCGTCACTTGTATGCCCCAGGCCGCCCATACTGTGCATCTATAATATAAATTTTGAAAAGAAACCAGGAAATGTGCCCCAGCTGAAGCTGAACAAAAAACAACTAAGGCAGCCACCCAAGGAAGGAAAAGTGACCACTATGATACTTTGGTTGCCTACTCCACTAGGTTTTCTATCACTGACAGTGCTTCTGGCAAGAAGTTCCTGGTGCATAACAGAGCCTCAGCGTCAATAATACCAGCATCAAAAGTCAAGTGGCAGTGATTGCCCAACACCCAGCTGTGACATATGGCTACCAATAAGCAGACCTATGCAATCCTACAGCACCGAGACCTTTGTCTTTCACCTGATGGGAAGGAAATACAGGTGGAAATTCATTACTGCTGACATCCAAGCCCCTACTCAGTACCAACTTCCTCAGGCACTACTGGCTTTTCATGGATATCACCACTGCCACCTTACTGACATCCCCTTTCCAAACAACACAACTCTCTATGAGAATCAAACAGCCACCTATCTTGTTAGCAAGGAGCACTGACCTACATCACCTCCTGCCGTATCTTAACAGCAGGTCCACCGGTCCACTCGAAGTTTGGCCACCTGCTGCAGGTGAAACTACTCATTGCTAAAAAGGCTTCAGAAATATGGAAGGATAGACCTTACCCAGAGGTCTGCCAAACTGATCAGGGAACCCATTTGGGTTCCTGGTGAATTCTTCCCTGCTCTTAATACCAGGCTATTAAACAAAGAATTGGAATGACCACAAATAGTCACCAGATGATTATGAACATACATCCAAAAGTACAAAGACCTAAATAAGACACTTACCCCAATCCATATTCATTTGAAATACTGTCCAGAAGACCCACCTTAACCTGCCTTACAGAGGCCCATACCCAGTTATTGAGAGGCAAAACAAAGCCTTTAAATTACTCATGAATGGCAGCATGGACTGGATATCAGTGGACAGGTTCAAACCGCCCTTCTGGGAGACAGGGACATCCCCTCCATCACTTTCTCCAGCCTTGAATGGCAAGGTCATATGTATGCAGCTGTTTATCCTTTCCATATTTGTTATACCAACGTGTATATGTACATAATTCAAGTAGTGTGTAAATCTCTATAAAGTGAATTATGTTTCTTTTTACTCTATATAAACACACCCTTTGGTTTTGCCAACCTAGTTCTATATCACCACTGAGAGCACACAGCTTAGTGATGGTATGGAACAGCCACACATTTATATATATTCAGCAAGTAAGCCACCAGAGATCACCCCTAAGGACAGGCACATGTAATTGTTAGTATCATCATGAGATCCTAGCTTATAATCAAAAGGGCTAAACCAACTATAGTTATAGCATCCTTGGGGAAGAGAGGTAACAAATGCAGAGATGAAGAGAACTCTTTTATTATTATTAATGACAAGGATGAAAAGGAAGACAAAGGCGTGATCCGACCTCCAGCTTACTCGAGGCATATGCTAAAATGTACAGTCAAAAAGCGCATTGTTTCACCGATGAAAATTAAAATACATACGCTATATTTTATTAGAAATAATTGTTCTGTACTGTTTACCATGCAGATTATTTATTTTTTAAATTTCTATTCTAAAAATAAGATATAAATATCCTTTTCCTAAAATTCCTGTATCTTTAAACCTTTCAGACCTTTTTAAGCTTTTAAAAAAGGTCTATCCTAACTCCCCAACAAGAATAACAACAACGACAACAACAACAGCGTAGTTTGTAGGCTTACCCCCGAGTAAGCAATAAAAAGAGAACTGTCAGTAAGACAAGGAGGCAAATTAAATGTTCCAATTCAAAAGTGAGATTTATATATAACGATGAAAAAAATGAAAATGATCAATTCAAAGGTTAATTGAGGGAAGATAGAAACAATAACGCAAAAATGATACCTTTGGAAGTCGGGACTAATCCCTTTCCTGGAAGTGTGAAAGGCTTGAGGACGGCAGCTGAGCGATCGAATCTCCCCAAGTTTCCCCAGTCGTCGCTGAGCACATCGACCGTCGAGGTTTCCTGGACGCTGCTTTCAAGCCTGTTAGAAACACACTAAGTCCTCAGCTGGTAGGTGAATTATTTCAGCTAGACCATATAACTACATATACATACACACACAACAATATATATATATATATTATATATATATATATATATATATATATATATATATATATATATATATATATATATGTAAGTATGTACGCATGTATACATGTACATAAATGTGTATGTGAATGTGTATGTGTGTGATTTGTATATGCATTTAGAAACAAAGTTCACATTTTTCAAAAATGTATGACAACTTATGAATATGAGACATGGCTGAATAACGAGAAGCAATGGGAAATATTACTAAATGTCATCATAACGATAAAGAGCCGTCAATATATTCCGAAGGAATAGCGAAAGGGAAATAATGACAAAGATACGAAATATATTTACATTTGTGAAAGGAAAATCCAGGTTTAAATAACGGAATATAATGTAAGTGTGAACAAGATCAATAAAATGGGAAGTATCAACATCAACCATAAGCAAAATATGTGGTAGAGCAGTTGTTCTTGACCTTTTTCTTACCACGCCCCTTCTAAAAGTAGGTCCTTCCCTCCACGGCCCCCTTGTATCTATGAGTAAAATTCCCTCCTAGATTTAAAGGAAACAAAGAGAGAAAGAGAAGGGTTTTCAAGGGATAAGGAGGGAGGTAGATGATTACAGAAAATGGTAATTCTAACGATGCTAACCAGAGTAGTAGACTATTATATAGAAAAAATAACGTTATGAGGTGATACTTTTGCACTTTTTTCATAATCTAATTAATAATAGTTCCTCACTCTTATTAAGAGAATAACGAATATAATAACAGAATTGTTAACTTTTCCCTAGGGCTCGCGCCTCCCCTGAAAATTGCTGACTGCCTCCTACGGGGGCGCACCGCCAGGCTAAGAACCAGTGTTGTAGAGAATACGTACGCAAACATCAGTTAACAAGGGAGCAATTAAAACAGAAATTATTTTAACAACAATTTCCCCTTACCTTTCGAGCACTTCCGAAGATATCTGGGGCGCAGGAGCATCGTCAGGCGGTGGGTCAGGGGGCGTTGTTTCCACCCAGCGGCTCCAGGGGACACGGACTTCTGTCTGGCAGACGCCTTCGACGACCTGGACCACTGCCTGGATAAAAGCAACTTGACACTAGCACGAACAAGAAAATAATCAATACTTATAGCTCTTCAGCTTTTCCTTTCGTTTGCATGCATTTAAAACCAATTCAGGATTCCCTTGAATTGTGATCTATACTCGGTTTTTTTTTTTTTTCCATCTGTCCACTCGCCTGTGGTTTTTGCGTATGGTAACACTGCGTCCCGAGCTTTAGATAGGTGCATTCTGCTTACATTCAACAATTATAATAATATCCTATTTCGAATATTAACGGCGTAATTCGCATACAGTAAATTATTAAAATACTTCAGTTGCAAATGTACACCCAGATATCCTTTTATTTGCCTAAAACTTACACAGAGCGTAACTATCTAAAGCCCGGGACACAGTGTTACCATACGCAAACACCACAGGCGGGTGGACATGGAAAAAAACAGAGAATAGTTTTGCGTTTCGCCGATTC
Source organism: Macrobrachium nipponense (assembly GCF_015104395.2). Classification (NCBI taxonomy): domain Eukaryota; kingdom Metazoa; phylum Arthropoda; class Malacostraca; order Decapoda; family Palaemonidae; genus Macrobrachium; species Macrobrachium nipponense. The sequence goes on from NC_087216.1 coordinate 30,479,139, forward strand.
GTCACTAGAGGGCGTCGGTAGTTTCGTATGATGAGGTCTTGGTTGCTCCGTATCTTTTCATCTTGAATATCAGAGTATAGTTTACTTCACGGGGGTTTTCCAGTTGTTATTTCGAGTAACTTATGTCCGGTAGCATCATTAACCTTCTTTAGATATATGAATATAAAGTAATATATATATATATATATATATATATATATATATATATATATATATATATATATATATATATATATTATATTATATATAAATATTATATATACATATATATATATATTATATATATATATATATATATATATATATATATATATATATATATATATATATATATATATATCCAATGTAGCACGGAAGGACGTACTTGGAAATATCCTTAAATCCTCGGTAGAAGGGTAAGTGAAACAGGGACTTGGAACAAGCACTTTCGTAGTATTTTCTACATTTTCAAGCTCACACTGAACTCGAAAATGTAGAATATACTGTAGAATATACTACGAAAATACTTGTTCCAAGTCCCTGTTTCACTTACCTTCATACCGTGGATTTAAGGATATATATATATATATATATATATATATATATATATATATATATATATTATATATATATATATATATATCTATATTATATATATATATTATGTATATATATACATCATATATGTATAATATGATATATATTATATGTAATATATATACATATATATATATATATATATATATATATATATTATATATATATATATATATATATATATATATATATATATATATATATATATATATTGTTACGAAGTGCCAAGTATCTGGTTACCATTTATCAATTATTACCTCACAAAAGCCAGACACCTGAACCCTCATAACACGTTTAAACGACTGAATACTCTAAAGGCAACAGTGATCCCTTAACACTTACCAGTATTGCAGAATATCAGACTAAGTTCATCAAAACAGGTGTGAGGTAATCTTGTAAGTAATTAAATTAATCAAAGGGCATCACTCCATCAACAACTTTAAAACTCTAAGTATTTCCCTGATTTCAGAAGTCTAAGTACTTTCCTGGTTCTAAGTCACTTCAATTAAATTGAAGGAAAGCAAATCAATTACCACTCTATGTCTCTACCTATCATAAATATAGTCATAATTATATATATTTATACTGGTGTAAGATAAAGAAAACACTTATAAAAATTTTAAATACAAAAATTTATGATTAAATTCAATTTATAAGTGAAATTCACAATATCAGGGAAAATTACTGTTACTTGAAAACAAAGTAAAGTTTAATTAATTCTTGAATCAAATTAAGTAAAATTAAATCAAAAAAAATTAATTTATCACAAAATTCAAGAAAATTAATTCAATCAAAATTCAAAAGTGTTAGGCAATAATTGAAAATTTGAAATTAATTCATAAGTGCTAAACAACAATAAAACTTGAAAAGAATTCTAAGTAAATGCAAATAAATTCACAAGTGTTAAATTTAATTAAATGTGCAATGATAAAGCAATGAAAATAACTAAGTCAATTAAATGGTGAATGCAAATGAAAATATAAAACAAAAAGACACACTTCAATAAGAAAATGAATAAATGCACAAACAATGGAACAGACACAAACACAAAAAATATCAGCAATGTGTAAAAGTGTAAATCTTTTTCATTCAAAAACACTAACCAACAGTTTTTACCAAACCTTCATAACAGACAACAGTTCCTATCAATTATTAATTAAACACACTCCCTATCCATTATTAGTTATTCACTGTTCCTAACAATTATTAGTTGCAACTAATAAAAATATAACACACTTTACCTTTTTTGGTATACCAACTTCTTTTCTTCTCTTGTAAATTACACTTTCACAAAAAAAAAACAAGGCGCCGTTACGAAATGTTTGTTCAGATTCCACAAAAGAAATTAAATAAACTAAATAAATTCTAAGAAATATCAAATATACAATTCTCACAATATGAGTGACCAAATTTACGTTACGTTAATTTAATCTCGATGTCGAGTGAGAGAGAGAGAGAGCGAGAGAGAGAGAGGGAGATCTAACTGCCTCGAGGTCTTAAGATCGAATGAAAATCTCTTCCTTTATGGAAATGACAGAGCAGATGTCTCAAACGTTCTAGGCACGAAAGCTTCTCGAAAGTTCTGAAATCTGACGCAATCTTACACACACAATGTGCAACATCCACGTGGGACTTGACAAAGATATACGCGTACAAGACAAGACTGCTCAACAGATACGTACCCGATTGAAACGGAGGGTAAACGATAATTAAGATTGACATGTTTTTGATGACCACGTAAAAAGAGTCGAGCTCATTATCAAACGCGCTGACAGAGCAGGGACGCAAACGGATCTCGCAGACTCTAATTTCAAAGTGCTGACATAAAAGTTAAACATTTGCAGCTTTGAAAAGACAAGGATCTCTCTCTCTTTACGTTATATATATTTTCTTTTACAAGACGTTAATGCGAAATCTGAACACACATTTTTTTTTTTTAAAAACATCCTATTCTAAGCTATCTAGGAATCTGAAAAAATGTTACACAATCTACAAGACATTTCAAAGAGGGGAAAACATGCATTTTGAAAGTAGCAATATATAATATACCTCCCCCCAGGAAATTTTTTATCACGGTGTTGAATCCAACGATTCGCAACGAGATAAATAATCAGCAACTACATTGTTTTTGCCACTAATGTGCTGCACTCTTAAGTTATACTGTTGCAGGCACAAAGACCACCTGGTCAGTCTTTGATTATGGTTTTTCATTTTCTGGATAAATGACAGGGGATTGTGATCAGAGAAAACACACAATTTCTTCATTCCTAGGTCTATTCACATACACTTCAAATTTTTCAATGCGGTGATTAAGGCTAAAGTTTCCTTCTCAATTGTCGAATATACTTTCTGATGTTTTTCAATTTTGTAGACATGAAGCATACAGGATGGTAGATATTATTTTCATCTTCTTGAAGTAGAACAGCTCCAACACCACAGTCTGACGCATCAACTTGTATCACAAATTTCTTGTCGAAGTCTGGAGCTTGAAGTACTGGTCTTGAAGTTAAAATGGCTTTTACCTTCTCAAAGGATTCTTGACACTCTGGAGTCCAAATAAACTTAGCTTTGGGACTAGTCAAGTCTGTCAAGGGAGCTACTACGGCTGAGAAATTTGGGCAAAAACGACGATAGAAACCAGCCATGCCTAAAAATCTCTGTAGCTGTTTCCTGGTAGTAGGTGGGGTAGCCTTACGGATACCTTCTACATTAGCATTTACTGGAGCAAGAAGGCCTTTCCCACTTCAAACCCAAGATACTGTACAGTTGCCTTTCCAAACTCACTCTTCTCTAGGTTGACTGTTAATCCTGCTTCTTGTAGTTTCTTGAAAACTTTCTTCAGAATCTTCAGATGTTCTTCCCACGTTGTAGAGTAAATCACGATGTCATCTAGGTATACACCTACTCCTTCTATTGATCCTAACAGTTGATCCACCTCACTCGTTGAAATGTTGCGGGTGCATTCATCAGACCAAACGGCAGAACAGTATACTGATATAGTCCAAAAGGAGTAATAAAAGCTGACAGCAGCTTCGCATTCTCATCTAAGGGAATTTGATAATATCCTTTCAACAAGTCTATCTTGGAAACAAACTTGGCTTGCCCAATATTATCAAGTAACTGATCTATAAGAGGCAAAGGATAATTATCAGCCACACTGATAGAATTCAGCTTCCTATAATCAGTACACATCCTAAATGAACCATCTGGTTTCTTCACTAACACACATGGAGAACTAAAGTGACTTGAACTGGGTTCTGCTAATCCATGTTGCAGCAAATACTCAACTTCCTTCTTCAAAACATCTCGATGATACGGTGATAAGCGATAGGCTCTTCGCTTGAAAGGTTTTCCATGTTCTTGAATCTTGATTTCATGCTTGGTCAGATCAGTACGTCTAGGCACATCTGAAAAAATTTCTGGAAAACTTCTAATTACGTCACTTAAGTCTTCACCTTGTTCAACACTCAGATGTTTCAGTTTATCCTCCAAATTTTCCAAAATTGAAGAATTATTCATCTTGCTTGCAGCTCCCAATTCGTAGCCATCATCGTTCTTCTGTAGATAAAGTTGTTTGGGTTACTGACACAGTTTCAGTTTTAGTTTCTGAGAAATAAGGTTTCAAGAGGTTCACATGTATCTTCCTTTGTCTTCTTCTTCTTTCTGGTGTATCAATCACATAAGTTCTATCACTTAACTTCTGAATTATCTTGTAAGGACCTTGAAATTTATTAGTGAGGGGAAATCTCTTGACAGGTAAGAACACTAACACTTCTTGACCAACACTAAAACTTCTTAGCTTAGCCTTAGCATCAAATCTCCTTTCATTTTTCTCTTGACTCATTTTCAAGTTTTCTAAAGAGAATTTTCTAATCTCTTTCAACTCTTCCTTAAGTTCTTCACATACTCTGCTTGGCTTTCCTCTTGATTTTCTTCCCAATTTTCTGCAAGAATCTTCAACAGTCCTCTCACTTCTCTTCCAAAAATCATCTCATTAGGTGAACATCCCATACTTTCTTGGTAAGCACTCCTAACTTCAAACAACATTAATGGTAAACCAACATCCCATTCTCTACCTGACTCAGAAACAATACTTTGTCAGCATACTTTTCAATGTCTGGTGGAACCTTTCCAAGGCACCTTGAGTTTCTGGATGATAGGCAGTGGATAACTGTTGTTTCACTCCTAACAAATTCATCACATCCTGGAATAACTTTGAAGTAAAGTTTGTTCCTCTGTCACTTTGTACATTTTCTTTGTATACCAAACTTTGAGAAAAAACTCACCACAAGTTTCTCAGCAACTATCTTGGCAGATATGTTTCTAACAGGGATTGCTTCTGGATACCTTGTCACTGGACACATTAATGTCAACAAATACTCATTTCCTTTCTTTGTCTTCGGCAATGGTCCAACCATGTCTATAATCACTTTGCTAAAGGGTTCTCCTCTAACTTCTATAGGTTGTAGGGGGGCTTTCTTGATGGTTTCATTCGGTTTTCCAGCTATCTGGCAGGTATGACACTCACGACAGAACCTGCTACATCTCTGTGAAGTCCAGGCCAGAAAAAAATATTTCATGATCTTCTCCACAGTCTTCCTGATTCCCATATGTCCAGACTCATGAGCTACTGCAAACCACTTGCTTTCTCAACGGATATGGAATCAAAATTTGATGATATTCGCCCCCATACAGCATCTCCTGGTATATCTGTAGGTCTATACTTCCTCATCAGTAAAACCTTCCTTCAGATAGTAACAGGTAGGAGTTTGTTGCATCTCTTCTCGATCAACAACTCTGAAGAACAAATCAGTTAACGATGCATCCTTCTTCTGCAAGTCCATCAGCTTCTCTCTTGTCACTTGACCAACTTCAAGGGTTGAATTCTCAATATCTGCTAACTCAGCTACTGTAGTTTCACTACTGTCTTCAGCAACACTTTGACTACTCGGAGTCTCTTCAGGAACATCAGGTTCTTCTTCTTCGTTGTCGTCTTCTTCATCTTCTTGGGAAATCTCTTCTTGATCAGCACTATGGGAAACTTCACTTCCCTGGAATAATTCTTCTAAGCACAAAGATCCTTCACTTGATCCTTCTTGGGTGTGTAAATCCTCAGTTTCTTCACTTACAGTCGTAGTCCTCTTCATACTTCTGGTAGTTACACAACTAGGAAACAGGTGGGGGTTATTCTTCTCCAACTCTTCTGTAGGACTAATCCTCAATGGTTTGTCTGTCACTACAGGACAAGGAATAAATGGCACACTACCAACTTCATTCCCCAACAGAACATGTATACCTTCCCACAGCTAGTGAGTCCTTTACAGCAAAATCAACATTCCCTGTCACCAATTCACATGACAGGTGTAAGCGGCATATAGGAGTTACTTCCTCTCCTCCTATACCCTTCAAAATAACTGAATCTCCTGTGAGACTCTTCTCCAACTGAGGGTGAGAACCACGTACTACCACACTATGGTTACTCCCTGTATCACGTAATATCTTGACTGGTACCTGCATACTTCCTTCTTGAGTTGACAGCATACCCTCATAGATATATGGCTTAAAAGCCTCCCCACACTGCTTAACCACTCACTGCTTGAGGTAACATTTCCACTGGTTGCTAAACATCAGCTTGTTTAGTTTCATTTTCTCTCAGGTCTGATTCTTTCCCACACTGCTCTTCGTAGTTTGTTTCACAACTTGACTAACTGGTTTTGACTGCTGTTGATTCCGGTAACACTCTTGACTGTAGTGTCCTTACTCTTCTTCCACACTTGAAACAGACAACATTAGGTTTCTGTAACTGTCTTGAAAAACTGGATGAGGATTTCACATTCAATTGCGAGCTGTATTTCCTTGTGAACTCTTAGTAGTATAACTTGAAGGTTTCCCATTAAATTTGTTCCTGTTATTTGGATAAGACTTAAAACCTGGGCGTTGTTGACTCTGGTACTTGACATTGTAATTACGTTTGCTACTGATTATATTGTAATCTTCACTAAGTGTAGCGGCTTTGTCAAGTTTCTTCACTTCTCTCTCTCTTAAATAGGCTCTTATATGTTTCAGGAATTCCTTAAGATACTGTTCAAGAACAAGTAACTCTTCTAACTCATCAAAAGTTTTAACTTTAGCAGCTTCTACCCAACGTTTGAAACACCTTCTCACTTTGTAAGCATAATCTAAGAAGGTTCCCTTCTCATCTTTTCTTAAATTTCTGAATCTCTCATTGTAGTACTCTGGGGTCATCTGGTAAACTTGTAGCACACTGTGTTTAAGTACCTTGTAGTCTTTACACTGATCAGCTGTTAAGGCTAGATAAGCACTTCTCCCTTTACCAATCAAGACACTTTGTAGCAAAACTGACCATTTATCCTCTGGCCATCCCATACCTGAAGCCACTTTCTCAAAGTGATCAAAAAACTCATCTGGAGCTTCTTCAGTAAACTTAGGGATTAACTTCTGTACTCTCACTACATCAAATACAGGGTCTTGATTACCTTGTTAGGGTTAGACGGTGTTACAGGTAATGTGGATCTAGCTTTTATTAATTCCATTTCCCTTTCATGTCTTGCGATTTCTCTTTCCTCTTTTATTCTTTCTCTTTCCTCTTCTGCTGCTTTTTCTTCTTCTCTTTCTTCTTTCTTTTGTTTTTCCCTGTCTATTCTTTCTCTTTCAGCTTGCATTCTCTCTCTTTCAGCTTGCATTCTCTCTCTTTCAGCAAGCATTTTTAGCTTAATCAAATTCTCTTCTGCTTCAATGCGTCTAAGCTCTAACTCTGCATCACTTTTCTCTTTCTTTCTGCTTGCTTATTTATGAGATCAGCACGTGCTACATTCAACAACTCTTGAGCCAATTCTAACTCATCTTCATCAGTTATTCTACCAGAGTTTATCAATGATTCCATAGCAATACATCTTATTTGTGCCTTTACCATACTAGTAGACACATAACCACCACATGCCTCTGCTAAAGCGCTCCACTGTGCTCTAGACAGAGTGGTTTCAGACAGAACTTGGACGGAAGGAGCTGCTAAAATTCCTGAACATTGAACTGAGCCATTTCTCTAAGTTATCAATTTACAATTCAATACAATAAATGCAAAAACAAAACTATATGGTCACTCTCCTAACAAAATATATTCCTAACACCACCAGTATATTCTAGAGTGATAATGAAATCTGCTTTCCCCGGGTCTCTGGGCACCATTAAACAATGTTACGAAGTGCCAAGTATCTGGTTACCATTTATCAATTATTACCTCACAAAAGCCAGACACCTGAACCCTCATAACACGTTTAAACGACTGAATACTCTAAAGGCAACAGTGATCCCTTAACACTTACCAGTATTGCAGAATATCAGACTAAGTTTTCATCAAAACAGGTGTGAGGTAATCTTGTAAGTAATTAATTAATCAAAGGGCATCACTCCATCAACAACTTTAAAACTCTAAGTATTTCCCTGATTTCAGAAGTCTAAGTACTTTCCTGGTTCTAAGTCACTTCAATTAAATTGAAGGAAAGCAAATCAATTACCACTCTATGTCTCTACCTATCATAAATATAGTCATAATTATATATATTTATACTGGTGTAAGATAAAGAAAACACTTATAAAAATTTTAAATACAAAAATTTATGATTAAATTCAAAATTTATAAGTGAAATTCACAATATCAGGGAAAATTACTGTTACTTGAAAACAAAGTAAAGTTTAATTAATTCTTGAATCAAATTAAGTAAAATTAAATCAAAATTAATTTATCACAAAATTCAAGAAAATTAATTCAATCAAAATTCAAAAGTGTTAGGCAACAATGAAAAATTTGAAATTTGAAATTAATTCATAAGTGCTAAACAACAATAAAACTTGAAAAGAATTCTAAGTAAATGCAAATAAATTCACAAGTGTTAAATTTAATTAAATGTGCAATGATAAAGCAATGAAAATAACTAAGTCAATTAAATGGTGAATGCAAATGAAAATATAAAACAAAAAGACACACTTCAATAAGAAAATGAATAAAATGCACAAACAATGGAACAGACACAAACACAAAAAATATCAGCAATGTGTAAAAGTGTAAATCTTTTTCATTCAAAAACACTAACCAACAGTTTTTACCAAACCTTCGTAACAGACAACAGTTCCTATCATTATTATTAAACACACTCCCTATCCATTATTAGTTATTCACTGTTCCTAACAATTATTAGTTGCAACTAATAAAAATATAACACACTTTACCTTTTTTGGTATACCAACTTCTTTTCTTCTCTTGTAAATTACACTTTCACAAAAAAAAAACAAGGCGCCGTTACGAAATGTTTGTTCACATTCCACAAAAGAAATTAAATAAACTAAATAAATTCTAAGAAATATCAAATATACAATTCTCACAATATGAGTGACCAAATTTACGTTACGTTAATTTAATCTCGATGTCGAGTGAGAGAGAGAGAGAGCGAGAGAGAGAGAGGGAGATCTAACTGTCTCGAGGTCTTAAGATCGAATGAAAATCTCTTCCTTTATGGAAATGACAGAGCAGATGTCTCAAAACGTTCTAGGCACGAAAGCTTCTCGAAAGTTCTGAAATCTGACGCAATCTTACACACACAATGTGCAACATCCACGTGGGACTTGACAAAAACGATATACGCGTACAAGACAAGACTGCTCAACAGATACGTACCCGATTGAAACGGAGGGTAAACGATAATTAAGATTGACATGTTTTTGATGACCACGTAAAACAAAAAGAGTCGAGCTCATTATCAAACGCGCTGACAGAGCAGGGACGCAAACGGATCTCGCAGACTCTAATTTTAAAGTGCTGACATAAAAGTTAAACATTTGCAGCTTTGAAAAGACAAGGATCTCTCTCTTTACGTTATATATATATTCTTTTACAAGACGTTAATGCGAAATCTGACACACATTTTAAAACATCCTATTCTAAGCTATCCTAGGAATCTGAAAAAATGTTACACAATCTACAAGACATTTCAAAGAGGGGAAAACATGCATTTTGAAAGTAGCAATATATAATAATATATATAATATATATTTATATATATTGTATATTACTATTTACCTTTACGAACAGTGGGGATATAAATTTAGCCATGTTCTGAATTCTCGGAATAATCAAGACAGCATCAGTACATTTGTGACCAAGATGTTAGTAATACCTGATGCACCTCTACTCTGTGTGACCGTAAAGAAATCCACTCCTTCGGAAAAAAAATAAGAAAATAAGAAATAAAAATATTTTTATACAATTGTTCCGCTGAATGTATGGATAGTGGCGTCTATTAATTTTAACCCGTTTCGTGAGTCACTCATTTTGCCTACTATTCTTATGAATGTCCTAAATGTGCCTCTTCTGCAGAGGAAGCTTAAAGACCCATCCAATGTTAAACCTACAGACCCATTGCCATAGCGACAGTAGCACCGAAGATTTTTTCATGGAATATTTTTGCGATTGAAGCCGAAATTTTAGTCTACTCACAACCTTATAGCTGTTATGTAGAGGCGTTTTTTACATAGTATTTCCAGTGCAATTCTTCTTATGTGTATGCTGTACTTGGTTAAGAGCTGATGCATTATATATACATCTATATACATATATATATATATATATATATATATATATATATATCAATTCAAGCTACAAATGTCCTTTAATATCTAAATTCACTTTACCTCCCAAATGATATATTTTCATATATGTACCGAAGGGGAATTTTTTAATTGATAATAATTTCGTCCCCCCATGGGATCGAACCACCGTCCAAGTGGACGGGGACGAAATCAGGACGGTCAGTGACGCTATCCAATCAGCCAACAGAGACGCTATAAGTTCATATCGATTCTGACCTTACAAGTCACCCTCGATCTTGGGTGCTTTCGTAATTAGAATCGATATGAAACCCCGTCTACCATGTTGGCCAATTCGAGCGTTTGACAGCACGTAGCCTTTTGTTATGAATAATTATCACATCGAACCGTGATCCTTTATATATCAATTCAAGCTACAAATGTCCTTTAATATCTAAATTCACTTTACACCCTCCCAAATGATATATTTTCATATATGTACCGAAGGCTACGTGCTGTCAAACGCTCGAATTGGCCAACATGGTAGACGGGGTTTCATATCGATTCTAATTACGAAAGCACCCAAGATCGAGGGTGACTTGTAACGGTCAGAATCGATATGAACTTATAGCGTCTGGTTGGCTGGATTGGGATAGCGTCACTGACCGTCCTGATTTCGTCCCCGTCCACTTAGACGGTGGTTCGATCCCATGGGGGGACGAAATTATTATCAATTAAAAAATTCCCCTTCGGTACATATATGAAAATATATCATTTGGGAGTAAAGTGAATTTAGATATTAAAGGACATTGTAGCTTGAATTGATATATTAAATGGATCACGGTTCGATGTGATATTTATTCATAACAAAAGGCTACGTGCTGTCAAACGCTCGAATTGGCCAACATGGTAGACGGGGTTTCATATCGATTCTAATTACGAAAGCACCCAAGATCGAGGGTGACTTGTAAGGTCAGAATCGATATGAACTTATAGCGTCTCTGTTGGCTGATTGGATAGCGTCACTGACCGTCCTGATTTCGTCCCGTCCACTTGGACGGTGGTTCGATCCCATGGGGGACGAAATTATTATCAATTAAAAAATTCCCCTTCGGTACATATATGAAAATATATCATTTGGGACGGTAGAAAGTGAATTTAGATATTAAAGGACATTTGTAGCTTGAATTGATATATAAATGGATCACGGTTCGATGTGATATATTCATAACAAAAGGCTACGTGCTGTCAAACGCTCGAATTGGCCAACATGGTAGACGGGGTTTCATATCGATTCTATTACGAAAGCACCCAAGATCGAGGGTGACTTGTAAGGTCAGAATCGATATGAACTTATAGCGTCTCTGTTGGCTGATTGGATAGCGTCACTGACCGTCCTGATTTCGTCCCCGTCCACTTGGACGGTGGTTCGATCCCATGGGGGGACGAAATTATTATCAATTAAAAATTCCCCTTTGGTACATATATGAAAATATATCATTTGGGAGGTAAAGTGAATTTAGATATTAAAGGACATTTGTAGCTTGAATTGATATATAAATGGATCACGGTTCGATGTGATAATTATTCATATATATATATATGTGTGTGTGTGTGTGTGTGTGTTTGTGTATGTATATAGTATATGTTATATATATATATATATATATATATATATGTATGTATGCATGCATGTATACATACGTGTATATACACGTATATATACATGCATGCATACATACATAAACATACACTATATACACACACATATTATACATACAATACTTCAACTCTTGGCCAAGTACAATAAACACATAGAGGGAAAATGTACTGGAAATCCTATATCAAAAACACCTCTACATAACAGTGTATGTGTTCGAGTGTGTTTGTGTACGCATTGAGAGAGATCCGTGATCTGTGTGTAGGTGTATGTGGGATTTGCATACAGAGAAGAGAGAGAGAGAGAGAGAGAGGTGGGGGGGTGCCCTTTGTACACTGTAAAATATGTTTAAAATGACATGCAGCCGAAGTCATACTTCACCTGAATCCCCTTGTCATGCAATTTTCTCAGGTGTTTAAAATTGGGTTCCTCGCGTGAGGGGAAGTTGACGATGCTGTCCTCGGGAGTATGACACGAAAACTGAATGGTCTTTCTTCTCTCCCAATATGGTTGTGCTACGATGATGCCAATCTGAAAGGGTATGAAATACAAAGGGGAGTAACAGCAATAATGATAATGTATGCATATATACATACATGCATAATATATATATAATATATATATACATATATATATCCAAATACTTAAGTAAACTCAGCGATAAACAGTGGAAAAAAATATTACACTCAAAATAACAGGTAATGAACATCATTCAAATATGGTCACAAATTTATCCATAGGTCATGCATTCGTTCATATGATCACTTTGAAGGAATAGCAATAATATATATATATATATATATATCTATATATATATATATGTGTGTGTGTGTGTGTGTGTGTGTGTGTGTGTGTGTGTGTGTGTGTGTGTGTGTGGAAAAGAAGACATAACTTTCTGACCAACAACGACACCGAACCCAGGTTTGTTTAGTGAGGGTCCAGGGTATTAGCAATTCGGACGCATAAGTTAAAAAGAAAAAAAAAAAAAAAAAATTGTAATCTAAGTACTACGTACCTGAGGCTATCCCAGTCAGGCGCCTATAGCGCACAATATACCAGTGTATTTTACCGAATTTCTCGACCCATCAGCTCTCGAATTGCCGACATTTGTTACTGCACACACACACACACACACACACACACACTATATATATATATATATATATATATATATATATATATATATATATATATATATATATATATATATATACATATATGTATGTATGTGTACATCGGTATTTACGGCGTCGAGACCGCTCCGGGCTTGAAGCCGCTAAGCTCTTTAGACTGTGGAAGCCGCCCTCCACTTTTGACTAGCAAAATTTTAGAAAGCAAAAAACATGCTCCCACGACTTCCAACTGCCTTGCGAAGACGTTTTACCGGTGGCTTAGCGACGTGTAGGTTCTCTTAACCACTTACATTCTGAATTTCTCTTTTACAATACGAAGTTGACTCCCAAAGTTTACACATAGCCTACGGGCACTACTATACTTAAGACCATGATTACACCTACGCTAAAACAACCCAGTTCCATGAGTCAGTCTTCGGCCCTACTGTGTTTTTTGCCTTCGCTGGAGTATCTGTATTATAACCAAACATGATAATAATACGTGGTGTTAAAATACGAACACGATTTTTCTGAGCTGACGACATTTGCTAGGCTTTGTTTTGGTTTTCGCGCGACGAGAATCTACTTGTCTCAAAACGTTGAAGTGCCGCGACTTCGGATGACGTATAGCATTTCGTTTATTATTGTAGTCTTCATTCCCTTTATTTAAATGTATATGGCGTTTTTCTAAGTTCATTGATTTTAATATTTAAAGATATTTCCCGAATCTGACATATCAGCGAACTAAAAAACTTGAAGAGATCACCAAGTAACGTAAACGGTATAAAACAAACTGTGTGCTATCGGACATTTCCTTTGCCACACCGCCTCTGCGCGCATTTGCATGCGGGTTTATGTCATTTTTGTTTCAAATCGCAGACAAAGAAATAATGTATGAAAACTAGAAATACTAAATAGCATTTTATTGCAGCTATCGTGCAACTCACTTTTTCAAAACCTGAACATACGTATATTGCACTTCGTTACCACACGAACGTGACACCCCAACTGAACCAGAAAAAAAAAAGTAAAATAAAAAATCAAATAAGGGAAACACGTTTCAGTCTGTGTGTCGAAGCAAAGCGTTTCATTTTTTACACATCCGAAAACAGCAAAACTGTTTCACTGTACTGCGCAAAAAGATGGCAGTGTTTCGTTTATTCTTCAGAGTTTCTGGAACCTTTTTTTTTTAAATCCAAATATTTGTTTTGTTGGTCTTATAATGTTCTTTAAGTTTAAAAATGGAGAATGATGAATGTGTAAAAAGCGCTGTATGGATGGAATGAAGAAGGACTCGAGAGGAAGGCCAGGAATATCTAAGAAGAGTAGAAATGGGGGGAAAATGATGAAAATGTGGAATATTAGGAGCCTTTGACTTGCCAGGAAGTAACATGCTGTAGAAGTACTTTGCGACTTGAGCTGAACGCCTATGACACACACACACACACGTTATATATATATATATATATATATATATATATATATATATATATATATATATATATATATATATATATATATAACGTATGTATGCGCATGCGAGCCAAGTAAATTCTATTCATTCAATCTCCAAACCGAAACATAATTAACGGGAACCTGGCTTTTTAGTAAGTGAAGCATCTTCATCTCTTCGAGGGTTAATGTTGTCTAAACTAACTGGTTCAATACTGTAAAACAACTCACCCTTCGTCTTGTTTCGGGCACATCGTCCATTACTAGGGATGCACCGAGACTCAGTGTGGCGTTTTGATGTGCGTCCTTAGCAACGCACTTAGCAACGGTCTTTTCGATTCACAGAAAATGGATTCTTAGCATAAGAGCTTACAGAAAACGAACGCTAGCCAATGTAGGAGTAACACTACTAATTATTTGGACGCTTTGCTAAGATCTCACAGCTATTTGCATTCAGCAAAGAGATTACGCATGCATTTCAGTTAGCTAATTTTATTTTATCCTTCACATAAGCACAGATTCTATTTGTATTTATGGTAGATCTAAGTAATTGTTCGGCTTTTGGTATTTCCTTGGAAATTGACTTATTCTATGGTATTTTGGTTGCTTATTAAAAATTTACTGTTATTTTTTGTCGGTCGACTGTAATTAACCACCCAGGGGCTAGTACTTAACACGGCGAAATACATTTGACTCCCCAATCCTTATTGGGTTTCGTATTTGCGGGACCGTTCCTTGTTGTCCGTGCGGAGCTGTTTCTTAGAAATAAAGTTTTTATATCTTTTGGGAGGTCCTTTCAGCAAAAGAGCCCTTTCTTCAGTGTTATCATACATACTAATTCGGACAGAAAAGCTTTTTTTTTAACGGTAAATTCTTTTCAGAAGGGATATTGTCCTAATTTTCTGTTATGTAGCTATATTGTTCTTCCATGTCTGTCTTCTTCTTCTTCTTCCTAGCTTAAACCCATTTTTATATGGGGTCGCCATTGCGAATGAGTCGTCTCCATCGATTTCTGTCCTGTGCCTCGTTCTCATTTATACCTTTCAATTCCATATCTTCCCCTACACAATCACGCCATCTCTTTCTTGGTCTTCCCTTCTTCCTTCTACCCTGCACTTCCATTTCCATCGTATGTCTTCCAACATGACGTTCCTCCCTTCGTAACAGGTGTCCATACCATCGAAGCCTTCCTTCCTGTATTTTCTTCGATATTTCAGCTACCTTTATCGATCCTCTTATATACTCATTTCTAATCCTATCTTCTCTTGTTACTCCCGACATCCATCTCAATATTCTCATTTCTGTTCTTCCATGTCTGTGAACTGTGGAATTAAAAAATAAAAAATGCTACGTAAAAGGTCTTTGGTGTATTCTCCGCTTGAGCAGGATGTACATAATACCTCTTGTGTGTGTTTAACAGCAATGTGTAATATAAAACCACAATTTTATACTCTAGTGTATTACTGTGTAAAAGACAAATGCTAAGACTTTCGAACACCTGAACGATGTCCGTCATCAGCGTTTACGTTAAAATACAAAGAGAGATGGTAGTTTTCTTACGAGGAGTTTAATAAGGGATGGTGGGGCGAGAAGATAAACCATCACGGAAGTACTGGTTCGGGTGTTGTTAGGTGATTTTGAATTCAACTGGCAGTTGCGCCAACCCCCTTGATCTTCTGACTTCTCAACTGCCTGTGCTGCATAGGTGCCATAGTCTGAAATAGCCCCAGGGACGTCGGTTATATGGAGAGAGAGAGAGAGAGAGAGAGAGAGAGAGAGAGAGAGAGAGAGAGAGAGAGAGAGAGAGAGAGAGAGAGATGAAGCAGAGCATCGAGGTTCATACAATCAGTGTCCGTTTTGAAAATAAAATGTTTTTTTTCCAATGTCTAGCAATAAACCAGTTGATAAAAGGGTCTCCATTTGTAAAGTCTTGTTATTCTCAAAAGATTTACCTTCAGCTAAGCTTCCCACTTGAGAATCATTACTTTTAGAAAATAGTTCGTGCATCATTCCAGTTCATCATGAGGTCTAAATTAAAACTATAGAGCTACCGAAGCATTAAGATCATAGGCCCTTCTTTGTTCCTTTAATCTTACATCCAGTTCCTTACCACTCTTACTGTAGTAACAACGATCCCAATCACGGCAGGGAACCTTGTCAACGCCGTTGTATCTCTTAGTGCTGTCGGTAAGGTCTTTTTTTTTTTTTTTTTTTTTTTTTTTTTTTTTTTTTTTTTTTTGTATGGTGTTTTTACGTTGCATGGAACCTGTGGTTATTCAGCAACGGGACTAACGGCTTTACGTGACTTCCGAACCACGTCGAGAGTGAACTTCTATCACCAGAAATACACATTTCTCACTCCTCAATGGAATGGCCGAAAATCGAACCCGCGACCATCCGAGGTGAGAAGCAAACACCAAACCAACCACGCCACTGAGGCGCTGGTAAGGACTTTTGCCAACGTGTTTTTATAGGTATAAACAATTTCTATATCCTTTTGGTATTTATTCATATCACCTTTTGAGTCCTCGTCAAAGGTCAGTGGTGCAGGTTTCTTGCAATTATTCATTTCCTTATTAGCATGATCTGCATAAAATTTCCTTTTTGCCCGGCTGATGGAGTCAGTAATAAAATGTTTTGGGTACTGTAAGGACCTAAAGGTGTCTACGGCATGGGAAAGTTCTTCGTGTAGAAATGCGGAGACGCATATAGGAAGAGTCCTTAAAGTTAAACTGATAATAGCATTCCTTTTAACTTATTATGAAGGTGGAAAAAATAACTAATATAATTTTCTTTGTTAGTCCCTTTGCTAAAAACTGAAAATTTGAAAGAGTTACCCTTTACATCGCTGTGAATTAGTGCATCTAAGTAAGAAATCTTGCCATCGACCTCTTTTTCGACTGGATATTTTATAGAATCAACAAACGTTGTTGGCAGTATTCAGTGAGCAGTCTAAAGCTAGGCTTGGGTTACATCTGCTTAAAATTTCATCTCCTATGAACTCCATGCTCAGTCTGGCTAGAACTGGTGACAGTGGTGAACTCTTAGAAACACCAGCTTTTTGTTGGAAATAGTTATCATTAACAGTTAAAGCAGTACAGTCATCACAGGTACTAACGGAATCGAGAAACTAGATAGTGACCCCAAGATTTTTCAGGGGTCGTTATCTTAGACTAATATTTCTAAGGGGTCATTCTCTTTTTGATATTTAAGTACTTTTGTTTATGTTTTTACGGCCATCCCCAACGGGCTTGTACTAAACATTCCGCAAAGGTGGATACATACAGGGTTATTTGTGTGACTTTTTCACTTGTGGCCCTTTTACCTGGATTCCTCTGGCTAGAACTATAAATAAACGACCAGAACCATCGAATGATATTTCACTTTCACTTAATTATTCCATGAAGATGATTTTCGCCTCATGAACCACTCATAAATTCTATCACTAACTAATGTTGTGCTACTCAGTAATGATATCTAATTGTGATTCTGCAACCACATCATATTTCTGAACATCATTACCTCGCCTACTTCGCTTCCAAAAATTTGTCTCTTAGCAACTTTAATTCCTTCCATGTCTTACACGCACAGAATGTAACATTTCTTCTCCACGAATTAATATCTCATTCTGTTCTCCGGCGAAAGGAAAGAACTAAAAGGAACCAGGAAGTGAGGAATTAACATCATTCCTTTTAAAATCTAAAATAAATAAGAGAAACTTAAATATAATAATAATGATAATTATTTCATTTTATTTTTTCATTTAATATATATATATATATATATATATATATATATATATATATATATATTGTTTTTCTATCAATCATCCTGCTCGACTGGGTGGTTTTTATAGTGTGGGGTTCCGGGTTGCATCCTGCCTCCTTAGGAGTCCATCATTTTTCTCACTGTGAGCTGTTTCCTGGAGCACTCTTCTGCATAAGTCCTGGAGCTACTTCGGTAACTAGTTTTTCCAGGTTCCTTTTCAAGGATCTTGGGTTCGTGCCTAGTGTTCCTATGATTATGGGTACAATTTCCACTGGCATATCCTTCTTATTTCTATTTTCAGGTTTTAATACTTATCAATCTTTTCTCTCTCTTTCTCTTCTTCCCTGGTGTCCAATTGTATTGCGTCATCAATGAGAGATGCTTTCTTCTTGATTCTGTCAATCAACGTCACGTCTGGTCTATTGGCACGTATCACCCTATCTGTTCTGATACCATAGTCCCAGAGGATCTTTGCTTGATCGTTTTCTATCACTCCTTCTGGTTGTACCACTTATTACTGCTAAGGTAGCTGGTATTTCTTGCACAGGCTCCAGTGGAGGGCTTTTGCTACTGAATCGTGCCTCTTTTTTATTATTATGTTACTAAATTGATTTTCCTCTTTTATATCCTTCTTGTTACGTAGGCATTCTTACACATGAACCCTTTACGAAATATCTTCAGAGTCCCTATGATATGATTCTCTGCCCGGTGACCTGGTGTTTATTCATCTTGTACCTTTGATCTCTGTCGACCATGGACTTTTGTATCCCGCCGGGTAATCCTCGCTTATGGTTTGCCTTCTTTTAATCCTTCTTTGAGGTCGTCAAGATGCTAAGCCCGGTTTCACCTGTATATACCAGATCCAATAGACCCGACTCTTTTACCCCTTTTTTTTTTTTTTTTTTTTTTTTTTTGACGTTATCTAGGCTGCTGTGTATTTTGTTCCCACTCCCTCCCCGCCCTCTCTCTCCAATTATGGTTAGTGAGTTCATAAGAGACCCTTTGATCACTCGATTTTTCACTCATTACTTGTGTATTCTACTAATTTGACTTCTTTGAAA
>NC_087216.1:30503367-30530867 GCF_015104395.2 Macrobrachium nipponense
CAAAAAAAAAAAATGTTTTAGAGTTTGTATCCTGCTCTCTCTCTCTCTCTCTCTCTCTCTCTCTCTCTCTCTCTCTCTCTCTCTCTCTCTCTCTCTCTCTTCAGCGTAAATAATTAAAATGGCTTTCACGGGATCGGCGTAGGAACTAACTCAGTGAGAAGTGATGAAATAACAATGCTGAGAATTTCATTTTTGTCCAGCCCGAGTGCAGAAAGCATTCCATTTCAAATGGAATTTCCACGCTCTGGAGAGTCGAGCCTTTATCCGTAAACGTATTTAGTGTCTGCTCGTGTCGTGTCGTTATTTTTTTCCACCAGCTCCGAAAATATCACCTTTAAGGACGGGACATCTTTTCATTACTTTATTTATAGGGGGAGAGAGAGAGAGAGTCAACATTTGAAATATTTAGAAATATGTAAGTATTAATACAAAATGTATTCCTGTACATCTAGTTTTGTGACCCGTGCTTCCTTGAACTATATGTGTAAGCCGCTTACGACCAAAAACGCATTTTCTCTCTCTCTCTCTCTCTCTCTCTCTCTCTCTCTCTCTCTCTCTCTCTCTCTCTCTCAATCAATCAATCAAACTAAAAAAACCTCATATATGTAATCGGGTTTCATAATTTTCCACCAATCAGCGGCTTTCCCTAAAACAGAAACAAAAAACAAAACAAAACAAAAATAAAATCAACTTCATCAGTCACTTCCAGGAGAGCGTTCAGCAACACAGCTCCGGGAACCCTTTCTTTCTAACGCTTTCGTCGTACCGACAACTTTACACATCATATTCCTTCCTTTTCTTCCAAAGAATTCGAAATTATTCACTTCTCAGTACCTCCTCATTTGGTTTATATGGAAAGATCAATCGCATCCATTTTTAGTGTTCTGAAAAAGAAAACTATATTGAGATGGATTTGTCTATCCGTCAGCTCTTTTTTTTTTTTTTTTTTTTTTTTTTTTTTTTTTTTTTTTTTTTTTTTTTTTTTTTTGCCTGCACTTTTTCTGTGCCCTCAGGTCTTAAGAACTGCTGAGGCTAGAGGGCTACGAATTGATAAGTTGATCATCCACCCTCCAATCATCAAACATACCAAATTGCAGCCCTTTAGCCTCAGTAAATTTATTTTATTTTGTTGAATATTACCTTATTGACTTGATAGTACAATTCTTGCAGCTAGTATATCCTCATATCTTTAAGGACACTAAAAATTGTTTATTCTATTCCCTGAAATATTAAGGGCATTTAAGATATTACCCAAAACAAACATACTGAATGCAATTGCAAGCAATCCAGTTATTTAATTCTGATCGGCCATTCATATATTCTTCTCTCTTTTGTCTGGGTTTTGAGGATTTGTTTGTGCTTGCTCATGAGGTTCCCTGGAATGTGGTGGAGTTGGGAATGCCTCGGGATTTGTATTTACCCATTCTGAAGGCTGGGATTGACTGGAATCGCGGTAGAGTTAGAAATGCTTCGGAATTTGTATTTACCTATTCTGAAGGCTGTACTGACTGGAATCACGGTGGAGTTGGGAATGTCCAGGATTTGTATTTTCCCATGCTGA
This sequence comes from Macrobrachium nipponense, assembly GCF_015104395.2. Taxonomy (NCBI): domain Eukaryota; kingdom Metazoa; phylum Arthropoda; class Malacostraca; order Decapoda; family Palaemonidae; genus Macrobrachium; species Macrobrachium nipponense. Next base: position 30,504,929 of record NC_087216.1, read on the forward strand.
AGGCTGGGATTGACTGGAATCTTGGTGGAGTTGGGAATGCCTTGGGATTTGTATTTACCCTTTCTGAAGGCTAAAATTTCGAAGAGAATAATAAGGAATAATAAAAGCAAAACCATCGTAACTTCCACTTCCAACGAGAAAATCCCAGGAAATTCCTTGGCGATCACGTTCCATTGAACTACTGAAAGCTTCCATCTTGACAACACATCTCTCTACGCGTTTTCTCAGTACCACCGCTGTCACACACTGTCCAGTTCCAGACATTTCTCATGATGAACGACCTTTTTGGTAGTATCAATGGTGTTTTACAGGGGCAGGACAGGTAGCAATGGTACTTTGAAGCTAATTTGTTCTCCTTATTTCCCCTTTTATTCACGTTGGGTCTTCTGCTTCTAAGAGAGCTTGATTTGCCAATTAATTGAAAACAATGTTAATAATAATAATAATATTAATAATAATCCTTTAAGGTGTCATAGTTTTTAGTAAAAACAAAGCATTCTCTCTCTCTCTCTCTCTCTCTCTCTCTCTCTCTCTCTCTCTCTCTCTCAAGCTTGCTATGTATTCCACGCCTTATCCGACTGTTTGACATTTTCTTGTCAAGTCAATTCAGGAACCACTTCCTGTGCAAATTTTCGTGTAAAAAAAGAAAAGATAAAAAAACCTTTGGGAAGGTACCGTGCACTGAACCTGTTTCACCGTTGACTACATAGGAAGATGAACTGGGTTAATCAATAGTTAATATAGCACACCTAAAAATTGTGAAAATAATAGGATTGAAAGCCGTAAGTGACATTCCTTGCAAGTCATGTTACACATGAGACTGTTTGGCGATGATAACCTTCAACAACTAGAGATCTGACAGGATGAATGATGGTGAATAGAATTACACTGATGATAAAAAAAAATCAAACATGATAACAAGATAATTCCTTTCTTCTACAAAATATAAAGCAATCTCGAATGCTTACCATTCTTTCGTTCTATCTAATTAGGAAATGAGGTCTTGAAAATCACACAAGTAAATTTGCCCAGATGCTGAAAACGAAACCGATACCGAAACACATAGTACAGGACAAAGGACACTCCTTTCACTCGAAGGACCTTGCCGGAGTCATATGGCAACTACTTGCGCATGCGTACCACTTTTCTATAGTCTATGCACAACCCTCTTCGTGTCGAGACTATCTTATCATTTGCTTATCAGTGACGGCACCTGAATCATTGCTCTCTTCAGAATATTCTTCTATTTTGTTGTTTAGTGGAACGTCGGATACTTCGTTAATGACGGAAGTTCACAGATCGATCGTTAGAGTTCATTTGACGGGATATCGGCGCCTGAGATTTTGTCAGCCAGATCAGTCTTCTCTTTCGCCGCGCTTGGGTGCGAGAAAACTTCCGGATCAGCATCGACCGTAATTCCTGGTATTGGAGATCTTCCGTCCTTCGAACCTTCCTCGTCCAAGGATGACAACTCTTCCCTAATTCTAACCATAAGTATGATGACTCGCGTCTATGCAGAATCATCTCGGTACGGATTAGAATATCTGTGTTGCTACACACACACACTATCAGGAATTCCCCGCCTTTTTCATCTCTTTTCGACGACATATTATAAACCGCTTATCTTCAATCTCGACAATGCCTGCCTGTATGTCATTTCCTTCCAGTGGTCCCATTGTTCATCCTATCGCGATCGCTATAGGACAATAAGTTTCAATAACATCCTTAATTGGATCGCTTGTGAATGATGAAAGAGAATTCTTTGAAAGCTTTACTGTGCTTCTTACTTTTCACTTTCTTTCCTTTCTTAATGTCTTTGCCATGAAGTTTTACTTAAACTGTGGTTTACGCATTAACTTAAGAGGGTTTCAGTTTGGTCCCAATTAAAGGTTTTCGTGCATCCATATTGTCCTTTAGCGAGTCCTTGCATACTTAAAGGCCGTAAGATTGTTAAGGTGTTAAGGGAATCAAAAGCCTAGTGATGGCCGTTGGACTCTGCCTAACTAACCAAGGCGATTATCTTCTATACTTTCAGATAAAGCATCTCATAGATGACCCGTTAACCATTTGAGAAGAAACATCAATTTGCAGTAAATCCAAATTTCATGGCGAATGGTATAATGGCGTCCAACTTTGTAATGGTCTAAACATGATGGAATTGGTAGTTTTACATTTACTATCATTATCCAGAAGATGAACCCTTTTCAAATGGAACAAGCCCACAGAGGCCTTGACTTGAAATTCAAGCTTCCAAAGAATAAGGAGTTCATCTGAAAGACGTGACAGTTATTAGAAAAGAAAGCTAAGTTGACAAATTAACAAATAAATAGATGAAAATGTAAGTAAATTATTGAAACACAAAGAGAGTTGTCTAGGGTTGTAATGCACTGCATAAACGCCTTAATTCTTGAGATTCCACTGCACAACTTCCCCAGGGAAACTATCCCACAGTTCAACAGTTCGAGAAATAAATACCACTGGAACTGGGAAGTTCGACTGTGAGATACATTTACTGCAAATTGATGCTTCTAAACAAGTTCCTCATTTGGACGAGGGGGTTGCGTACTCGCCTACCAATCTGGTAGCCCGAGTTCGTTGCCGCTAATTCAGATTTTTTTCTTTTATTTAAAAATGTTCAGTGTACAATATGCAATGTCTCCATTTACAATGTTACATGAAATCTCCTTTAACTATATGTTCCTCAAATTCCATATTCTTTTATCTTCAACCATACACAATACAAAGTTATTAAAATTCAAAATGGTTTTGTAATAAACACCTTAGGAAATAAGACCATCATTTCTAACTTAAATTCTCCATGAGCAGCTTTTTCGGAAGATCCCATTTATGTTTTATAATGCTATATAGGAGTTAGAGATTTGTGATAGACGTGTGGTGGAATTTCCCAGAGCTCAGCTGCGACGCAGGCGTTGGAAGAATTAGTGGAATTTATTTCTGGTGATTAGAAATTCACTTCTCGACATAATGTGGTTCAGATCCCACAATAAGCTGTAGGTCCCGTTGCTATGCGACCAATTGGTTCCTAGCCACGTAAATAAAAATCCAATGCTTCGGGCCAGTCCTACGAGAGCTGTTAATCAGCTCAGTGGTCTGGTTAAACTAAAATATACTTAACTTTTCTTTTCAGAAGAATCTTATTTCTCTGCGCAGGATAAAAGGATCAGGGATTAATTGTGAATGTGAAAATCTTTGTCAAAATACAATTTATGGAAAATTGATGAACCAGAGACCTTTGTCAAAGGTCCAAGGCATAACTCCTAATGTTAGGAAACAGAAGTCTACCACCACGAAAGGATCTGTCTAAAAGAGATAAATCTCTGGCAGAAGCAGACATCCACACAGGAGAACAGTAGTCTAGTAAAGGACAAATGACCTAAAACAAGTTATAAATATATTATTCTTTAAGTCTGATACCTAACTTCCGTGCAGCATTTGCCGACACTTTCTTTAGATGTTTCTCACAATTAAAATGTGAGCCATTAGTACACCAAGTATAATTAAAGCTTCAGATTCATTCAGCAGAGTCCCATCTACTCGAAGGTGAGGATGGGAAGGAAAATCTGTACAAAATCTACTATTCAATAGTATTTTTTTTTACTGGTGTTAAGCCTTATACCCCACCGACTACACCGTTCATTAATCTGTTCCATGTCACGACTGAGACTATGGGTAGCTTTGTTTCTCAAAAGTGGAGACTTTACTACACCCACAAGCGTAACATCATTGGCATACTGAACAATTTTGTTTTTCCAGGCCAACAACCATATCACTTCTATACACTTAAAATAACAGCAGACCAAGCACTTCCTGTGGAATCCCAAACACAATGTCTCGGTTCGCTAACGGTTCCCATCAACAGCAAATAATGGCGTAATCCTAAAACATATCCACCCACTCCAAAATCTTCAAGTTTACAAACAAAGTGCCTTAGGATTTACTAAATCGAAAGCAGCACTAAAATCTACTTGAATTACTCTACACTCAACAAACCCATTTACAAGGTTCTTTTGCAACCAGCATGTCAAACCTAAAGACCATCACACGTACCTAAATGCTTCCTTTATGCATATTGATTATCAACTAACAGTCCTTTAGATTCCACATACTTGTATAGTGGCTTAAAAATAAGTTTTCTGCAACTTCGGAGAGCACAGGGAGAATAGAAATTAGCCTGTAGTTACTGCAGTCCAGATATCCCACTCTTTGGAACAGTCACTGTATTACTAACAATTATTTGCACTCATTCGTAAAGATACTATGTTGACCTAAAAATCTGTCGAGTTTATTTATCTTAGGAGGCAACACACTAACAATCTTTTTAAAAAACAAAAGGGAAGAACCCATCAGGATCTCCTCCACCCTAGCTATCAAGATTATCAAGAGCAAAATTAAAATTTTATAAGGAGAGGTTCAGGATGACAAGTTTCAGGGAGAGGGACGTCCTCGGCTGATTGCTTAGCTTCCGAAGCTTGATGAAGCAGTTCAGCCTTGTCCTTAGAGCCATTAACCAATCTACCATCATCTGTTAGCTGTGGTAGGGAGGTGGCACATGTTATGGAGAGAGGAAAAGTAGACATATTATGCATACCAGAGACAATATGAAAAGAAAAAAAAAACAAGGGCGATTGGCAGTAGTTATAGAATACTTTATGGTGGCTCTGAGGAGAGAGGAGGGAGTGGAGTGGGGTTGTCCTTAGCAAGGAAACGAAGGAAAATTTCGTAAAGGTGAAAAGGAAAAGTTCTAATAGAATGAAAAAAAAAAATATGCTGTGAGGTACATGTTCTGAATATAATGAGCAAGTATGCCCCAAACGTGGGATTTAGTAAGGAAACATAGGATGCGTTCTGAACAGAGATGAATAAAATATAACATCAACGAATTTAGAAGAAAGATTAGTCATCAGAAGTGACTTAAAAACGCACATTTCTTGTAATTTTGAAAATATGAGTAGTATCCATGGAGGACATGGTACAAAAAAAATGGAAGAGGAAGGAGAATAAATCATAGAATTTTCAGTAACTTTTGATATGGCTGTGAGGACAACGCTTTTTGCTTAAATATACAGATGTAGTTTTCCTGTCCGCGTTGTACCTCATATCTTTATATCAAGCACTTTACGGCCCTGCCGCCGACATATCATTCATATACGTTGACTCAGTATAGCATATAATATTCATGTAAATTAGCATGTCAAGAAACACAAATCCGTGTCGGATCGTGTCATTTTTGTGTCAGTGTCGGTCGCGCACTACAGATCCGTCCGCACACCTGTTTATAACCTGAGCTCACCTGTAAATAAATTATCAATACCCGACTACCTGTCTCTCTCTAAACCTTCACATGGCCATTAACATGTTCTTCAGAGCGATAACTATGCAACATATAGTAGTGGAGGGAGACAGACACAAATTTCCTGATATATAGTAGAGGCCATCTAACAGAGAGGGGAGTGTTAGGACACAACGTAGATCAGTAGTGTCAGACTTTTTGATAAGAAGAGTGGGGAGGCTACAGGACCATGAGATGAAAGGGAGATTTAATTTAAGGAACTGGCACTCGGTCGCATCACAAAAACAGATAAGTTATGGGGAAAAACATCCGGTAGAGGTCAACCTAATGAAAAAGAGAGCTGGTTATGGAATCATGATTCTGCAGGAAAAAATCAAGGGGAAGAAGGAGACTGAGAGAGCTTATGATCGAAATGATCCTATGGAGAATCAAATAGGCTTGGAAAAATGCAAATAAGGAAGCAGAGAAGGCTACAGCAAGGGTAAAGCAAGTGCAACGAATGAGTTGTAGAAGAAGATAAACATTAGAGGGGTAAAAAATTCAAGCACAGAATACAAGGTGGGTTAGCTCCCAGGTTAAAGTAAAGTTTTACACAAGCGCTGTCAGACCGACAATGGTTTACAGAGCCGAGTCGTGGCTGATGAATAAGTTCAAGAATGAAAAATGGATGTGGCAGAGATGAGAAAATGAGATGGATGTGTGGAGTCACAACAAGAGATAGGATCAGAAATTCATTTATTAGAGAAAGAGTTAAACTAAGGAAAGCATCGATGAAGGCCTGGGAAAAATAACTACAGTTGTTTGGTCATGATATGCAGAGAAGAGGACCATGTATGTAAAAGCGTTATGACCATGGAGGTGTAGGGAAGTAGAAGAGGAAGGCCAAAGTTCAGATGGGAAGACAAAAGAGTAAATGGTATGTGGAGAAATGGGCTAGGACTAAGATCTATAAATATATATATATATATATATATATATATATATATATATATATATATGTGTGTGTGTGTGTGTGTGTGTGTGTGTGTGTGTGTGTGCGCGTGTGTGTGTGTGTGTGTGTGTGTGTGTGTTACAATGACCTCTTAACTTCATGATTTCTTCTCGTTGATCTGGATACGCTCGTCACTACAGAGTCTAAGATCCAAATCAGAAGGGTGACAAGGAACTTTTCTAGTTTTCTTGAGATGCTGTGGGGTTGCTGGATCCGCTGTTGGAGGAATGGAATGTGTCCTGTTGTCCCATTTTGCTTCTCATTTATCATTCTGTACATTCTTGTCGCCATTTTATTCATGTCATACTCATTCCACACTAGTATTTCACTTTGACAACCCCAGTGTGTTGGTCCCTTTATTGATTTAGAAAAGAACATGTTTTATCCACAAGACACCATAGATTCTCAGGGTACGGTCAAATCTCAAAAAATCTTTGTTCAATTCCAATAACCAGTCTCCAAAAATTAGTTTTTCGCCTTTGCCTTTACATTTTGCTGATTGGAAATTGGTCCACTTAATTGTCTTAAAACATCCACTAATATTGGAACTATGACCTCTTGTAAAAACTTCTACTAATATCCTTGGGGAGGCCATACCTCGCATCCTAACTGACTTAAAGATAAACGATGTAAATAAGAGGCAAGAGGGAGTAACCATAAAAATTCTATTAGTCCTTCTGGTTTGGGAATCTGGCAACATCCAGATTATCCTCTTCACCAAGCCTAATAACGAATTCTGCTCCAAATATCACTTACTTTAACGAAATACATCAGTGGATGAGCGAACGAAAATTATAGCAACTTTTTCTTTCTATTACATTTCGTGTAGCAACACATTTCCTGATTCAGCAATGTTTACAGAAAGAATGAGGGAACTCGTCTTCATAAGAGTTTTTATTTTGCGCGGCCTCTTGACTAAATGAGTATCTATTGTCCAAGAACCTCCTATTCACGCCTGGTTAGCAGAGGAAATTGTATCTGTCGAAGTTCCATCAGGTTTCAGCTGTTCGCCAGGACCCATCAAACCGATCTTACCAATTACAAACCTGATTACAAATAACCGCCTGAAGGGATCAGGCTGTCTCTAAGGGTTCATTACTAGTTGCAACATTAAAGAACCCTATTAACATTCGTTGAACACTTCTGGAAATAAATATAGACCATTTTGTTTCTGTGGGTAAATTAAGCCTCTAAGGGTTCATTACTAGTTGCAACATTAAAGCCTATCAACATTCGTTGAACACTTCTGAAGATAAGTATAGACGAATTTTTTTCTGTAGTTGAATTAAGCCTGGAATAAATAAATAGTGTTGCCAAATTGGAGCTGATTAACTGTCTAGAATCTATTTTATTCATACGGAGTCCAAATGGTATTAGTTTATATTTAGGTAGCAGAGGATGCTATTTTTCTCTTGTGTTGTAACTAGGGAAGTCATTTCTGACTTGCTTACAAATTATTCTACCTCACAGGAAACTTTATCATATTTGATAACTTTTATGTCTCATTGTCAAATTAATTATACGTACCTGAAATTTCTAAATGTTAACAGGTAACTTCTTTTTACCAAATTAAATGCTGAACCATTGTATCACCTGTTATTAGCTGCACTCTTTAAATGGAAATATTCTTGATTATATGTGTAGAAGATGAAATTATATCAACTCAATGGATAACAAATAGGGAAAGATAAATTGAAAGTTTGTCCATGTGTGCAATGTTATTTGTATTGTGCAGTCTTTTTTTTAGGTCATAAGTAGTTCATTGAAATATTTCAAAATAAAAATTGCTAATAAAAAAAAATGAAGGCGTTGGGAGGAATTCCTAGAAATTACTAATGATTTTATAATCTTTCTGAAAAGAACTAAGCTTGTCTACGAGCACGAAAACATCAAACCAAGAAACTCTGAGAAATAAAGAAAGGACTTTTTGAAGATAATTAGTTTCTGAGAAAAGACGAAGGAACTTTGACACTGATTTGCGTCTGTTGGGTCTTTGATGCCACTCTCTTCAATCTTCGAGCATCTATCACGTTAAATAAAATGGTTCATAAAACGCTCTGCCAAACGCTGTCGTTTTTCTTCTTGTGGTGCTGTAATTGGCCCATCTCAACTTTTGACCGACATTTTTCTGTTTCTTTTCACCCACTGATATTTCATTAATAATTCTGTCCGTTACACTAACAGTAATTCCAGTCATTGAATACATAGCTTTTCTCAGCATCATCATTATCCTGGTCCTCCCAGAATTCTCTCATATCTTCTAGATCTTCATGTAGCCTTATTATCTAGAACCGTGTAGAGTGTATTCTACTTTACTTACATCCTCTTGTAATTTGCTTACATGCCTCTCTTATTACTGTCTTTTACAGCATTAGAGGTCTCCTTCAATATCTACGGTTTACATCATGTCACCACACATCCTAGTCTATTTTTCCAACAGCTTGATATACATTGTGTGGTCAAAGCTGTCTCCTCCCACCCATCTTCTCCAAACTTTACTGCACCAAACATAGCCACTCTGTCAACTTTTCTGTCGCATGCTTCTGCTTAACTATGGAAATGATAATTTAGTTATCCCTGCTTACATCTGCTCTTCTGCGTACTTAACTCTCTCTCTCTCTCTCTCTCTCTCTCTCTCTCTCTCTCTTGATCAGTGGTTATGTAATCTATTTGGTTTCTATGACTCATAATAATAAATCTAGATGTATCTATACTAAATCATTTGCTGCACGAAACTAGTGAATTTGCATCAGTTTTTGTTTGTAGTCTCTCCTGGGCCATCTTGCCCAATACATGTCCCATGCTTTTATTGTTCGTTTCAGCATTCATATTCACATTATCAACAACATTTCTCATATTTCTCTAGCAGCTCATTTATAACATTTTGCAGTTCTACATAAAATTCATTTCTTTATTTTTTTACAAAATAAAGATTTAACAAGACATTTAATGGTTTGGGCATAAATTTTCATAGTTCTTGTTCCTATAAGTGGTCGGCAGGTATAGTGGTCAGTGTCGTGAATGCCACTCAGATGTTGCGCGTTTCGCGCCTCCCCCAGGGGAATGAAAAATCACTGGTTCTGCATCATGATCATTTACTGCTGCAGTGTTGCGTCTGCGGAGGGAGGTTGAAACCAACATTCTTTGGAAGCTTGAATTTCAAGTCAATGGCCCCTGTGTGCTTGTTCCATGTGAGCAGGTTTTATCTTCTGAAATAGTAATAATAATAATATTTAATTTCAAACTAAACTTCCTCCAAAGGGCTTTTACTCATCAAATGGATCAGCCTCCATGACGAAATAGCTCTTTTGGTCAAATATTTTATTAGTAATTGGTTTTTTTTAACGGCTTTTTTCAGATATATACACAAATTCTTAACAGTAAACATATCTGAACCATCACCTATACTTATTATACAAAGACTGAAAATGTATGCAAGATTCCCACTTTTGCCTGATGCCAAACTGTATGTCTGTTATCGAGACGGATTACCCTGCATTAAAATACCGTTACCAATCCGCTCACTGTTCAAAGTGTAAGATCACCTCAGTTCTCTAGTTTCATCCAACATATTTGCCGAAATAACACATGGTAAAAAATTTATGGAAAGCGGGAAAGACGGGAATTTACCATCTCTTATGAGCTCCATTATTAGCAAATCTTATTTTCCCGAGTAAGATTTGTCTTAATTTTAGGCAAGTCGCCTTCATACTAGTTAGATTAGACTAGTTATACTCCTTAAAAACAATACGTTTTATGTATTTCTTTTTAAATAAATGGATTAAATCTATACATGCCTAAGGTCATTTCCTAATTGCTATAAAAAAAATTTGGTAAACTAGACTATTCAATTTCTTTCCAATATTTCATTTTACATTGAATAAACCAACTTTTTGTCATCTCTCTAATCAATAGAATCATTTGCTCAAACGTGAACTGAAATCGCAAAGTTACCCTGTGCATATCTCATGAATTGATTGATGTTGTTCTATTCTCTTGTCAAGTTTTCCAGTTTGATCCAGGGAGAACTTGCCAGAGGACGCACATGATATATATACGTACAAGGTCATCCTTTGGTAATGTCAGGAGAATTTTTTATGAGAGTGTTTTTGTTGTCTTATTGTTCTACAATACCACATTAACTCTAAAATTGGGAATATTATTGAAAGTTATCATTTTATGGTAGATCAAGTGTCTGCGCTATGTTGGTATGTTTTCCTTTTGTTATCATTATAAAAAAAAATTAAAAATCTTATTATCAGCTCTTAGTGTATCGCTTAGTAAGTTATCATATCATAATCTTCCGTTTGCATTCCTGACTCTATTTATGTCATCATCACTTGTACATTCAAGGCTGCCTACACGTAATGCTCTTAAAACAATGGCTCCAAATACCGATTCATTGACTTCGCTTTTGTGGCCAGAATCAAAATGAACTTGAGAATACGTATTAGTAGGACGTCCGTGCAAATTCAATCTACAACAGATCCTTACCTCTTCGTATACGGCATTCGGGAAAGGCTATACGAGCCGCTACGTTATACTCACCGTCCCTAGAGTTAATTCACTTAACCTTTAGAATAAATCGTTTATACCTGAGCTCTCTTAGTCAAATTGCACACTTGTCATCAGTATACGCAAACCATGATTCATCCTTAGTATTCTGCTCCACATGAAACAACCCATGTACCGCTCCATTAATATTGGTGAAAGGGGATTCCCGACGGCTATTCAAAACTTTGGTGAGTGTCGCTTTCTGTTGGTTCAGACCGGCACTCTTTTATCCTTTCAAGGGCATCAGGTCAAATCCTAATATACCCTCAGTGAGCACCACGGTGAATAAAGATATTTATAGAAACACATGCCTGGAATCACGATTCATCTGTGCACTATTTTATTATTATTTTTTTTTTATTTTTACATTAGCCTTTACAACAAAATCTGGAATAGTACTAATAACTAGATCAAGAATGCCTACATGAAGTTTTGCCAAGATATATACAGCAGAACATTCAGAGCTTATTATCGGCATACACGTTTTTATGAGTCCAAACAAGTATGGAAAAGTTGGTTTTGTTTGTTTGTTTGTTTGTTTGTATGGTGTTTTGACGTTGCATGGAACCAGTGGTTATTCAGCAACGGGACCAACGGCTTTACTTGACTTCCGAACCATGTCGAGAGTGAACTTCAATCACCAGCAATATACACATCTCTCACACCTCAACGGAATGCCCGAGAAGGTAAAGCTGGTGAGGTCGCGAACATTTTGACAGATTTTCAGTCGGTTTTGTCTATCTTTCACATCTGCTGTTGAAATTGTTATACATTGTCCTATGGTTTTTCTTTTAACTCTGTATGTGTGTATATCTGTATTATTCAAGAGGCTGTTGATGTCTTTTAAACAACCAATTTTGTTCTAGTTGCAGTGATTAGAAAGTTTCAGCTTTGGTCATAGGAATTTATTATGGCCACCTTTAATCTTTTCGACAATTTCGAATTATATGTTTTTATTATTAGTATTATCATTATTATTATTATTATTATTATTATTATTATTATTATTATTATTATTATTATTATTATTATTATTATTATTATTATTATTATTATTATTATTATTATTTCAATAGATGAAGCCTATTCACATAGAACAAGCACACAGGGGCCATTGACTTGAAATTCAAGCTTCCCACTGCATATGTAAGTGCTACATAAGCATAATATATGGAATGTTATTCCATATATAAAAAACTAAAACTATGATTAATTAAAACCAGTGACCCAAGAGGTCAACCAGTTTGCTTGCAGGAATGTGATCAGACCAGATACGATAAAGCAGGCTAAGATGACGTGTTGTAATGAGTCAGTGTCTAGTTGCCGTCACCTGTGGTCATTCATTTGTTTTGTAAACTATATTCCAAGCTTCCTGCTTGAGACAACCACCGTGACCTATAGCTCAAACGGCCTACGTGCCTTGTAATCTATGTCATCTGTGTGTATGTTCGTATGTTCGAGCTACTGTCTGCTTTCTTTATGATTTGTAAACCAGATTGTGGGGCAGAAGTCATCAAGCCATCATCATTAGAAGACCTGTCCAATTTTATCAGATCCTCATCATGTAGAATTGGATCAGCCATCATCATTGGCAGACCTATACAAATTGAATCCGATCTTCATCATGTAATCTCAGAGAATAGAGATATTTTTTGTACTTCGTGTTTTCTACTAGAAACCTCACATCAGAAAGAAGATACTGAATGAACTTAGAAACTATCATCATGAGTTGAAACATCTCCGTCGTCATAACTAAAGAAGATACTGACTTCGTAAGTTATCATCAAAACCCAAGACACTTCAATGAGTATGGAAGTCATAACCAACCGACTTAGCGTAAAATTATCGCAGGTCTAACATAACCTCACAGGGCGCCTTATTATACCAAGGCAACAGCCCTAATACATACACCACACTGCAGCTGTAACTGATCACGATACAGAGCCAGTGATCTTTCATCGCCCTGGGGGAGACGCGAACCCGCGACATTTGAGTGGCATGGCACGACACTAACCTCTATACCAGCGGACAAGCCTTCGATAAATTACCTTGATTATTTGCGCAACTTCGCAATAAAGTTCATGTCTCATTTCTATGCTATTCAGTCGCACTTGAAGACAAAGCGAAATTTATCCCGTCCCTTGAGACAGATGTCGTAAATCTGCCTAGACTTTCATTAAACAAACTGACGACGCAGTCGTAATTTAATGTTCTTGGACGACCAGCTCCATCCATAATTTATGCCGTCACTTTGCCACAAATAATTCACCTCAGCAACTGTAACATTTTTTTTAATCATATTATCATTCAATATCCACACTTTACTTCCTTATAAGAAAGATGGTTCATCCAGTCCCTTCGTAGATTCTAATTTTGGCAATTCTATTTTTGGCAGCTATACATATCTCTGATTCACCTCTTCTCCTCTTCTTCCATCATAGCCTATACACAGCGTCTCAGTGGCGTGATCGGTATGGTCTTGGCCTGCCACTTCGATGGCCGCGAGTTCGATTCACGGGCATTCCGTTGAGGTGTGAGAGATGTGTATTTCTGGTGATAGAAGTTCACTCTCGACGTGGTTCGGAAGTCACGTCAAGCCGTTGGTCCCGTTGCTGAATAACTACTGGTTCCATGCAACGTCAAAACACCATACAAACAAAACATAGCCTATACAAAGAACCTGTTTCCTTTCCTCCGCCTTCCATATTGCAATTCATTTTCCCAGCTTCTTCTTCTTCTTCTTCTTCTTCATATATTCTACTCTCGTGACATTATTCCTGTTCACTCTCTTTCAGGTGACTGTCTTCTTCATTATCATTTTCTATGTTTTTAATCTTATTTTCTTTTAATTTTTTCACGATTGTAATCACGTTTTCCTATAAATTGGTTCAGTAACTTTTGTTAGTTTTAAGGTATATTTTATGAATATAAATATATTTACATTCATATAACAATGCAGAAGGATATTTTGTAATAAAATAAAATAAAAAGTTACTGAGTTTATCCCAATTTACACTGAACCATCATCAAATTGCCTGCAATTTCTTCTATTTCCAGTCTTCTCCTCTGACTTCTTCCGTCAGTCCATTCTTACAGATATCAGTTCACCACGGCGAAACACAGTGACAACAATCACTCTCCCATCTGTATATGGTAACATCATCTTTAATTTCACAACAAAATTTCCACTCGCCTTCAACAAACTAGTCACTGCACAATGCGTCCTCAGCGCCTTTCATGTTGCAGTCAACCAATTTAGTCACATATGTTTCTAGACCCATGAAAATGATACATTTTTTAGTTATCTTGTGAAAGAAAACTATTGAGAGGACTTTGTCTGTCCGTCCGTGTTTTTTCTGTCCGCCCTCAGATCTTAAAAACTGCTGAGGCTAGAGGGCTGCAAATTGGTATTTTGACCATCCACCCTCCAATCATCAGACATACCAAATCATAGCCCACAAGCCTCAGTAGTTTTAATTATGTTTAAGCTTAATGTTAGCCATGATCATGCGTCTGACACTAACACAGGTCCCTATCGGGGCGTGACTGAAAGTTCCATGGGCCGCGGCTAAGAGTAAGCTCTAAAGAGCGTAGCGAGGTCTTGTCACGTGCAGCTTAATCTTTGGTAGACGATTAAAAGGCGAGGTGCGTGACGTCACAATAACCCTGTCAGGCTCCTTAAGTTAAACCTATAGAAATCCTTCCTGTACTTTCTGGGGGGGTTTTTTATTTTTCTTGCTTACTTTCTTTTTTTAAATACTCTAAGCTATTCGATAATTAAAGTAATAGTCAGGTAAAGATATTGCATTCTACTATGTTAATAGGAATACTTTCTTGGCTGACAGATTCATACAGCATTATACGCTGTACAGAAAACTCGATAGCGCCGGTTTCTTTGGCGCATTTTCTACCTGTTCTCTTTACTTTCAAACTCCACATTCAGCTATTTCAGCAATCACGTTCCGGACAGGGAAAAGATGATTCCGAAGAACTGAGATTAATGCATGAAATGTCTCGGTGTTCGAATTTTTCGGATGCATTAAATCTCTTAGAATAACAGAGTTCATCGAGTATACCAGAGTCTCTTCCACGGTATCATTCACAGTAAAAGTTAAGTATATCTTACTTTACCACACCACTGAGCTGGCCCGAAGGATTAGATATTTTTACTCGGCTAGGAACCAATTGGTCACCTAGCAACGGGACCTACAGCTTATTGTGGGATCCGAACCACATTACATCGAGAAATGAATTTCTATCACCAGAAATCAATTCCTCTGGTTCCGCATTGGCTGAGCCGGGAATCGAACTTCGAACCAACGGATTGATAGCCAAGCACGAAAACCATTCGTCTAACGAGGAACTTTCATTCACAGTAAAACACACTTCATCTCGTTCCGTGCAAAGTTCGAAGTCTTCCTGATCCGGATTGAAGTCTGAAATATTCCCAAGAAAAGACATAACCAAGAGAGAAGTAGCGATGGACTATAGCAGATTCACATCAACCGTGCATCGGATGTCTAGGCCTGTCCCTTACGACGCTCCTGATTTGCTGTTGATAAGCCAGTCACAGGGCTGGATACTCTCAGCCTCTCTCTAAGGTTCACATAGGCAGGATGTATGTTCCACCTCTCCTGAGGGATACTGTTGATAGACCAGTCCCTTACGACGCTCCTGATTGGCTGTCGATAAGCAAATCACAGGGCTGGAAACTCTCAGTCTCTCGAGTGAGTTCACAAAGGTAGGATGTATGTTCCATCTCTCCTGAGGGACACTTTTGAAAGACGCATCCCTCAGGAGAGGTGGAACATATATCCTACTTATGTGAACTCTCGAGAGAGACTAAGAGTTTCAAGCCCTGTGATTGGCTTATCAACAGCCAATCAGGAGTGTCGTAAGGTACTGGCTTGACATCAGATGGACGGTTGATGTGAATCTACTATAGTAGATTTGCGTCATCGTCGCCAGACGTAGCACCCACAAAATGCAGGACGCACTTGAGAAGACAGTAGACTGAACGTGTCTTTATTCTAGAGTATTTTTCACCAAACTGTTGAAGCATATGAAGAAAAGGGTAATGAAAGTAAATTTGTAAACAAAGGACAGTTTCACTAGCCAAAGAAATAAGTAATTAATTCTTAAACAGCAATGCAATATTACAATATCTACAAACATCACAGTATTTACATATATATACACCTTTTCATACATATATATATATATATATATATATATATATATGCATATATACATGTGTGTGTATAATAAACAGATCATATACATAATACATGCTGTATATAACATAAATATGTGTATATATATGATGTATATAACATATATATACTGTATAGATACACAAATATATATATATATATATATATATATATATATATATATATATATGTATGTATATATATAGATATATATATATATATATATGTATATATATATATATGTGTGTGTGTGTGTGTGTGTGTGTTATATCATACACACACACACACACGTACTTTATATATATATATATATATATATATATATATATGTGTGTGTGTGTGTGTGTGTGTGTGTGTGTGTGTGTGTGTGTATTTATGAAATCACTTTCAGAATAAGTAATCACTTGGGACCCTGTCTAGCCAACTCCGAAAGTTGTAAAAAATGAGGGAGTATGATAAATAGGGGCTAAAGTCTTCTTAGAAACGGCCCTCTAATTTCTGATTTTGACTAAAACCTTCCTTTGGGTGGGAGGGGAGTCTATGGTAAAACTTTGGTAGCCCCAGCTTTCATAGTCTGGACGTGCATAATGAACAAACAGACAAACAGGCAGAAAGAAATTTTCTATTTTTATATGTAGATATATATTTACCAATTACTGCTTGTATCAACTAATACCCCAGAGGTTTCCACGAATGGATTCGGCCTCATGTCTCTTGCTGCTGCGAGGCAAAAGAAATAAAAAACAGTGACTGAGAGTAGGAGTGATGAAGCTTTCATCTCAAAAACATTACACATGAATCATTATTCTTGTCGTCACTGCGAGAATACTTTGTTAACATAAGATTCAAATTCACCAACAACTTCCGTGATAAACGATACAAAAACTAATCCAAAATAAAAATTAAAAAAACTTTTAAGTTCACAAAGAAATGTTGTCGTCCGTTCTATGAGATTTACAGAATCTTTAAATATTTTGCTTTTTATTGTTGTTGTTTTCGCCTCACTGCTTTTTGATGGTCCAGTCCATAAGTCTCAGAGTCTAGAATGCAACACCACCAATCCAAATAAGGAAATATTTTCAAGTTCTCCTGAGCATCAAAAGATTAAATGTTTTTATTTTTATTTTTATTTCTTTTTTCTTTTTTTTTGCAAAGCCCAAGAATAGCTGCTGACCGTCAAGAACATATCATCACTACGAGTACATAGTATCCTTCTCTTTCTCTCTCTCTCTCTCTCTCTCTCTCTCTCCCTCTCTCTCTCTCTCTCTCTTTCTCTCTCTCTGTGAACACTGGGAGTTAAGGGGGGAGGGGGACACTGGGATATATAAATTAGTGGGCACCACGTTCCCACCTAGTGTGGCATCAGACAGCGGCGCACTTAGTCGTCTACTTCTAGTCGCTCTGCGGAAGAGCATTTTTCTCAAAATGTCCTTGCTTGTTCGAAGCTGGTTACTCCTCATAGTTTTAGGACTCTTTGTCGAAAGGTAAGGCCGTGGATGAGCTTTTTATTTTCGTTCGGGTTATGAAAAGGTAGCTTTGATATAAGCAGCCTATTTTAAAAGGTCTCTGTCTCTCAACCAATCAATTATTAGCGTTTGTGGTTTGGTTCAAATGACAACTACGGGTTATAAGATTCTCACGTTTACCTTAATAGCTCTTTAGTCATTCTTTATTCCTAAGCGTAGGATTATATTGATTTGAACAGAAAAAGCTTTTCTCATCGCTAGGTTTTCACGAAAAAACGTTCCTCACGGAAAATTGACTTGAATATCATTGACTTTATACTGGTTGTGCTTGAACGTATACTGAGAAAGTGGACGCGCTGACCGATGCGGAAGTTCTTATGTTGACGTCACAGGTACCGTTAATTCTTGATGATGATCTTTAGCAAGCGCCGCAGATGTACTTACAGAATATCCTGAAGGACTTTAGGACTTATGAAACACCGCTCCTTACGGGACAAAACGGTTTATGGGACATGACACCTCAAGCATTATTACCTTGGAGGAGCATGAGTTCGCGGAAAGCTACTGCACGCAATTCTTCTCTAGCGTCCCGGAAGCGAACAGTTTCACTTGTAACCGAAGAAGCATAATGAACCCCTCAGAGAGGTACTACAACCCATTGGTAAACCCAAAAAGTTACAAAAATAAGAATATAAAATTCCATTTCGTGCAAGATTTCCTTCTCGAAAGTCAGACTAATTCAAAGAACTACAAACGAACCCAAGAGGATCCAGAGGGGGTTCCCTGGAAAAACGAGAATTCTCCATCCGTGGTACGAGAGTCTGACCGCGTCCTTAACATTTATATTACGAAGTTTCTTGGTACAAGACAAGTTTACCTTCGTTTCTCTTTTTTGTCTCTCCGCGAGTCAAGTTGCTGATTAGTCATTTAACGCCTAGCGGCACGTTGGTTTCTCCTATTTATGAATGAATTTTGCAACCCCCGTTCCTAGGCTCTCTCTCTCTCTCTCTCTCTCTCTCTCTCTCTCTCTCTCTCTCTCTCTCTCTCTCTCTCTCTCTCTCTCCTGAAAATATTTGAAATAAATATATCTTTTTGCGCATATCTATATTCACACTTAAAAAGTTACATGCAACCAGCGTTTGTCATGTATCCGATAGGAATATTAGACAAACCACCTTTTCAAATACTTGTTTCCATACAGAAAATAGAACTAAAAAATGATAGTTCAAAGGCTGCATGTTATTGTTAGATCTATGTAAAACCCCATAATATTCTTTATGTTAGGTCAAATCAGTGTCGAATGCCTTATATATCGTAGGCAAGTCAAACTGGACAGGGTAATCACCTGGGATAATTGAGATATCTCACTGTGAAAAGTGTGAATGCAGATCGCTAAGTACTGAAATGGAGGTGAAAATTTTAACGAATCGGTAAGTTACTATTTCAGCACAAGATTCTCTGCTAAGTAAGGACCTCAAATAGAGGTACTGAATGTCACTGGGCAAGACTTGAAGAGTCCCGGATATTTTTACTGCATTGTCTTGGTCCCACTTGGATGTGACAACATTTGGTTTGGATTGGTTTGTGGGACTTAGGATACGGTGAGAGCATATACAACGGTGAGATTATGTTAGATTTCGATAGAAATTTTTTATGGACGAGGCAACTGTTTCGCTTGTAGTACTACCGCCTAGCCTTTCAATGGGTGCTAACTACAGTGTTATCAAATGACAAGCTCTTATTTTACCAAGCATTGAGTCCGAAAAGTAGCTAAGTTTGAACCTTCCCACGCTTCACTAGAGGCTAAAATTCGTTAGGATTAGAGAATGAGAGCATATCATCTTGAACGGCAGTCAGGGTTTGAACCCGGTATTAACCCGGTATGTATCCACTTTGTCAAAATCCAGGGTAAACTCATGCTAAGTAAAGTAGACGGCCGCACGAAGATATCGTTTATTAATGTAATTTTTCGACCACACAATATAGAAATGAGTGTGTACAACACTTTGATCCACGAGGGGCTAGTACTAAACGCGATGTCCCAATGAGCTTCCGCCTTGTTTAGTGCTAGCACCTCGGATTAGGTGGCTACATACCGGGTTAAACTTTTGAACCCTCACCCAGACTCCAAGATGCCTTGATTTGTACCGGTAGGAATATTTTATTAGGGACATGCTAAACAGGCTCATATGGAAAGGCAGCAAGAAACCTCAAAAATCTTCATGAGGTTTAAAGTAGAGATGAACCAAATGCCCAGCGATCGTCAAAAAGAAAAAAAAAATCCGAGGTTTGAACGTCGACTCTCATGCTTTGTCATGCTACTGACACGGTTATTTTAATTGAAGCAAAAATGGTGTCGAGTATCGGTTAGAAGATGAAGAATGGAATGCATAGTAATGCTGTTGCACCGATGTATGAAAAGGTTTACAGCAAACTTTCTATAAACTGCTCAGCTTTATGCGTGAGAATCTGGTAGACTCTCGGAAGGACACTAAACATTCTAATGAATTCAAACAAGAAAATTATTTGTTGTTATATTATTTTCATGACACATCTAAGTACCTGGGTGAAATGAGTCTGTTGTCGGAAAATGTTTTCCCCTTCATCTCCAGCGATGTTGACGAAGCGCCTTCATTTCTTCAACCCCGTAAGTGGGTATAGCGCCGTCGTCAGTGCACCTCACGCGGTACACTGTAGGCATTTGTGCAACCCATTTGATTCCTCTTACAGGACCTCCGTTCATATTGTCTTTCTTCCTTGTTACTTCCCACCCTCTCTCCTAACAATTATTTCATGGTGCATCTGCGAGGTTTTCTTCCTAATCTACCTTTCATAACATTTTTCCTCTTGATTCCATTTTCAGAGCTGGATGACCTCATAGGACCCAGTGCTTGGCCTTTTGCCTAAATCTTGTATTCGAATTCTAAGTCTGATTCCATTTCTTCGAGAGTAGCATCGTTTATTCTTGTTTACTCATAGTTCTGACTGACTCGATGAGACCAATATTCATCTCATTCCTTTGAATTTTTGCATTTTTGATAAAATATTTCCTCATCTGGTGGAATATTTATATATACAGTCTAATGCTTAACGTAACCATGTGAGGGCATGTCTATATTTTGTAGTTCAATTCACTGTTTAGTCATCATAAAGTCAAGAGACTTTTCATATATCATTTCATTCAAGAACTAACATTAAACGTTTCAGTTTTTGTGTGTAAAATGCATATTGCACATATATTTCTCTCCTGAATCAGACGCGTGAGCGCATAGACAAACGAAAAGTCAGTAAGACTAAAACAACTGAACTGATACTCATGAAAATGCAATTGAAGTAAACGTTGTTGGAGTGGTTCCGTATTTTGCTGAATATTTTGTAATGGAGTAAATGCCAAACCACAAGGGGGCGGGTGATTCAGAAGGAAGAAGAAACATTTCAGAAAACAATTAGCATTGTAAAGAAGCTGGAACGATCACATTTTTATCCAAAGACAATGTCCTTCAAGAAATTAATAAGTTCCAATGAAGAGCAACTTGATACTACGATGGAACTTGTGAGACGTCACCAACAAGAAAGAATCCCGTAAGGGGGATAGTGTCGTCAGTGCGCCTCATGAGTTCTACTGTAGGCATTAATAAAACTACTTTGCAGCGTGCCTTCGACCCTTAGCTGCAATCCCTTTCATGCCTTTTACTGCATCTCCATTCATATTCTCTTTCATCCATCTTGCTATCCATCCTCTCCTAACAATTATCTCATGATGCAACTGCGAGGTTTTCCCTCCTGTTACACCCTCAGCCCTACCTACTCTCAATTCCCTTTTTAGCGCTGAATGAATTAATAGGTCCCAGTTTTTGGCCTTTAGCCTAATCTCTTTACTCCACAAAGAAAGAAATCCTTTTAAGAAATCATTCACGCATTTTCAAAATCATTCTCTGAGAGGTAGATTCTTGGATGAGCCCTATCCTTACGAGTCGTTTGTTTGGAGGCCGCTGATTGGCTGATGCCAGGAGGAAGGCAGCTTCCAGCCAATCAGCGGCCGCCAAACAAACGTCTCACAGGCATAGGGCTCAGCCAAGAATCTATACCCTAAGTGAACCAGCTATAGTTCTGTTGGGGACACCCATATTAGGGAGAAGCAGAGAATTCCGGCAGTATGCTTTCGTTATGGAAATATTCCAGACAATGGTCGCTTGTGTAACCCTTCATCTCCAATGCCAACCAGTCTGCAAATGCAGTGTAGGATTACACGTTCTATTCTTTCCATTAAAAACTTGCCTGACTACGAAGGGCAAGACCTAAACATCTGTTTGCTCTGATATTCCCTTCTGACGATTCTGATTTTACTATCTTGTTTCTTCTCTTTTATTTCCTTTCTTTCATTTTTTTTTAGTACGAACTTGTTTAAGGAGAAGTCTTCTAAAGCACAAGGACGTTACTACTTTCATAACCTTTCTTTTAACCTCTCCTTTTGCAAGGGAGAGTGAAACCCTCCTTACATTTCCTTACCCGTCTTCCTCGGTTCTGGGCTACAAAGGGCAAATAAGTTGGGAGTCCCGTTTTGCTATTGCGCTTCATAAAAAGAAGAACAAATCGGGGCTTCCCTCCCGCTACCACAAGTGACAAAGGACACGTAGCCATTGGAGTTGATGTCCTTCCGCATCTTCCCGGGCATCTCCGGGCATATCCTCTAGCGTCCGATGTTGGGGTATGTATGAGATGCCTGGATGAACAACGCCACATGGGAAGTGAGCAATTGGTTTCACAACAGAAGACGAGATCTTACTAGAAGTCAATAGAATTCACCGACCATACAACGCACATTATATGATCAAACCAAACACCTCCTCTCCATATTCTACCGCTAAGATGTGGCGCCCAGCCTTGGTAAAAATTAAATAAATGAATAAATAAATAAACCGACAGACAACGATCTCTGGCAGAAATGCACGATTACACGATCTGCATAATTCCATCTCCTTCTGTTCGGTTCTGTGTAATTTAAGAATAGTTTAATAAAAGTGTTTGAATCACGCAAAATCAACACACTTGTAATGTCAATATACTATTTTTTCTTTTTATTTATTTATTTTTTACAGCTCAAGACTCTTTAATACTATAACTTGAATTTCAATCGCTACAAAACTTTCCCCAACCGCTGTTGTAATCATTCCTTAGTGACCCAGAACATCAAGTAGGTATTCTGGAGTCTATATAGCCTCCCAATCCCATTCGTGAGTCTAAATTTTAGTTTTCCATCATGAGAATGATTCAATATTTGTACGGTCATCAGGTAAAATAAAGAACTACTTACAGAAGGCATGGCGAACTAGGAGCAAACAATATGTCAGTGAAGGTAGCCTCTTTCAGAGAGCAGTGACCTATAGTCATCGACCAACAAAATCAAATGAAAAGGTTTCGCGGATGCAGTGAATGGTGTCCATGACGATACTAGGTTTGAATTTAATTGAATATAGATTCAGGCCAAGCACAGGGACTTGTGAGGTCATTCAGCGTTGAAACGGACAGGGGGAAAACCTCGCAGTTTCACTATAAGTCAATTGTTACGAGAGCGTGGAGAGAAAGATGAAAGAAAGAGAATATGAAATGAGGTACGGTAAAAGAAATGAAAGGGGTTGCAGCTAAGGGCCGCTACAAAGAACCTTAGGTAATGCCTATAGAGACTGATAAGGCAGCAAACCCTCCAGATATAAATGGATCCATATCCACTTGATTGACTTTCCGCAGACAAGCCGTACAATGAAGCATCACATAGGAAAAAGACTATTGAAGAACGATTTCAAACAATAGCCATAATACAAGGTACATTACCCATAAATCTATTACTTTGAGTGTCATTTCATTCAATCCACTTCAGAAATATCTTCCTCTTTATCATTGCAATATTCCATTGGAAAGATAAGTTCGACAAAGATCGCAGGTGACACCAATCCAGCTTCAACCCTCACATTAGTGTAGCTATTGTTTATGTTGTTCTGTTATGGGGATGGCCAAAAATATATCTGAAAGTAGTAACTGAAAATATGCAAGGTTTATATACATACATATATATATATATATATATATATATATATATATATATATATATATATATATATTGTTAACAGCGTTAACAATATTCGTCGACAATGTCTGCTCCATATTCGTAGTAATCAGCAAAGGCTCCCAGACCTTTTTGGAAGCACTATGACATTCACTGCTGTCTTGGACCCTCTCTCAGTCATTGGATATTGCAGCCCTAATCTTCAGGTAAATCTACCTGTGGAAAGCATTTCACCTGCGCTAAAATTTCATCGATTTACCCCAGCTCGGCAGACCAGACCCTTTCATTCTTTGATTTTCACATTAATAACGTAATCATTATATCTCCTCAGCGCAAACTATTTTTATTTCTATCTCATTCAACGCGCGTATTCCCCGTCTATAACGATTAGTTGGTTCAAACTATCCTTCAATACATTGTAACTCTCGAATCCTTCGCTTAGACGCTGCTATCGTCCTTTCTAAATTTACACGAACGTCCAACCTCCTCATCGACATCGATAACTCGGTCTTCCTGATGCTCATCGACTCATGAAGACGTTCACAGGATCAAAGTAGATCAAGCATCCAAACGTCATGATCTCAAACTTTTCTGTTCCCTTTTCACTCAATACATTTTTCATTGAAAAGGTCTGAATCTAAATTTTCTGAACGAAATGAAGAAACTGTCCTTCTCTTCAGGATTCGAACCTGGATTAAGAAGGTAGTATTTCAGTGCGACACACCACTACTTCATCACGAATCCTGAGAGAGAGAGAGAGAGAGAGAGAGAGAACTTATTCCGGGCCCTGCAGGAGTGTTGGGTCAGATTCGAAAGAGATTGACCTCCTTCTGGTATCATAACGCAAAGCGGTTTTTACTTCGGTTCAAATGTCATGAAATCTTATTGATTTCTGCGAACACGCATTATATTCTTCATTTTTATATTCTATACCTTTCCGCACCGAACTTTAGCTTAAATTTTTCAAATGATTAAAAAAAAAAAAAGTTTATCCATGCCAGGATTCGAACTTTCTACGGAGGGCCAGAAGACACCATGCTAAAGTTCTCTGATCCATAATTGATTTTGATAAAATCTTTCAAGATGGCCCGAAATTAGTTCTCTCTCTCTCTCTCTCTCTCTCTCTCTCTCTCTCTCTCTCTCTCTCTCTGGCTACGTGATGACGTAGTGGTATGTCGCACTGAAATGCGGCCTTCTTAACCCAGGTTCGAATCCTGAAGGGAAGCAGAGTTTCTTCATTTCGTTCAGAAAATCTAGATTCAAACCTTTTTAATAAAATTTTTAATGGATGAGCAGGGAACAGAAAAGAAAAGGTTGAGGTCGTGGCGTTTGGCTGCCTGTGAATGCCTCGAGCAATAATGTTACTTCATGAGTCGATGAGAATCAAGAAGATAGAGTGATCAATGTCAATGAGGTTAGAACAGGCTGATTCATTTAGGCCGATAAATGCACAGCTCATTCTGGAAGGACGAGAGGGCCCGTGAGTCTAAGCGAACGATTCGAAAGTTACAATGTATTGAAGGACCAGTGGCGGCTCGTCAATAGGCACTGTGGATTTGCAGCACCCACCATAGATTTCATATATATGCACAAAATTAGGAATACATACCTGAATATGAGAAATTAAATGTAGATTATTATCAATAATCTTTGAAAAAATATTACCATTCTCTTCTTTTTATAAACGAAAAAAGCTATTGAATTGAAACACTATGTGGAACTGCTGGTGCTCAGCAGTTCTAATTTTGTTAGTAGGGTGATAATGTGGTAGCCAGCCCGCGCGTAGAGGTGAAGGGAGCACTGCCATCTCGAGCAGTGTTATAGCTGTTGGAAGAAGGCGTGTTATAAAATTCGTCAAAGCTTAATCAATACGTACTATTAGTGACAGTGATCAAATTAGTGACGATACTGATATGTAATGCAGAATAATGAACTCAGTGGCGAGTTGCAGTAAATGGGAAAAAATGATAACCACATTAATGGCAATGAGTAAAATTCAAAATAGTAGATTTAGGTAGAGGTTCTGCTGCCTTCCTCGGAGAGAGAGAGAGAGAGAGAGAGAGAGGAGAGAGAGATATGTGTGTGTGTGTGTGTTTATGCAGTTAATATCAAGGAATTTTTTAGAAATTATGTAATAAACACCACCTCTATGAATGATAGCCACAAGCCGCCACTGTGAAGGACTACTGAGCCAGCTAACCATTATCGGTGATACATTGGGATGCTCAATGAGATAGAAATAGAAGTGGCTGGTGCTGAAGAGATAATGTTTGTACTTAGTAAGAACAGGTGAAAATCAAAGAATTAAAAGGGTATGGTAGGCCGAGCCAAGGTATATAG
>NC_087216.1:30538367-30573367 GCF_015104395.2 Macrobrachium nipponense
CAAGAGCCATGTCAATGGCTTCCAGTTACTTCACTTCATCAATGAACTTAGGTCAGGATATTAGTTTGCCATTTCGTATCTTTGAAGGAAAATATCCATTCTACATATATACAGGGTGTCCATTAAGTCTCAGTACCATTACTGGGACTTTATGGACACCCTGTATATTATGGCAAATTACATATACACTTCGTCAGCCAATCAGATTTAACAACTAGTTTGCCAATAGAAGGCCTTGTTTCCTAGTACTTGCCTTCTGATGCTGTAACATTTTTAAAGATCACAATGAATTTGAGAAGACAGACATGAGTGTATACTGAAGAATGTTAAGAATTGTTACTTTTATCAGATTTGTTTCATGTTTTATTGTTTTCTGTATTCCATTTTGCTGTTGTTTGCATCTCCATATATTGTGCGCAAATTACATATATATCTTTTCTAGCAGCATCCAGTCAGAATGTCCTCCAGAATGTCCTCCATGCGACGAGGAACCATCAGCTTCAGAATGCACAGCAGGTATTACAGTAGATGCCTGTGGATGCTGTAATATCTGTGCCAGGGTAAGTATTTCCTTATGTAGTATGCTACATGAAGAATTAAGTTTGTACCCTTTTCTCTTAAATGGTGAAATTTAAATAGAGATAAGTATCAAATCGAAAATAACACACAAGCTCAGATACATAACACACATACATTCAAAAGTGTGTGTAACTATATTAACCATAGTGCCCTCTTAGCTTCTAAAATTCTTCACACTTTTTGGATACACTCTTCACTACAAAACCTGAGATCCAACTGCAAGAATATGAAGAAACTCTGATGTCCTTAGCAGGATTTAACACTCCGCGTCCCAAGTATCAGAACGACGTTGCGTTACCGACCTTGTTCTGATACCCGGATATGGGTTTGAATCCTACTATGGATCTCGGGCTCAGTAGTGATGGTGACAAGTACATCCAAAAAGAGTGAAGAATTCGAGACGTTAAAGGGTATTAGAGTTATTAGAACTGCATACTACTCTGGTGGAAAGTGACCAGCAGATTTATGTTGCATGGGACATCCCTATTTTCTTATGAGAGGGTGATCAAACTTCAAACTGAACCATATGAATATAAAGATTAAGTTACTTCCAGGCTGTCCTATGTGTGACTGTGATCCAAACACCACAGTGTATCTTAATAATAGATGAAAATATTTCCCCAAAGGCATCCTGTGACTTTGGCAACAGAAATTAATTGCTTGCATTTCTTATTCTCTCCCCCTTCTGCAATATAACATGCACAATTTTACATTTGGTTGCAGGATGTTGGAGAACCATGTGGAGGGCAAGGAAATGCCTTGGGTTCATGTGCATCAGGCCTCGTCTGCAAAACCGTATCTCCACGTCAACCAGCAAGATGCTTCCAAACCCACGATGAAGAATCCCATCAAGAAACTGCCAAAAAGAGCGAAGATAACAGTACGCAAGAAACAATTCAGAATGAAACTCTGTTTGTGAAATCAACACACATCGTTCATTGCAACGAAGAGCCCCATAATGAGGAAAATAGTCACCAAGAAGGATCCCATGTTGTTCATGTTCACGAAGAAGACGTCCTTAATCACAATCAGGATAACCATACACATGGAGACATAAATCATGGTCATGATCTCAAACGCGAAACTCACAATCATGCAGGTCGCATTCGTTTTCATGAAAGTCAAGATCAGGATCATGTAGATCATATTCATGATCATGTAAGCCATGTTCCAGTCGACTCACAAAATCATTCACTACAGTCAGAGATATCAACTAAACATTTAGATATTGAACTTAGGCTGGACCATGTAAACCACAGCGATGCTCACTCTAATCATACCGATCACGATCACCCAGGCCATGAAACGATTCAGGCACATGCCATCCATGATCATTCACACAGTGAAGGGAACCACACCAAAGAACATTCTGAAATGGAACAGAAAAAGCATCAAGAGCATAATCCCGATCATCTTCAATCAAACCATACTCATCCTTCCCACCAGGAAGGTGTTCACCCTGAACAAAATCATGATGATCTGCTCCACAAACATGATCATTCAGGACCGAGTCAAGGTAGCTTCCATCTGAGTCCCATTCCTTCAGGCACAAAAACTAAACCGGATCATATACACCTGAGGCAGAATAGCTCAGATGAACATGGCAAAACAGAGGAAAGTACTAAAGTTCATTCTCCCCAGAGTCCTGACGCTCACAATCTTTCAAGCAAAGCTAGTGACCAACATCACAGTCATGATGAAAATGGTACAACCCATGGCCATGAATTGCCAGTGGAAGGTCCTTCAATTCACTCAGCAGAGAAAGTTGATGAAAGTCCTGGAAGCGACAGGCCTGAGCATACAGGCCAGGGAAGCAATGAACATTCTACCCAAACTGAAGATGTTCAACATATCTCTGTGCATGAGGATCACATTCATGATATAGCAAACAACAAAGATGACCATAACTCTAATCATCCCAACACAACTGGAAAAGCACAAGAACATCTTGAATTCACCAGTGATGTCCACAAAAATGGAGATAATGCAAGTGACAAAGATCATCAGCAAAGCAATGATGACTCTCGCACAATAAGGAAAGCTCATAATCACGAAGATCACAAGCATGAAAATAATAGTCATGGAGATGACAGACAAAGCCCTGATCATTTAAGCTCAGATGAAGGTCATAAGCAAAATGGTGCAGTTCAACAGCCTCATGAAGCAAGCAGTGACCATTTTACTTTGAATGAAGGGCACAAACTTCATGAAGACCACAATCAAGAAAAGGATGGTCTAAAGATTGAAGACACTGACACTTTGCATGAACATTCCCTTGATAGTGAGGCAAAAACAAGTCATTTAATTTCTGAGAATTCAGAGAACAGGGATGACAACCATGGAAGCAACCATACTCGTCCAACGCGAGAAGCTCATAAACATTCTAATGATAATGATGCTAACCAAGAGCATGAAGATTTCCTCTTTGATACTGCCCAGCACAGGAACGATAACAGAGGAAGTGATCATTCTCGTCCAACACGAGAAGCTCATAAACATTCTAATGATAATGACGCTAACCAAGAGCATGAAGATTTCCTCTTTGATACTGCCCAGCACAGGAACGATAACAGAGGAAGTGATCATTCTCGTCCAACACGAGAGGCTCATAAACATTCCAACGATAATGATGCTAACCAAGAACATGAAGATTTCCTCTTTGATACTGCCCAGCACAGGAACGATAACAGAGGAAGTGATCATTCTCGTCCCACGAGAGAAGCCCATAATCATAGCCATGATAGTAATACTCACGATCATTGCTCTGATCACAGCCACGATCACAGCCATGATCACAGCCATGATCACAGTCATGATCCCAGCCACGATCATTGCGACAGTGCATTGTCAGTCACAGAGACCACGCAATAAGTGATTGTAATAAAACATGGCTGTATATGGTTCTGACCCACAGACATATAATCCCCAATGAACTGTACTAAACGTTCATAAATCATTTGCCATCCTAGTCAGTCCCAGCAATTTAGTGTTATACACTTCTTTCAACAAATCCCCTCCCAAGACATTTTACTCTGACAGAAAGACCGTGATGGACATGTGGCAATAGCAATGGTATAATGGATGTGGTACTGACCCCCTTGCCACCTTACTGGCAGTTTTATGGTTATCATCATAGAACGAAAATTAAAGTGTTCTTTGTTCAATTACTTAGAAGTTCAAAAGTCCCAATTTATTTTGTTTTCATTTAATCATTTTCTTTTTTTTATAAAGAGGCTTCAGGTGAACATAGAAAAACTCTTTCAAAGCATTCTCTGAGAAAACAAATCACTTGATGGATGTTTACAAAAAACCAAGCAAATATATCATCAAAACTTACAAACAATGGCACCAGTATTGTCCATGCTGTCCATTTACTTTTTGCTGATATTTGTTACCATGACTGTACAGCGGTTTTTCGCCCAAAATAATGAATCATAGGAAATGAACTCTGAAGTACTGTGTGTCTTTTGCTATGTTTTAAAAAGTCACATTGCATATATGTAAGATGCTTTTAAGTTATTCCATAGTAACTGGACCTTAAAATCCACAATTATGTTCAGATATGTAAATGTTTTACAATATCAGTTTTTTGTATACCTTGTTTGAGTTTTGTCATTGATGAAGTATTCTTGAAGGCAAATGCTTTACAATTTAATTCTTATTATAAGAATCACAAGCCAACCAAAAATATCCACCTTCATTATTAGAGTAGATATACATTCCTAATTTATAAAGATTTTCTATATGCGCTTTCAAAACTCCATTTGATTTTGGTGACTTAATTTGTTATGCCATTAAGCTCCATTTGATTTTGGTGATTTCTTTTGTTATATCAATAAAATAATAGTTAAGTAGTTTTATGATTTATCCTAAGTGTAATTTCCTATATTTTGAAATGGAAATTAATGAAGACCTAATACGCACTCACACTCGCACATAGGTACACACAGACACACGCATACATACATATACATACATATATATATATATATATATATATATATATATATATTATATATATATATATATAAACTTAATTAGTCAGTTTAATTCATGGTCTCTAAACATGAAACATTTCTTCGAGTTTCTTTTTTATTCAGTACCTGCTTCATTATATAAAAAAAAAACTTTATCCAAATGAAAGAATAATATAATGCTACATGTAGCCCTATTGCTTTTTTCTTGTGGGCTTTCAGGTAGTTGAACATTTCCTCTTTTTCATTCCGAATGCATAGAAAGTAGCGCTAGTCATATTAGTGACACAAGTACATGATTTATTATTGGAGAGTAACCACACAGTCAAACTTTTGTAGTGCCATGGTCTACCACAATATTGGTTGCGTTCTCAATTACTTTAGAGTAAATTCAAGCACAGTGTGTTTATTATAATTTTCAGTTTGTGTG
This sequence comes from Macrobrachium nipponense, assembly GCF_015104395.2. Lineage (NCBI taxonomy): Eukaryota > Metazoa > Arthropoda > Malacostraca > Decapoda > Palaemonidae > Macrobrachium > Macrobrachium nipponense. Next base: position 30,543,351 of record NC_087216.1, read on the forward strand.
CTTGGCTGCCTAATTAAAAAGAGCTCAATTTGGTGTGCGAAGCTTAGAGAAGCAGATGCCGGTTGAGATCAATTCCTTATTAATGCACTAGAGCTGAAATCAGATGCACCCAAAAAATAAAAATTAAAAAAAATAAAAAGTTTGGCAAAGCATCAAGTTTAATGCAGTAAAGATTCTCGAATGCGGACATTAACAGAGTTTTGCGAAAGAAAGCCAAAATAGGTCTGAAATGCTGGATACCCATATCTGGGTAGGAGCAGACAATCACTGGGGAATGAATGAACACCAGGAATGTATGTCATGTTAAATGGAAAGAAATATTGCTAAATGAGGTAACGAGATGGAAACCTTGAGTATCAGATGAAAGATACGACGCTATAAAGAACACGAAAAAAACAAAAGGTACTTGAGGAAATATTATAGGGAAAGGAAGAATAGAAGATACAGCTGAGCATATCAGGAGCAACGGGAGAATGATGTTGACATAGCCATGTTTACAAGGTGGACAATATTTCGAACTTGAATAAAAAAAAGCTATGACGGAAATAACCTGATTGATAATAATGCATACGCTGAGGAAGCCCTGATTGATTTACTGAATAAATTTGTGGTTTTTTTCTTTGGAATAGAAAAAAAATGTTTTATGGGATGGAAAGCATTATAGGTTTTGTTAGAACCCCTCCAGCATTAATTTAAGCTAAAAACTTGACTCTTCGTATATAAGGAGTTAGAAAGAGACTGGCATTGGGAATTGAACGGCATAGCTAAGATATCAGAGAAAGGGACCTGAATAAATGGGTAACCATAAAGGCATTACACTTACGTAGGAATGAATATTTAACATCATTGTCAACAGCCTGGAGAGAGAAATTCTGAACATATTTCAGATGGACAAACTATTTTATGAAAAGGCAGGAGTTGCACGGATCACATAGTATTATAACATTACTGGCAGCAGTGCATGGAAAGTAAAAGTCCCTTTCTGGTAACTTTAGTCAATTACGAGAAGACAGTTCAGCCATTGCTAAGGATCAATGCTATCATTATATTGAGCCATTTATGATTATGTTGTAGTATAGCACAGTAGATCTGATTAGTGCGGACTGGAAAACGTTAAACAATATCCTAATTCCTATGCTAAGTCTTGAGCATCCTACATGTGGCCTCGTTTCTCTGTATGAAACAGGAGGCTCGTGGCTAGTTACATTAAGCTAGCTCATGCCCATGTTGGCAACTTAATTCCCTAAGGCGGCAATGTGTGTAGAGGAGTAAAGGGCCGTCGTGGATCTCCAGATTTTTTCCAGTGGAAAAGACAAACCTTGAAGAGTTGTGCAATCATTAATTGTAGTTCATTGTTATTGAATCATTTTTTATTTGTTTCCAAAGCCATTGAAATCTAAGGCGTTGCTAATACCATTGTATAATATTTTCGATTTTTTACATAATTGTTTCAAATGTCTTTGTATTATTATTATTCGGAAAATGAATCCTATTCATTTGGTACAAGCACACATGGGTCATTGACTTACAATTCAATCTTCCAAAGAATATGGAAGTGCCTGTAGGTACTTCATAAAAGAATATTTACAAAATATCAGTATATGTTTCTTTCTGTCTGTCTGTCAGTATGTCTGTCTGTCCCTCTTATTTATAATTGCCGATAGCAAAACACCGTTAGATAAGAGTATGATTAATTTAGGATGGTAGGTTAGTCTCATTTCTTTTAGGATACCATTTAGCTTTGGATCGTACTCTTTATCATTTTCTATGGTTTATCAATTTTAGAAAACGGTAGCTTACAATAAATATGATAAACTATATAAAAATGTTTTCAAACGCCACCGCGTTTCGTAAATTGAGTACATTTTACACATATCACAGAATAATGGCATAGTTTTTTTTTCTACCTTTTGCTTCGTTATAAAATTTTTCAGTCAATATCATGGTGGAAGCTTTTAAGAACTACGTGATTTTCTATAATCTGGTGTTACTTTGCCCATGCAATTGTAATTTGTAAGTGGGAATGTCCACTATAGGTATGTGAGATAGATGTACTCATTTCAACACTTTTTACGCTGAGTTTACCCTATGTAATTATACCTTACAAGGAATTAAGTTGAGTATGGAATGATTATTGCCCTAAGCTCAAAGAAATGAAAAAGATGAGGTTCACAGAACACTTCGGGGAAAATTATTGTATCTGGGAATTGGAAACAAAGGATCCGTCCATGATGATGAAAGCCAGGCTGAATATGTTGGACTTGAAAGTTAACTTCCAGGGTAAATACAAGGACGAGAGTTGTGGTTTCGGGAATTTATTAAGAAACACTGAAATCCCCTAACAGAAACCGGGGGAAATATAAAAGACTAGCCCTGAAAATTAAGAATTTTGTTAACCTGGGAAACGCTGGAGGTCAACGCCAATAACGTGGCACTGACTCAGTTAAAAAAAACTGAAAAGGGAAGGGTTGAAAGTAAAGTAGGCATTTATTGACGATATTCGGTAAAAAATTATTCTAGAAACAACTATAACTTTTTGGGGTTTCAAGTAGAAAAGGGCTAAAACAAACGATGTCTACTAGTAAAGTAAAGCTAAAGACGTTTATTTTTTTTTAAATACGGGAATTTGATTTTAAAAAATTGCAATAAACAGTATGCAAGAGAAAAGGTAAAACTGTTCAGTGTGTCCACAACGGTGTTTGTGGAGTGATTGCTTGGGAATCAGAGAACCAGGAACCAGGGAATCAGTAACCAAGAACCATGGAACCCGTAATACAGCGTGTCCATAAAGTCCCAGTACCATTACAAGTATTTATTGCTCAGAATGGTACTGGGATTTTATGGACACCCTGTAGAATGAAAAGCCTAAGTCTACTTCGGAGCCGATACTGGTTTTTGGGTCGCAGAAAAGTCACGGAAAAATATTCGAATATTTTAGCTGTTGATGTGAAAAATGAATATTATATGAGAAATATAGTTATTTTCCGGATCATATACCTACATATGTCAAGCTCGGCGTATGAATGTAGGATGGAATCCAGAAAAAAAAAAAAAAGTAAAAAATCACAGTATGTATCCATCACTTTGTGGAGTGCTTAGTAAAATCCCGATAGGGATTACCGTAAAAACAAAACAAAACATTGTAAATATCATAAAGATAATGGCCCCAAAGGAATATTGTTAATTTTTCCCTGTGACTATTACCGGCCACCATAAACTAATGTGACTTTACTACCCGCCACCACTTGACCATTGCATATGTAACCAATTAATCAAAAGTAAACAAGTGGCAACTCTTACCTTTCAGTTGCTGGCCGTCTCCCTATGCAAACGATATCAAACTAGGCTAATGAATTCACGTAAATACAAAAATATGCTATTTATTTCCCAAACTAGATGAACATATTATGGAACAAAGTAACTAAAAGGTGTCATATTAAGAACTAAGTCTGACCCACAAAAAAGCTGTAAAATATGTCGATGTGTTTCGATCCAACAGGCTATTTCCACGGGTCGTGGTACCACTTAAAATCAGATCAAAAATGCATACGTCAATAGGAATACAACCTATCCTTAATCTACGACTCGTGTCTTGACATGGCCAGGAGCTTATCCCCAAGCTTGAACTGATATAGAGAAAAGAAGAACATGAGTTGATGGGTGAGATTTTATGTTGTAATCATGGCACGTAGAAATCCACATCAGCCAACGTGTTTACGTATCAAAGAGAACAAATGCAGCCTTACCCAAGATCATTAAAGTCAAAACATCAGGTTCCAACCAAGTTTTCTGGGTGATCTTTCATCGAATGGAGGTAACTGTGGATGCACTAGCACAAGTTCTATTAGTGAATGAGCTAACAAACCTTTGGAAAGGGTGTTTTGTGTGTGACTCTTGAGCACATTGACAGGAACACCTGAATTTGACATGAAACACGTACTTTAGTTGATTCACATCAACCGTGCATTTGATGCCTAGGCCAGTTCCTTACGACGCTCCTGATTGGCTGTTGATAAGCCACTCACAGGGCTGGAAACTCTCAGCCTCTCTCGAGAGTTCACATGGGTAGGATCTATGTTCCACCTCTCCTGAGGTATACTTCTTTCAGGAGAGGTGGAACATACATCCTGATTACGTGAACTCTCTCGAGAGACTAAGAGTTTCCAGCCCTGTGAGTGGCTTATCATCAGCCAATCAGAAGCGTCGTAAGGGACTGGCCTAGACATCAAATGCACGGTCGATGTGAATCTACTATAGTCATTTTAACCAAGTGGTCTATTCAGATTTCTACATAAGCATTTAAAGTATTCATTCTTTGAGTAGTGCAATTGAAAGTTCTGTCACTTGATTAGCCTTTTACACTGGTATTCGACAAAATATTTGCGTAAATTTACGGTTTGATTATTCAGATTACGCTCCGTATCGTTTTAGAGGCAATAGCTGCCTATTACTCCATTTTTTATGCAGACGTTTAATTATTTACTTAAAATATCATAATAACGAGAAAATAGATACGGAAAAAAATTATTCGACAGAAAGGATAACTTGTGTTCTCTCATTATGATTAATTCGGCAAAAATATTTCGCGTCATTTTAATCTCCCTGGACACTTCTCTGATTGCGTTCGCATCCATTCCACCTTGCAATGCAAAACTGCAGAATTCCCATTTGGGTTTACTTGTCGATCAGATATTGAGGATTCAATATTTTAAATCATTTCAGTAGCTGTTAGATTCCGAAAGTTCAAGCTTTCAGCTTTAAAATGGAATGAACTCTGAACAAAACATTGCGAATATTATCGCACATATCAACATCTTTGGATTTTTCTTTAAGTAAATTTAACCATTAGGAAAGTTACCATAGACTCAAAATTCGGGGTGAAAGCGTCAGTTATTTAACGAACAATAATTACTTTTTTTTTAATTTCGTCGTAATTTCTATCTTTTTATATGTATATATATATATATATATATATATATATATATATATATATATATATATATATATATATATATATATATGGGTGTGTGTGTTGGTGCGTGTGTGTATATATATTATACATATAATATATATATATATATATATATATATATATATATATATATATATATATGAATACGATCAATGAATATTCAAAGACATCAACTTTACCTTTGGTTAGACAGGCATATATATATATATACATACATATATAATATATATATATATATATATATATATATATATATATATATATAATCATAATACCTAAAGCACGTGATTCATTTATCACACATTACCACAGATGAATTTGCATGGTTCCTTATGGCCGAAAATTCATGCAAAACTGACATTATGTACAATAATTTCAAATACTCTGTCAAACTGCTGATTATCTTTCGCTCCTTCTTTTAGAATCTCTTTACATCAAGAAACTGTCTCCTACCTTAAACAACCAAACTACCTCCACACCGTTACATATTGCTTAACTGCCTATTACTCACATCTCTCTCTCTCTCTCTCTCTCTCTCTCTCCCCCTTGTTTTTGATTCCTCCAACATCGCCTTTTGACTATGCTATTTTCCATCAGTTAGCAAACAAACCTCTTAACAGTGAGTCTGGCAGAATGGTGTCTTTGTTTATTTTTTCAATTTTTATTTTTCGTTTTGCTTTTGGATGTGTTATTTTACTAAGTTATTCAGTGTTTTAATTTACTTTTAGCTTAAAGTCACTTTGTAGTTTTTCTTTTTCTTTTAGCTTAATGACAAACTATATTTCTTATAATTATTAAGTTATTTTAGCATACTTTTTAATATTGTTAAAATTAATTCTATTTATAGCCCTGAAGATGGGAAAGGATTCCCGAAACGTAGGTGTCAATAAAAAAAGAAATGATCGCCAGTCTTCTCGCTGTCCTCTTCATATATATATATATATATATATATTATATATATATATATATATATATATATATATGTATGCATATATATATTTGCCTGTCTCACCAAAGGTAAAGTTGATGTCTTTGAATATTCATTGAACGTATTTATATATAGTATATATTTATACATACATATATAGGTGTATATATATATATATATATATATATATATATATATATATATGTACATATATATATATATATATATATATATATATATATATATATATATATATATATATGCTTGCCTGTCCCACCAAAGGTAAAGTTGATATCTTTGAATATTCATTGAACGTATTCATATATATATATATATATATATATATATATATATATATATATATATATATATATATTTGCTTGCCTGTCCCACCAAAGAAAAGTTGATGTCTTTGAATATTCATTGAACGTATTTATATATATATATGTAGTATGTATGTATGTATCAGTGCTTCGCCAATGGCTTGGAAATGAAGTCGAAACCGGTTAGGTCCTACACCCCGCCTCTTACTGTTCACCGTGGTAATGTTTATATAACATATAAGTGTGTGTGTGTATATATATATATATATCTAGGTGGGTGTTGCCTCGCTTTTGTTATACTAACAAGGCACCCCGTTGGTTACTTTTGATCTGCAATGATATCAGCAGATGTCGGTTGGTATACATCACACCTTCGTCAAGTATAATTGACTGTGATGATATTTTCTAAGTCCCCATCAATAATTACTTCTGGTATGAAGGTTGAAGACGTTAAAACTCATAGTTAAAATTATAAGTTATATTTAACAAAGCTACATCACAAAGATAGCTGCAAGAAGATTTGGATAGCTCTTCAAGCGGAGAGGTGTGGTGGAAGTCTGATATACAATGCTGTTTACAAGATCATAGTAGAGCAAAACATTGCACAATTTCGTACACACAGATGAATATACGGATCTAGGTCTGTGACGTAGGCACAGACTGTTGATGGGAACGACCACATGTTTTCCCAGAGGGGCATCGTTGACGTTACCTTTTTCAACATCAAAATGCTGACCTAGGTGTCTACAAACCAAGACATTATGCAAAGTGACGTCAGAGCAACGTCAACTCTTCGCTAATAATACATTAACAATTCTGCAAGTTCCTACAGGAACCCTTGAGTCAGGGTTTTTAGTTAACAACATATTTCCTCATTTATAGAATGTCAAAATACATTCTTTATTATATGTAATCTCTTACATATATATATATATATATATATATATATATATATATATATATATATATATATATATATATATTATATGCTAGCCTGTTCTACCAAAAGTAAGGTTGATGTTTTTACATATTCATTATTTTGTCCAAGGTGCCTACGAAGCTGGTAGTATTTTAAACTTCAGCCTATGACACTAAGAGCTTTAAAATCGCGAGGAATTATAATAATGAAAACAAGCTCTTCAACTGATTTTTAGTTCTATGTAAAAGAAAACTATTGAGATGGCTTTATCTATCTGTCCGCACTTTTTCTGCCAGCCCACAGATCTTCAAATCTACTGATGCTAGAGAGCTGCAAATTGGTATGTTCATCATCCACCCTCCAGTCATCGAACATAACAAATTGCAGCCCTCTTGCCTCATTAGTTTCAATTCTATTTAAGGTTAAAGTTAGCCATGATCATGCGTCCATGATCATGCGTCTGGTTGGACAGGCCACCACCGGGCTAAGGCAGAAAGTTTCATGGGTCATGGCTCATACAGCATTATACGCTATACAGAAAACTCAATTGCGCCAAAGAAAATTTTACTTGTTTTTACTAAAATGACTATGAGATTGTACATTGCTGCATTAAATTCACCTGACATTTGAAGGATCGTGAATACCTAGATTTTTTTTTTTTTTTACGGAGGTTTGCGTGGCGATAATTGAGACGCATGCACGGCAAAAAAAATACACTTAATGTCGTTCTTTTATCCAGCGCTACACCTACATTCTGGGAAGGCTTGATAACAAATATAAATTTATCCTCTCTCTCTCTCTCTCTCTCTCTCTGTCTCTCTCTCTCTCTCTCTCTCTCTCTCTTGTCCTCGATATTTCTATTATACTTATATTATTATCATTTCAATTTTCATTCTATAATTGGTTATTAAAACTTCTGTTTATTGCAGTCAGTGTTTATGCTCAAATAGTTCATTATCATTCGGTCTATTTAGGTATGACTATTTGGTCACTTACCAGTGAAAAGACATTCAATAAGAAACAAAAAATGGTCATCGTGCCAAATATTATAGGTTTCCTTCAAATAGAAAAGCAAACCTACCACCATGTTCATACAGATATGATTTTTCCTTACTTTTTTTTTTTTTTTTTTTTTTTTTACAGTAGTTAACACGTCTCTCATCAGAACACGCAACTGGACAAAAGTCGATACAGCCTTTGCTTTTTTCCTGTGCTAGCAGTGGTGTAACTAAGGGCTGGGTGCGGTCCCCCCACCCCACCCCACCCCAACCCCAGGCGGTACATACCGGGTGGACGGCACTCTTTCATCTTTTGACGTTGTCATCAGCGAATTCGCTTCTATCGAAACGATTAGGGTTCCGTTGCAAATCTATTGTGGTGTTTTCTTTTTAGCTTTATGAAATAAGATAAACGATTGAGATGTTAAGGCTTAGAATACGTTAAATTTTCACCGGGATTGGGGCGCCGTTTTTAGAGTCCTGCCCTGGGCACCAGTAATGCTATAGTAGATTCACATCACCTGTGCATCTAATGTCTAGGCCAGTCCCTTACGGCGCTCCTGATTGGCTGTTGATAAGCCAATGCCAGGGCTGGAAACTCTCAGTCTCTCTCGAGAGTTTACATAGGCAGGATGTATGTTCCGCCTCTCCTGAGGGATACGTCTTTCAGAAGAGGTGGAACATACATCCTGCCTATGTGAACTCTCGAGAGAGACTGAGAGTTTCCAGCCCTGTCATTGGCTTCTCAGCAGCCAATCAGGAGCGTCGTAAGGGACTGGCCTAGACGTCAAATGCACGGTTGATGTGAATCTGCTATGGTTACGCCATTTGTGTGCTAGTTCGACAAGTAAACGTGGCGGTCATTAACGCCCGCAAACGCCTACACATTTTGATAAAAGGCTTCTAAACTAACGCGTATGTCTACATACTTTTTTTAATGTAGAGAATGTGTAAATAAATTATCTAATAGATAAAAGCGTATTAAAATGCAAGGAGGAAATTATTAGGGTAGCAATGTATTGTACCTTCGCTTAAACTTCTGAAGTTTCAACTGCACAACTTCCTCTGGGAGGCTGGAAGTTCCAGAGTCCAGCGGTATGAGGAATAAAGGATCTCTGGAACGAAGAAGTTCGACAGCGAGACACATTTATTCCATATTGGCGCTGCTATTCAACATTCTACGCAGTTATGCAACTGATGAATGAACTTGATGACTGCTTTAAGTGATATTCATATCCTTACAAAAGCTTCCTGCTGCATCGCTAGACTCGGTGAATGTTTTAAGTGTGAATATTTGCTCTTCCAGCTGTTTTTTGTTTATTGTAAATTTCTACCAATGTGTATCAGTCGTCTGAAAATGACTTGGCAACAAAGCCGAAACCGGCCATTATCACAGCCATTTGTCATGATGGATGTTTGTTAAAAGTACATAAATGGAGACTGAGGGAGTATGTGATCTATTAAATAACTCACGCATCAAAGTTGTTGTAATCATTCTCATGCGCACGTGCGCGCGCACACACACACACACACACACACATATATATATATATATATATATATTATATATATATATATATATATATATAGACATATATATACATATATAAAATACAGTTAATATATGTTTTACATTTATATGTGCTCTGTAATGTTTAACCTTTGTACACTCATAAATGATAAACCACTAATATCATTTAATATCAAAATCACTATACCGAAGGAATAACTTGCCATAACTAACAAGCGCGTAAGCCAAGTCCGGATTTGGACTAGGATCTTTGGTTCAGACATGGTAATTGTGATCGAGTTAGCTGACTGCTTTCGTTTATTATGTTTTGATTTCTTTTGTTAGGTGAGGCCATTCTATTCCAAGGAAGCTTGGTGTGCATGAATGTAAAACAACAGGTATACCTAGTTCATATCCTATTTATATTATAAAGTGCCTTAGTGGCGAGATCGGTATGGTCTTGGCCTGCCACCTCGATGGCCGCGAGTTCGATTCTCGGGCATTCCACTGAGGCGTGAGGGACGTGTATTTCTGGTAATAGAAGTTCACTCTCGACGTGGTTCGGAAGTCTCGTAAAGCCGTTGGTCCCTTTGCTGGATAACCACTGGTTCCATGCAACGTAAAAACACCATACAAACAGACATCTCATTTTTACAATGGCAGAGCGTTAGAAGCATTGGAATTCTCACTAAAGAGAAGCGTGTTCTCCTGCCATTTCCATAGACGATCTACGTATAGTCAGCTGAATGTCACTTGCACGCAAGCATGCGCGAACCGTTTCAACAGCTAGCCACGGGTCGCAGTTCGCCCGCGAGCGTTCACAGTCGAACGATTTCAGTAGCATTCGACTTCCTGGGCCTGTACTTCGTAACCGTTGACTACGAACCAAAGTCTAAAGAGAGATCTTGGCTACGACGTTCCTAATACGCAAACTTTCTCCCTGGTGTGTTACCTAAGTCATAAAGATTTCCATCCCTTCGAAGACGTGTCGAGATTTTTGAAATTGTCGATAAGAGCGAAGACGAAAAGTGATGTGAAAAGTTGCCATTACAGAAATCGTAAGACCAATATCTTTATATCTCGTTCATTTTTTAGAATATCACGAGAGCTCCAAGTGTTTGTTCAGAGAGAAATCAGTATCCTACTTAAATTACTGGGAAATCAATACGGCACTATCCGCTGATCTTAAATCATGATACCAACAACGACCTTTTGGATGACTGCGCTATATTTTATATCATCTTCGACAGGCAAGTATTACGAGACGCTTATTTTACATTCGATCTTCCAAAACGTCAAAATCCAAAATCAACAAATATTGCAGTTATCATCGTTAGTTACCTGATTATTCCTTTTTACGAAAGCCATGATAGACATAATAACGATTAAAGAATAGCGAAAAATAGTTTCACAATATCACGTAGTTACTATTACATGGTTTCTTCCTGTATCCTAAATGCAGGAAATTGGCCGAGTCTAAAAGACAATGACGTAAAAAGATACTAACATATGGGTAAAAATTTCACCCTGAAAAATTCCCTAATTTCTTAAGGAATATATAAATATATATATACATATATATATATATATATATATATATATATATATATATATATATATATATATATATATAATACTTTTCCGAGATTCTTTCTTAAAATAAACTTTTTCCTGAAACGAAATACATTTCCGTTTTACAATAACTTTAGCAAATAACTGATATGTTTCTTACCAATTCGCAGAAAGAACTCTTAATGTAATTTCTAAACTCCCACAATGAATGCTACATTGAAACTTTTAGTGAAACATGACCGAAGCATGGATGTATCAAGTATCTTAGTACGTTTTATGAATCTCAAGCTACTATGTTATCTAAATAGTATTTTTGTTATTCGACAGAAGTAACTCCTCGAGGTGGAGCAAGATGGGTTGCAAAGCCTCAGCCATATTTTGCCGAATCACAACGGAATTTTACCATAATCTCTGGACAAACAGCCTATCTCAAGTGTAGGGTGCATATGTTGGGGGATCGGCAGGTAAGGACTGGTTCTTTTGATCTCATAAAAATAGTTTCATAATGATTTTTTGCAAAACATTGACATCACTATGGCAAACTTTACTGCTCTAGGATAGCTTTTTTCACAGGAATTGCTAATTTTCTTTAATTACACTTTTCCGTCAGATCTTGAAATCCAACAAGAAAGTTCCTCGAGGTTATAAGGTAAAATAGTGACATAAAATAACCAATACAAAAATATAAAACATTATCTTATATATTTCATTTGTGTATCGATAGTAAATGATGATTATGTCAACTTAAGACCCCGGAATATTACCTCCAAAACTGAAGGAGGATTGTAATGTATAAATTCCAATTTCATAGTGTTGATTCTCCTCTGTACTGATATGAAAAATATCAGGTTAATCTGTGCTGATACTTATAAAATCGTCAAACAGTCAGTACTGACGTGTGCCTAGGATACCTAAAGCCAAGTTTCTGAAAATTTTTAACTGAAGATTTTAAATTGATTTGTTATTCAGGAACAAAGACGTTCAGGGTCTGCACTAGCGATTCCCTTATCACAGTTTGATGGTCAGCTACTTCTAGAACAACATGCTACTAAGACAAACAGATACATGAAGGTCCATCCTTTAGTCATTCCCCAAACACCCGCTCCGATTCGTGGGTAGTTAAGAGTACTAATGTGGTCCAGAGGATGAGTTTGAAGCTCCAGCATCGCTTGGTATCTCAGTTCCAATTACAAGAAATATGTAGCACTTCTGATGCCTATATATATATATATATATATATATATATATATATATATATATATATATATATATATATATATATATATATGTGTGTGTGTGTGTGTGTGTGATTGTTGAAAATGTTCTGTTACAACGAATTCCATCTGATAAAACGAGCCCATAAAGACACCAAAATACAGAAAGTAGGAAGGTAATGAATGAGAAAAGTTACAGAAAAGGCAATATTTATACCAAAAGATCCATCCACAATCAGCCATTTTTAGGCCACCCCCACTGATAATTTCTCTTTAATCTTATTAAGCGTTGATTGAAGGAAGACTTTATCTATGACATCTGAATCCCAGGTCCCTTTGAGATGTTCATTACCTGTCTTTGTTTAATTAAGGCAGACGCTATCATCTGGCTTTTGTACCGACATTTGCTGCTATAAATTATACATGACAAATTCCAGTTCATTCCGTGGTTATGGTTATTTATATGGTTAAAAATCGCTCATCTCTGTTGTCCATACCTAACTGACCGTTGATGTTGTATTAATCTCTGGGGAAGTGATTTTCCTGTAAAACCTATTTAAGATTGGTCACAGACTAGGCATGGGATTTCATATACTCCTCTGTCCTTGGGGATTGTCTTTTGTTGAATGTTAATCAGGGATTTGGCTAAGGTATTTTGGTAGGTAAAGGCAAAAGGGTTAGATTTCCCGAGAGTTTGGGTCACTGTCTTTCCAGGTGTGGAATTTTATTCTATTGTTGGGTGTCTCTGTGGTCTTGTCTTTAGGGGGTCGGTAGAAAATTATGTTTGCTTGATGAATCCCTTTCTCAATGATATAGTCAGGATACCTTAAATTATATGAGTGGGGTGTCTTGTAAAGTAGATCAGACAACAATATTGACGAGTGGGAGGGGCTTCAGTAATGAAGTTTTGCTAGCCTATATCTACGAGCCTGCTAGATTCAGCTCACTTTTCCTATCCGACGGTTTGGTAAGATTTTATTGAGGAAAATCAATTAGACACTCACCTGAAATGCCCAGTAGTCGATGTATGCCTTTGCGATAGTCATGACTAAACTTTTTGGACCTGCCACAAAAACCTTTAAAAACCTTGATTCCTTTATTGCTCCATCTTTATATTTGTTTGTGTGTGTGTGATAAAGTAAGTCTGGATCTGCCCAAGATTCTTACCTCCCTTTGCCGTCCTTAAAGCAACTTGTCCACGTATTATGAGGAAAGCAGTCCGTAACATATAACATGAATGGAAAATTACAAGTTTTTTTTTTTAAGTTTACATCATTAACAGTATCCCAACAAGGGAAACTTTCCAAGAAATGTAATATTTGAATTCACATTTCTTTTCACAGGTAACGTGGATGAGAGTGAGGGATTTCCATATTTTGACTGTAGGTGTCATCACTTACTCGGCTGATCAAAGATTCCAGGTAAGTTAAGAAAGAGGAAATAAGTGGAAATAATGAATATGAGACTGGAATGAACTTTGGAGGCGGAACACAAGACGCAACATAACCTAACCTATAACCTAATCTAACATAAACCAACCTAACCCAACCTGAATACCGGCCACCATAAATATATGTGACTTTTTCCTGTGGCTTTTTTTTCTAGCCAATATTGTGACTTTTTTCTGACTTTTTCCCGTGACTTTCTTTCCCAGCTAAAACTGTGACTTTTTTCCTTGCTTTTTTCCTGTGACTTTTTTCTTTGACTTTGTTTCCTAGCTAAAGCTGAATGATTTTCTGTGACTTTTTTCCTGTGACTTTGTATCTTAGCTAAAACTGTGACTTATTTCCTTACTTTTTTCCTGTAACTTTGTTTCCTAGCTCAACCTATGACTTTTTTCATTACTTTTTTCCGGTGACTTTATTCCCTAGCTAAACTGTGAATTTTTTCCTGTGACTTATTTCCTAGCTAAACCTGTGACATTTTACCCGTGACTTTGTTTCCTAGCTTAAACTGTGACTTTTTTTCTGTGACTTTTTACCCGTGACTTTGTTCCCTAGCTAAAACTGTGACTATTTTTATCTGTGACATTTTCCTGTGACTTTTTTCCCTAGCTAAACCTATGACTTTTTCCCTGTGACTTTGTTCCCTAGTTAAACTGTGAATTTTTTTCTGTGACCTTTTTCCTAGCTAAAACTGTGACTCATTTTCCGCGACATTTTCCCTTTGACTTTTATTACCGGCCACCGAGAGGGCCTCCGCAGATTTGGATCTTGATTTTGTCAAAGAGTATTCGGGTTCATTCTCATTCGTATTTCACAGAATTTTCAGTATGTTCTTTTAAACAATATTTCTCAGCCATACCTAAACTGTCTCAGACTTTAAAAGATACTGGTGTATATTTTATTGCATTTCTCAGTCATACCTAAACTGTCTACTTTAAAGGATGTTGATGTATTTTCTTGCATTTCTCAGCCATACCTAAACTGTCTCAGAATTTAGAAGATGTTGATGTATGTTTTTTATTGCCCTATGTACTAATAATGAGAGCTTCTAGATTTCAGCAATATGTATGATTTTAACCTTTATAACTACAGTACAGGTACTCAAACAGCTCCTTTACCAGGGTTGTCAAAGCGAATCCCTATTTACTCATTTTCCTTTACCTGGTTAGATTTTTTTATAAACTAATATTTGGAATTATGTATACATTCGTTGCCAAGTTAGTAAGTATTATTATTATTTGAAATACCGGCCCCCCCCCCCTCTCTCTCTCTCTCTCTCTCTCTCTCTCTCTCTCTCTCTCTCTCTCTCTCTCTCTCGTGAAATAACGTTTCCAGTTCCCTGTATAGCTCTTGCACTTCCATAATCTCGTGCATTAAAATAATTAGCCATGATCGCCTTATGGGCCGAGGCACGGAAGCAGCCACTGATAATATCTGCCATTTTCTTGCTTTGTATGTTTCATTTGACACCAGCTACAGTAAGATTCACTGATAAAAATACCAAGCGTCAGTCTAATAAACTCATAAAATGTACTCTCTGGGAATACGTCAATGAGAAAATTCATTCTGATTGGAATTTATGTTGGAGAGAGAGAGAGAGAGAGAGAGAGACTTGGACACCTGTAGACCTTCATAAGCATGCCTTAAGCAGCTTACCTTAGCGAGGTGCAAATCAGTATGCATCGCCTTGCTCACATTAGCCAGCTGCGTGGATCGTTCGTGGCCTATTGCCCACTAGTCCACTCAGCTTTATACGGATACTATAAAAAAAAAAGTAGATTCACATCAACCGTGCATTTGATGTCTAGACCAGTCCCTTACGACGCTCCTGATTGGCTGTTGATAAGCCAATCACAGGGCTGGAAACTCTCAGTCTTTCTCGAGAGTTCACATAGGCAGGATTTATGTCCCACTTCTCCTGAAAGACGTATACTTCAGGGGAGGTGGAACATAGATCCTACCCATGTGAACTCCCGAGAGAAACTGAGAGTTTCCAGCCCTGTGATTGGCTTATCAACAGCTAATCAGGAGCGTTGTAAGGGACCGGACTAAACGTCAAATGCACGGTTGATGTGAGTCTACTATGACCTCAGCTGGGGTAAAGAGGAAGGGTGTGGAATTGTGAGTATGATAGCCGAATGATCCAAGTTACCGTCTGTCGTTGTTTCTAAACCAGGCGTCGCCGGTTCGAATCCTGCCAAGAACGATAGACTCGTCATCTATATTTATTCCCACTGGGTGTAAATTATTCCGGAGATACGATGTATGTGGCTTATGATATATATGTGTATATATATATATATATAATATATATATAATAATATATATATCTATATATATATATATATATGATGAGAGAGAGAGAGAGAGAGAGAGAGAGAGAGAGAGAGAGAGAGTTTGCATGTGTGAGCGGAAGAGGCTTGCGTGTGGGAGCACCTATGAACGCGTGAGTGCCCCTCAGATTAAATTGTTCGGTGGAAGAACTTGGACTCACGAGTATATATACTTTCCATTCTCGTTGCTTCAGAGACTAAAAGAAGTTTATCGTTGTTCATTCGAGTAACTGTCGAAGCAGAAGTGACACGACTCTTGGAGCAGTCAGATTCAGTAGCTCCCCCATCTCCTTCAGTAGAGATTGCAAGAGTTTCACTTCAGCGAGTGAGACGGATAGAATATGAAACTTAGGCCAAAGGCCAAGCACTGGGACCCATGAGTTCATTCAGCACTGAAAAGGAAACAGTGAGAAGGTTTCAGAGAGAGAGAGAGAGAGAGAGAGAGAGAAAACTACCGTGAAGTCAAAAGTCCAATTTAAAAAGCTCGTAAAAAGGGAAAAAAAATGAAACAGGCTATCCATTTCTACTATATTTTTTATTATTATTATTTCATTATTATTATTTTATTTTTTCTTTACATTTTTATTTTCAAGGTGTAAAGGAGGAAAACCTCGCAGTCACGCCATGAAACGATTGTTAGGAGACGGTGGAAAGTAAGATGGAAGAAAAGGAATATAAAAGGAGGTACAGTAAATGGGATAAAAGGGGGTTGCAAGTAAAATATGCGCCGAAGTTTCTTCGGTGCAATCTAGTTTTCTGAACAGGGTGTAATGTGTTATGAAACTCTCGATGTGCTGCAGAATGAAACTCTCAGCCACGACCGGGCAGTGCTCAGTTGCTCGCCATATGCGGTCATGTCAAGATGTGTAGACGGATGGCACCTTTAGCGAGACGCATGACCATGGTAACTTTAACCTTGAAAAATAAAGATTTTAAAAAACTACTGACGCTAGAGGGCTGCAATTTGGTATGTTTGATGATTGAGGGACGGTGGATGATCGACATAGCAATTTGCAGCCCTCTAGCCTCATTAGTTCTTAAGATCTGAGTAGTCTTTAAGATCTGCAAAACAAAACAACATTGCTTAAGACACGCACGGTTGGATCGCAGGCCAGTCCCTAAAAGCACTATTGGCAGTCCGGAAACGACCCCGTAATTAAATTCTGCTGAGACATATGCACTACTAACGCTCGAAGCTATCTTTAGTTGATACGGTTCACACTCAGTTATTTAGTGTTACCAAAAATACCGTGCAGTCAATCCTGAACAAGGTGTACTACGTATATTTTTTCCTTTATATCATAGCAGTCAATCGGGTATATAGTAACTAACTATGAATGCAAATGGCTGTGTCATCGTTACTATTACAGAGTTAAGATCTTGCATATGACCTGCGTGTTTACATAAAAGTAAGGTCCTTAAAATATACTCTGGGAAAACATTTAAAGGACCTTCCGATGTTTGCAGTCAATCTACGCAACTATTGGTTGGAACATTGTTTAAACCACAGATCACGAATCTTAATAATAGCTCCTGTGTTTTCATAACCACAGAATTGGTATCTACATGAAATCCCTGTAAGCCTTTAATGTATAAACAGATAGTTTGATATATTGGTGAATAGATGTTACCTCTACTGCATATTTCAAAGGCATGGCCTTCAGTAAATGAGTTTTGTTTGATTGTCTCTACAGTATCCTGTATGAAATACAGTTCTAACCATTACCACCAGGACTGCATCATATCGCTAGGAAAGACCAGTGCTCTCAAAATGGATACGAAAGTATAAATTGGATGCTTTTTGAAGTGAGGCAAATTATTGTATACAACGCTGACCAAAATTATTCGAAATGCTAGCAATTGTCAAAAAGTGGATACTATTACTGCGAATTTTGGGTACCTTTTCTATTTCCTGCGCGTTCCATATTTTATTGAACCTTCAAATGTTTATTTGACTTGTTACCAGGATTATTTTGGCCCAGTATTCACAGTAGTTTAAAATATTGCTTTTCCTCTGACATGAATATAGGGAACAGAGGATATCGACCTTATCGTTTCATATAAACGGGTGATATTTGTTTGTTACAAATTCCGTCGGCTGATAACCAAGCGCCTTAATCATACCATTTTTAAAGCTTTAGTCTATACACCCAACACAGATCCCTCCTTATACCATTCTTGAACCAGTGGATGATTTAAAGATATCCAAGAATGCTGAGTTCCTATAGGCATATAGATGTTAGCTACTACGAATTAAGTATATTATAAAGCTGATGTTCAAAATTAGAACACGTATGACGCGTGTTCAAAAATGGGCATAGGAACATTATCTTCAGATTCAGATTCAGTCAACGATACGAATTTCCAAGTGGCGTTAAAAAAATTATTATTTTTTTCTTATATAACTTTATCCTCAGATAGAACTATGTAATGCCAACATACTATTTTATCCTACAGTTTCTAGAATCTATAAGGAGCAGCTGCATGATGTCCCCAGAATGAACGTATGGTATTCGTCGAGGTCACACATTACAGTACGCTAGTAAAAGCTGTTCGTTATAGAACCAAGATCTTTTAAAAAGAGTATTTTGCTCAACAGAATATTGAGTCAACAAATTTAAACCTGCGAAAACATTTTGCATACAAACAAAAACATTTAAAGTTTTATCATTAATTAAACAGACATAGTGTTCAAACAAACAAAAGAAACTTATTTGGACATTATATTTTACAACAGTTGAACATACCTGATTCCAACAATCCTACATCAAGCTCCAATGATGTTCACATACCACTTATAGGGGACTTTGTTTTCTTACACGCCAATAGGAAACTGTTTTTGGAATGAACAGAGCAAAGGTGATTTCTGTTGCAGTTGTCACAAGTGATTCGCCAGATTTTTTTTTTTCCCGAAGGCTTCATTTTAGGGAAATTAACATTGTTGCCAGTTTACTTTAAGCACTTTTACGTCGAAAAGACAATCAGAATAGAAATTAAAACTTCATTCATTTGTTACAGGTTCTGCACAGTACAGAAACAGACGACTGGACGTTACAGGTACAGTACGCGCAGCCTCGAGACTCAGGTTCTTACAAATGCCAAGTGAATTCGGACCCTAAAATAGCCCGCAGTGTCTACTTGAGCGTAACAGGTGTGCAGATTTGCCCCTCAGTAAATTTTCGTCTTGTATATCGTAATGTATTTTTCTCATGCATGTATTGAAAGAAAATTTAAACAAATGCAACGTATATTACCACACACACACACACACACACACACACAATATATATTATATATATATATATACTATATAATAATATACATATGTATATTATATATATATATATTATATATATCATATATATATATATAATATAATCTATATATATAATGTACATATCCATATAATATACACACACACACCACATATATATATATATATATATATATATATATATGTATATACACATATTTATAATATAATAAAAGCCACAAGTGAGTTGGTAGATGTGGACGTTGGACCAAGTAGAAGTTTTTAGTATTATTTTGGAAATGCGCACAGCCATGACTCCTACTTAATTCCTACAGAGCTTGTAAGTTCTTCACAAAACTTAAAAAAGAAAAAAAGTAAAAAGCATCGGTGAAATTGAAGTCAGTGACGGACAAATAATCGTATAAGTGGTAACTGTAATATTTCCATGTCTTGTACCATCTTTCATCAAGTTTACTTCTAAGACCCTTTTTTGTAACAACAAGTCGATAATTCTCAATGGTATCTCACAATCCCTGCAAACATTAGCAAAAGTAGAATACTGCGAGCATACGACACCACAAGTCATGTTAAGTCGTGCATATATATATATATATATATATATATATATATATATATATATATATATATATATATATATATGTGTGTGTGTGTGTGTGTGTGTGTGGTGTGTGTGTGTGTGTGTGTTAAGGTCATTTTGAGGAATTGGTCATTTTGCAAACTGCCCGGTCATTTTGGAAAATGACCAAAATATCTGTCAGTATGCAAAATGCCCAAATAATTGTGGTCATTTTGCAAAATGACTATTAGTATCGTTGGTCATTTTGTAAAGTTACCCCAATAGCTGCTGGTCATTATACAAAAATAAACAAATAGTAACTTAAAATTGATTAGGAAAAGTCCAAGTATTAATAAAGGTGTGTGTGTTTTTTATTCAACATTAAAAACTTACATTACACATTACAAGTATATTAGAATATTGAAAAATGACCAGAAGTTTGGTCATTTTGCAAAATGACTATTAGTATCGTTGGTCCTTTTGTAAAGTTACCCCAATAGCTGCTGGTCATTTATTCAACATTAAACACTTACATTACACATTACAAGTATATTAGAATATTGAAAGAACTAAAACTGAACTGGAAAATTATTTCAACAATTATCAAAATTAGCATTATCTGACTTGTTTGAACAAGAGTTGCTGCATTTACATCTGCTGTTGTACAATACTTCGTTTTTGAAGCATTTACAGCGTCTGCTCCGACATGACTGGGTGCAGCTACACTTACTGATCCCCTGGCCATGTCCCATCGAGTCGGCAATAGCTACCTCTCGCATACTGACTTTGCGATCCTTTATTACCTCTTCGAGTGACATAAATTTTTCAGCGCATAAAGTGAACTGATTCCGACTGTACACCTGTTTAAGTAAACCATGTTTTGTCCCTAGTTTGTAAGTTCCGCCCTCCATTGTCTCAGTTATAATTGCCTTTGCATTCGCAAACTCCGCTCGTCCACGGTCAACAAGTGGGATAGGAACCATGACAGTGTCCCCTGCAAGGGCTGGCTTGAAACGCTGTACTGATTTATCCTTCATTTTTTTAGCTTGCTTCTCTTGTTGTATTTTCGATTCCCTTCGTTCAGCCTGAATGCTACGATTTCTATTGCATAGGCATCAGAGCACAGGATCATCAACATTGTCATTTACAGTTGAACAACACTGACCAGAAGGATGACATGGAATGTTTTGACCACACGAGTTGTAATTTATGGCACAACTTTCAGCACTTCTCCCCTGTTCTACATTTTTATCTTCTTCATTAACTAAACAAAGTGCTTCTGCAAGCTGCTCTTCTGTCTCCATGTCTTCCATTATTTCTTCTGGTATGTTGACAGCAGAAATACCAAGATGAACCTTTTCTCCGTACATGGCTTCATAAGGTGTCCTGCCAATTCCAGATTGGAAGCGCGTGTTTTTCTGCCACTGAACAAAGCGCAGTCCATTTGACCATTGTGTAGTGTTGTTATCTTTCATCCAGCAAGCGAGTATTGCTTCAACATCTCTGTTTGCTCGTTCCACGGAACCCTGTGATTGAGAATATCTTGGTTTCCCATGAACTAGCTTACATTCTGGCCACATAGCCAGAACTTCCTTGATTACCTTATTTGAAAATTCTCTCCCATTGTCAGATCGAAGAATATGAGGGGCTCCTTTATCACAGAAAATGTCAACCAGATGAAAAGCTACCTCCTCGGCAGTCTTAGTCTGTAGGGCTCGAAGGCATATCATCTTGGTCAAGTGATCCTGGTAATTGAAAATGAAACGGTACTTCCCATCTGGTTGACTCTGCATATCAATCAAGTCAACCTGCAAAGACACAGTACAAGACAAAATTATAAGTAATGCAAATACATCATCATAATTATTATTGTCAGCAGAATTATTATTATTATTATTATTAGTATAGTAGTAGTAGTGTAGTATAGTAGTAGTGTAGTAGTAGTAGTGAGTAGTAGGGTCATGCATATAATTTATTACATTAAGGTTAGATTGGAAGGCTAGGAAATGCCTACAATAACTTAGTGAATAATAATGTTTGTTTGTTTCGTTACTAACCTGAGCTCGAGAATTCATGCTGTTCGAGACGATTGGCTTGACAACCACACACTTCCGCACACTACTTTTCTTTAGATGACATTCCTCACAATACCGCAAGAACGCGTTATCTGATCACGTGAAATGTTTGCATATTTTTCTTTGGTTGCCTTACACATACTAGTTCTTCCTCCGTGGCCAATTATGCGATGAATAGCTAGAAGTACTTCAAACACATCTTTTGCAACTTTTGCACGGTGGTACCCTCAATTGTGACCTCCAGTATTTCATATTTTTGTAACAAACGATAATCCTGCTTAGTCTTCGTAGGATTAGATTGTTTAAGTTCATTCAGGCGACTAATTACTCGTTCGTATTCTTCCCGGGGAAATAAACTTGAACTATTTGTAGCTTTGTTTTCTTCAGACTCTAGAAGTTTTGTTTGGAAAAGACTTTTCTTACTTTCCATTGTGAAGCTTTTCAGTGTGCAATATACTTGCAACAAATAAGTGATGAGAGGAGCACGAATATTTCCGTCCTCGGCCGAACCTAAGTAGGAACTAACTGCCTGTTCAGACAAACATACACTTGCACACACACTTCGAAACATTTGTATCAGCTTAGGATACTAATTCGAGCGTGTTTCAAGTTCAGTTTTAGTTCTTTCAATATTCTAATATACTTGTAATGTGTTATGTAAATTTTTAATGTTGAATAAAAAAAACACACACCTTTATTAATACTTAGACTTTTCCTAATCAATTTTAAGTTACTATTTGTTTATTCTTGCATAATGTCCAGCAGCTATTGGGATAACTTTACAAAATGACCAACGATAGTAATAGTCATTTTGCAAAATGACCAAACTTCTGGTCATTTTCCAAAATGACCACAATTATTTGGGCATTTTGCATACTGACATATATTTTGGTCATTTTCCAAAATGACCGGGCAGTCTGCAAAATGACCAATTCCTCAAAATGACCGTAACATATAATATATATATATATATATATATATATATATATATATATATAAATATAGAGATATATATATACATACATATATATATATATATATATATATATCTATCTATCTATCTATCTATATATATATATATATATATATATATATATATATATATATATATATATATATATATATATAGAAGTTAGATCACCGAAATATAGTCCTTAGTTTTAGACCAGAGTGTTTTAGTGAGCCTTTTATATTTGAGACGTATTCTGCTTTCACAGAAGAATTCATTTACATTTATACATACATACATATATATCATACATATATATATATATATATATATATAATGTGTGTGCGCGTTATGGAGGAGTAATGATAGTTTATATTTGACAACGTCTCCAAAGGTTGTGTGAGAGAGAGAGAGAGAGAGAGAGAGAGAGAAGAGAGAGAGAGAGAGATTGGTGGAAGAATGAATGGGAGTGGTTAAATGGCGGTCGGAAGCATGTCTGTTGTGGCGCTCTGTAGTAAGTCAGTGGAAGTCTGTTACGAGAGTCATAAGCAGTGAGGCGTCTGGTGAAGTCAGTGTTGGTTTTGACAGCGGTTATCCTTTGGTGGTTAGTTGTTTTGGTGTTATTTGATAGATTTTGGGGTTGTAAAGTTGTTGTGCGTGTGTCTGTCAGGTTGTGGTGAGGTTAAGGAGGTTGGTGGTGCATTTTCGGTGTCTGTGAGTGGTGGTTGGGGCAGTGTTGGTTTTGGCAGGTTGTTGTGCTTCTGTAAGTCGTGTGGTTGTCGTGTTCTTTCGGGCTGTTGGTGTTCGTCTGCAGTGATTTGTCGGGTTATTGAGTTGTTGTGGGGTTGTGGGTCTCAGGTGGTTGGGTTGTGTTTGGTTGTCGATGGTGGTTGTGTGTCGGCTAGCCTATAGCCTATATCCGGCGGACAGCACAGCCTAGCCCTGAGTATCAGAAGCCAGAGGTGAGTACCTATTTGTGTTTTGTGTGTTTGGTATTTCATTGAACTAATTGTCCTGCAGGTTAAAGGTAAACATAAAGGGGAAAGTGTGAGTGTGGGAAATTTTGTTAGCTGGTACGATTAACGTAACTGTGGGGAGTTTACTTGTTTTTTCTAAGCTTGTGATCCCGCCACATTATTTTTTGGCACCCGAACAGGGACTGCTGGTGTGGCAGCTGCAGGACGATTGGTCTAGGCTAGTGTGTATGAGTGGTGAGAAAGTTTGGGATGGAAGGATTGAGTGAGGTGGAGAGGCTGAAGGAGGAGTTGAGGTTGGAGAGGGAAGTAAGAGGATAATGAGAGTTTAAGGGTAGAGTGTGAGGAGCTGAAGAGCGAGTTAGAGGAAATGAGAGGAATGCTAAGGAGTGCAAAAGTGGAAATGAAAGAAGAAGTGAAAGGAGCGGAAGAGAGAATGGTTGAGAAAATGGACAAAAAATTCATAGTGATGATGAATGCAGTGCAGGAGATGATGAAGGGGTTCATGGGAGAGGGAGCTGTAGGAGGTAGGCCTACTAGGTCTTGTGATAGGCCAGAAGTGGTAAAGACAAAGGAAGAGCGAGTGGATGAAACTACGAGTAACGAAGGTGACTTGGTTGTGATAGGTAAAGGAAAGAAGGGAAAGAGACAGGATAAGGATAAACCTGAGGACAAGAATAAGAAGGGGGCTGAGGAAAAAAAGACGACTAAGACTAGGACTGAATACATTGGGGTAAGGGCTGAGAGTGATTTGGATAGCAGTGAGTAGAACAGGGGGTTAGAAAGAAGGGTAAGAAGAGCATAATCAGGAGCATGGATGTTAGTATGGAAGTTGATTCGCTGTATTCAGACGAGGTTAAGAGGGATCAGAATGTTAGTAGCGAAAGTGAGAGTGAGCGGGAAGTACGAAAGTCTGTATATATGAGAGAGATACCTAGATGTGCACAATACGAGGAATATGGTAGTAGGGACATAGGGGATTTTTTAAAGGAATATGAAAGGTATTGGGAGGCAAAGTATGGGGATAACAAGAGAGTCTGGGCAAGAGAGTTGGGTAGCTTTTTGATGGGATTTTTGTTGAATATGTATGGGGTAATGATGAGTGTGGGGAATGTGCCTTATGAGAGTGTGAAAGCCAGGATTGTGGAACAGGCGAAGAGGATAAGGATTAGTGTTAGATACAGGAGAAAACATGGTTTTGATGAGGTAAAAATGAATGTTGGTGAGTCATTGTCGATGTATGTGTGCAGGTTGGAAACATTAGCCAGGAAAAAGTTTGGGGATGAAGGGATAAATGAGTGTAAAAAGTTAGTGAGGAAGTTGATGGCAACTGTGCCTGAGAGTGTGTATGAGTTTGTAAATCTGAAACGTAAGGAGAAAATGCGATGGACGAATGAAAGGTTGTCGTGGAATGACATTTTGGAAATAGTAGAGGATTATGAGTTGGATAGGTGTATGAAAGAGAGTAGAAGTGTTAGTGTTAGGACTGAAGTGGCTGATGTTATACCAGAGTTTAAGAGCTATAGGGAGGCAGTTTTGGTAGGGCCAAGGCGAATGGCAGAGCGAGTGGTTGATAGGAGTGTTAGAGCCAGTAACGTAAGTATGGTTAGCCCTAAGAGAGATCGGAGTGCAAGTGTTGGAAGAGTAGGGTCGGTTAGTCGTGAACGAGAGCAGCAGTGTTACAGATGTGGAAAGCTAGGGCACAGGAAGAATGAATGTCGGTGGGTGTTGGGAGCGTGCTTCGGGTGTGGGCAAATAGGGCATTTAGTGAGCGAGTGTAAGAAAGATAGTGATATTGAATGTTACAGGTGTGGGCAAGTAGGGCATATAGCAAGTGGATGTCGAGGTACTCGTGTGACTGAGGTTTGCGGTAATTGTGGGAAGAATGGGCATTATGCTAGGATGTGTAAGGAACAGCGGGCAAAATGTGT
Organism: Macrobrachium nipponense; assembly: GCF_015104395.2. NCBI lineage: Eukaryota > Metazoa > Arthropoda > Malacostraca > Decapoda > Palaemonidae > Macrobrachium > Macrobrachium nipponense. The sequence continues at coordinate 30,569,324 of NC_087216.1, forward strand.
TGAATGTGGAATGGAAGGTCATGTGGCGAGTGTGTGTAGGCGAAAGAGGATGAGTCAGGTTGGGAGTTCGGGAAACTAGGTACAAAGGGGATTAAGTTGGGTGGGTCCTCTGGTGTGCGGTCAGTAAGAGTGATGCATGTGCGTGAAGGATTGTTGCATGAAAAAGGGTTTGGAGGAAGAGTTCATGAATGTATGAGTGTAAAAGTGAGGTGCAAAGGGGTGTGTTTGGTTGCTTTTGATTGATACTGGGTGCAGTGTTAGTGTTCTTTTTAAGAATGGATGTGACAAGTTGCGGAGTGAGTGTGAAATTAGGAAATGTAAAAGGGAGGTACGAGGAATAGGAAATTTGGGTATGCCTGTGGTGGGAATGTTGCGTGAAAATGTAGAAATCGAAGGGGTAGTCATGGATGAAGGTGACTTTTATGTGATTGAGGGAATGAGTGATAAGTATGATATGTTGTTAGGATACAGGTTTCTGAAGAAGTGTTGGATGGTGGTCCATCCGAGCAGGAATATGATTGAGTTGCGTAGGAATGGGAATGTACATGGAGAGTTGTACTTGGATAGGGATGGAGGGTTAAGAAGTAAAATATGGAAGGGAGTACCATTGGTTGCGAAAGAGAGTGTAAAAGTGCCGCGAGAAGTTGGAGAAGTTGTTAGTGTGAAAGTTGCGTGGCCCGATAGTCTTGGGATTGTCAGAGGTGACAAGTGTGCATATGTGGTTGAGGGTGTGAATGCGAACAAGTTGGTAAGAGCGAGCGTGCATGTGTACGACAGGATTTTGGATGTGGAGAATCCTCGGGTTTTTGTGGCCTCATTGCCGAGTGTTAGGAAAAAGCGAGTGCTGGATATACGTGAAGGTGATTGTGTGGGATTGTTGTACACGTAGGTGGATGTGGACGACAAAAGACATGTTAGGGTGCAAACGGTTAATAAAGCGTGTGCTACGGATGACTGGGGGAATTAATGATACTTGTAGTGTATGTGGGTTTGAGTTGACAGGGACAAATAAGACTTCAGTGAGAAGGAAACTGAGTAGTGAGGAGGTAGTTGATAGGATGGATAAGTCTTTGCAGGAGTTTGACAGAAGTATGGATGAACTGAGTGGTTTGGTGGCCAAAATAGGGGAGATGTTGGAACCAGAGTTAGAAGACATCGGTGAAGTAGTGAATGGAATTTGGGAGGATGGTAGTGAGGGAGATAATGGGAGTTTGAATGAAAGTGGTTTGGAAGAAGTGAATGGTGATGTAACTGAAAGAGTGTATGATGGTCCTCAAGCAAGATCCAGGGGGCCTGCATCTGAGCATCCTTGGGTGTTGCGAAAGGCAATTTAGTGTGGATGTTGTGAGTGTAAGGAGACGTTGTCAAATGTAATGGGGGAGGTAATATGGAGGAATAATCATAGTTTATATTTGACACCGTCTCCAAAGGTTGTGTGTGTGAGAGAGAGAGAGAGAGATTGGTGGAAGAATGAATGGGAGTGGTTAAATGGCGGTCGGAAGCATGTCTGTTGTGGCGCTCTGTAGTAAGTCAGTGGAAGTCTGTTACGAGAGTCATAAGCAGTGAGGCGTCTGGTGAAGTCAGTGTTGGTTTTGACAGCGGTTATCCTTTGGTGGTTAGTTGTTTTGGTGTTATTTGATAGATTTTGGGGTTGTAAAGTTGTTGTGCGTGTGTCTGTCAGGTTGTGGTGAGGTTAAGGAGGTTGGTGGTGCATTTTCGGTGTCTGTGAGTGGTGGTTGGGGCAGTGTTGGTTTTGGCAGGTTGTTGTGCTTCTGTAAGTCGTGTGGTTGTCGTATTCTTTCGGGCTGTTGGTGTTCGTCTGCAGTGATTTGTCGGGTTATTGAGTTGTTGTGGGGTTGTGGGTCTCAGGTGGTTGGGTTGTGTTTGGTTGTCGATGGTGGTTGTGTGTCGGCTAGCCTATAGCCTATATCCGGCGGACAGCACAGCCTAGCCCTGAGTATCAGAAGCCAGAGGTGAGTACCTATTTGTGTTTTGTGTGTTTGGTATTTCATTGAACTAATTGTCCTGCAGGTTAAAGGTAAACATAAAGGGGAAAGTGTGAGTGTGGGAAATTTTGTTAGCTGGTACGATTAACGTAACTGTGGGGAGTTTACTTGTTTTTTCTAAGCTTGTGATCCCGCCACATTATTTTTTGGCACCCGAACAGGGACTGCTGGTGTGGCAGCTGCAGGACGATTGGTCTAGGCTGAAATATCCAGACTGCTATTTGTGGCTGCTGTGTTATCATAGTCTAGGTGTTAAATTCCACTTTTTTGCGTAAGCATTGAAAACCCCTGTTTTGGGCATTTGTTAAAATATTGGTTTTACTGATTTTTATCGCATTCCTTTTGTTCATGTACAAACGAACCTTTTATTCTCAGATATATATATATATATATATATATATATATATGAATGCCTTTTACTGTAATGCGACAGTAAAATATGATGATATAAGGCCCATAAAACACTATTCGAACGTTGCGACCATATATTTCGGGCTCTTCCTTCTGTGCCCCTGTTCACTGGTAAAATATGGACAGATGATGTGTAACAAGATGGCCTTACATCTTCACATATATATATATATATATATATATATATATATATATATATATATATATATATATATATATATATATCGGAGAATGACAAACTAAAAAAAAATAAAACGGATAGGCTTCAAATAATACTTATCTAAGAAAATTCTACAAAACTGTGTCTACATTGGAAAGCTCCCCACTGTAGTTCCAAAGCTTTCTATTTTATCAGCTCCTAAAAAAAAACAAAAAAAAAATCTGCCACACGCCAGTAATGCTTTGCATCTTGAAACACTCTGCTATATAATCAGTATGGCAAGCTTAAATGTATCATAGCATTGGCTCGTTGCATTCGTTACAGCGACAAACACTGAATTATGAATATGCCAGTTATAGGAACATTATTGCATTCAAGATGGAATGACACGCCGATAAGGAGGGGTATGACAAAATGAGTCAGGAGGAGAATTCTCGGATAAATTTGAAATATGAAAACACAAGAGCAATGTTTTGTAGAAATTGAAAAATACACTTCCGAATTGTTGGGGAAACCTGTCGATAAACTGTATTGAATTTTAAGAGCATGAATTAAAACAACCACTTATTTTTGAGCTATTAAATACTGCTCATACTGAAGAATAAGCAAATCGTAATGGGAGAAGTTCTGCGGTTACTATAAGAATAAAGAACAAGTATTGAAGAATAGCAGGCCGCAGAGAATTAACGAGGAACGAGCTTTGTACGTAAAAAAAAAATTTGGGGTAAAAGGACTGTCCCTCAAGAAGAGAACATAGTAAGAGCCACGGTGAATAGAATTCAAAGATCTCATGAGAGATTTCCGTCAATGTTCGTTCCACTGAACCTGCTGCGGGGATGCTCAGACGTTTGTTGACTAATTAAAGAGGAGTAATTTAGGGAATAGGACAATGTATGTTGGGGCAAGAGATGCTTACGTCTTTTCAAGAAAAGGGTCCAGTATAGAAACTGTTTGTCATGAAAGAGCATGGAACGAGATATTAGGGTAATGGAATTATATGCGACGTAGGGCATGGAAGGCTAAGATCTTTTTTATTTTGTTTATTTCTGGTAAAATAGAAATATTGAGCTAGTGTTGGGATGAGTGAGGATATGCAAATAAAAGGAGGTGACATCTGCTGGAAAGTATGAGAGAGGAATGCATCAGCTCATATAGGCGCGTACATCCATTCGTTGTTGAAAATTGCTCCAATAAACAAAGATGAAAGCCAAGAAGATGGTTTAGACCAGTGGTTTTTAACCTGGGGACGCGCCCCCCTAGGAGGGCGTCAGCAATTTCCAGGGGAGGCGCGAGCCCTAGGGAAAAATACTCTAATTATATTCGTTATTCTCTTAACAAGAGTGAGGGACTAATATTCAGAAGTTTATGAAAGAATGAAAAAGTATCGCCTTAGAACGTTACTTTCCTAGAGTCTACTACTCTAGTTAGGATCGGTGGGGTGACCGTGTTTTGTAATGGTTGACCTCC
>NC_087216.1:30575867-30642935 GCF_015104395.2 Macrobrachium nipponense
TCTTATAGTGGCTTGTATGATCTGTACATCATTCTGAGCCCAGCGTGTTCTAAGGCATCCACATGATGCGATGAAAAGATTACAGATTCAGTAATTACATCTTAAAATAAGGAGAATCACCAGGGTATGCTCATTCTTGGAAATTTAAAATTACTGGGACAAACTTGTAGGCTCCTCCGAAACATGATAATGGTGGAAAGAGTTTTGTCTATACTGATTGCCCAAGAGAGTATATTAGTTCAAGAAAAAAAAGAGCAGGACTTTCCGATTTAAGATATAATACAATTTATATATGTACATGTAACTATGCACATTAATGTCACTTGAGGAATGAATTACACAATCCACCACAATCAGAAGGACGAAACGAAAGTATTGTTTCCAATAAACACTGGGATTTTATCCTGAAACTGAGACGTATCGATGGAAGAATTTAATAAATTAGGACGCAAAAAGGCTTCTTACATCCCCTTACTTTTTTAATGTTTCTTTCACAACTCCAGGCGGTTACGGAACGCACATCACGGGAGGGAAGGAGCGGTTCCTGCAGGCTGGTTCCTCTTTGTCACTCGAGTGCGTAGTAACTCACACTCAAACTGCTCCCGCAACTGTGATGTGGTACCACGACGATACTGTCGTGGATTATGACTCTCCCAGAGGAGGAATTTCTGTACAGGTTAGTTCTCTTGAAGCAGTCATTAAAAGACCAAACATGAAGTAGAATCGCACACTGAGAGTCTCTCTGACAGTGATGAAACACAGAAAAAAAAAACTTTAAAATTAGCAGTACTAGTTTTTCATCGTATTTTTCAAATGTAAATACAACACATATCCAAAGTAACCTTACTGCAGTCATTTGTCCTTTTTTATGGAATGCTTACTTACTGTTCCAGATTAATAACATACATACAACTATATCTATATATATATATATATATATATATATATATATATATATATATATATGTCTATAGATATATCATATCACCAGTTGAAAAAATTATACTATATATATATTATATATATATATATATATATATATATATATGTGTGTGTGTGTGTGTGTGTGTGTGTGTGTATACATATATATATATATATATATATATATATATATATATATATATATATTATTCGAGCTACAAATGTCCTTTAATATCTAATTCGCTCTATCTCGGAATTGATATATTTTCATATATGTAAACCGAAGGGGAATTTTTTAGTTTCTAGTAATTTCGTCCCCTCATGGGATCGAACCACCGTCCAACGGACAGGGATGAAATCAGGACGACATTGACGTTAACGATTCGGCTAACAATGGCGTCCTGTTCTCGTCCCTGTCCACTGGACGAAATTATTACCAACTAAAAAATTCCCCCTCGGTTTACATATATATGGATTCCGAGGTAGAGCGAATTGGATATTAAAGGATATTTGTAGCTCAAATAATTTATATGAATTGCGGTATTATGATAATTATTCTTATATATATGTGTGTCTGTGTGTATATATATATATATGAATATATATATATATATGCGTGTGTGTGTGTGTGGTTAATTATCACCGCAAATTTAGCTCTAGCATTTTGTGGCATAATTTTGTAGTTTTTTGTAGCTTTCTCTTTGTGTTGTGGTCTGCTACCGTTTGGTAAAAGGCCATTTCTATTTATTATTTACTTTTCCATTATTTTCTTTTGCTGGACCTTACTTTTTATTCCGGGGAAGTTCTGAAGAAAAGCCTGAATTATACTTATCACATGTTTAGGGGAATTTGTTTCTGGTGATTAAGAATTAATTTCTCGATATAATGTGGTTCGGATCCCACAATTAGCTGTAGGTCCCGTTGCTAGGTAACCAATTGGTTCCTAGCCACGTAAAAGTATCTAATCCTTCGGGCCATCCCAAAGAAAGCTCTTAATCACCTCAGTGGTCTTTTTAAACTAAGATACACTTAACTTATTTATAGGTGTGACGCCCGCCTATAGTAGATTCACATCAACCGTGCATCTGATGTCTAGGCCAGTCCCTCACGACGCTCCTGATTGGCTGTTGATAAGCCAATCACAGAGCTGGAAACTCTCAGTCTCTCTCGAGAGTTCACATAGGGGGATGTATGTTCCACCTCTCCTGAGGGATACGTCCTTCAAAAGTATCCCTTATGAGAGGTGGAACATACATCCTGCCTATGTGAATTCTCGAGAGATACTGAGAGTTTCCAGTCCTGTCACTGGCTTATCAACAGTCAATCGGGAGCGTTGTAGGGGAGTGGCCTAGACATCAGATGTACAGTTGATGTGAATCTACTAAAGTAAAGGTAGAGGAGACCCTTTAGCCTTGGTTGGCAACCTTTGTAAGAGATGGTTACTTTGAATACAAACTTTATTCTCCAATCTGGGACTGCGCCATAGCCGTTGTATCGTGGCCTTCAATGGTCTTGGGTTCGAGTTCCCTTGCCTGAGGGTATAATCAGTCATTTGTCCTCTTTTTCATTCACGTTCTTGTTTTTTCAAAAAGTATGTAGGGCAGACTGATTAGAAACCAAAGCTGTTATCTATGATAACAGTTAGAGAGTGAGTCAGTGACATCATATATATTTCACCCAATTAAAATTCTAATAGACAATTAATAGATAGTTAATGTCTATTGACTAACTGCTGCGTTTTTCGGGTCAGCCATATGATCCGTCTTCAAAGTCATCGGAAATCATTTATCCTCGAGAGAGAGTGGCAGTGTGGAGGATGTCGAGAACAGACGCTATAAAAGATCAATAATTAAAAGCGAAGTGAAACGTACGTTAGAATATGCAGATTGGAAACTGATTGGTGTCTTAGTTAAAGGGATGATGTGGGATGTTAGAGAAAGGACATTATTAGATATATGGGCCAAGTTGTAGAGCAAGAAAATGAGTCATGATTGGTGCTTGCAGATGATACTACACTGGTGAGTATTTCTGGCCAAAAAACTGCAGAAATGTTTGCGAGGATAGAAAGTTGAGGGTAATTGTGATCATGGTAAATAAAATGTGGACGGTGAAAGAGTGGACCTGTTAATTCGTGTAAGTCTATAACAGTTGATGTTAGGATGAGAGAAGAGGTGAATTACAGAATAGGTAAAAGAATAGAAGGAAGCGTGAAATTCACAGGGAGGCCAAGGTGTCATGTGTGAAGGGATTGTGTAAGGCTATCAGGATGCTGACAAAAATACATGATTACCTACGCGTTGTAAACTGACCTATCAACCATTATAGTGGAGGTGGGTTGCTACCCACTTTAACTACTACACCTGAATTCAACAGGCTTATAGACAGCAGAGTCAGTATCAACTTACATTTCTTGATACCTCAGTAGCTGTTTCTAAAACAGACAGCAGTTCGAGTCTCACTGGTGACGACTCATTAATTATACGAGTATTAAACTATTAGCGGCTTATTACTGGTGAATATAAAATATATCACGGTGTAAGTGACAAAAATTCTTGTGTTTATACAAATATGCTACTGCAATTGTAAGGAGATTCACAAAGGTAATGCAACTCTTCAGGTTAGCAAATGCTCTGGGACACAGAGTAAATGATCACGAGTCATATACAGATGGGACAGGCTATACTCCCAAAGTGGCGGAAGATACATTTCATTCGAGGCTAAAGTACGTTATAAACTGTTCTTTTGCTTCTGACGACAGCAGTAGGCATAGCATCCTCACCAATACATATTGCTGTCGTCTCATGTTCTTTTTTCCCGAATGCAAAATTGACGAGAAAGGTTCATGAACATGGTACATAGTTTACAAAGGACGGCACACACTTGTAGAGTAAATGGTTTGAAAGAACAAAAAGAAATATTTACAAATGTACGCACATGAAAAAAAAGCATTGTTCTTGAAAGAAATGCTGCATTTGTCTTACATGCTCAATTTGTTAATAAAAGCATTTTCACTACATACTTACAGTTTAATTGATTCTCCTTCACTCCCCCTCCTAACAGCGTAAATTGTTTGAAAGAACAAAAAGAAATATTTGTGAATGTACGCGCATGAAAAAGAGTATTGCTCTTGAAAGAAAGGCTGCATTTGTCTTAGTTGCTCAATTTATTAACAAAGGCATTATCACTACATACTTAGAGTTTAATCGATTCTCCTCCTAACAGGTAGAAAAAACAATAGATCAGACAACGTCAAGGTTACTGCTGTCTTCAGTGGAGACTCAAGATTCTGGAAATTACACCTGTTATCCAGTCCTCGCTCCTTCCGCATCGGTCTCCGTCCACATCAGCAATGGTTCGTTTCACAGGAATTTCAGCTGTGATAATGTCAACTATTGATCAGTTTTAGTCACGTACTGAACTTTATGGATTGATGTTTTTCTATATGAATCCCCTATTCATAGAGAACACGCCATAGATGACATTAACGTAAACGAGGAAATGTCGATAAATTTAGTATTGAAATTATAGAAAGAAAAACAGATGGATGCCCAGATGTAGTGAAACAACATATCAGAGATAAATAATATACAAGAAATAAATAACAAACAAGTCATCCATATATAAATAACAAAACACAGCTTGAAAAAAAAGTTAAATAAAAACTAGTCATTGCAATGGATTTTATGACAACGGGAACATAAAAGAAATGAGGAAAAAATGCGCCGAAGTGCCTTCGGCGCATTCGAGTTTTCTGCACAGCGTATAATGCGGTATGAAATTCTCAGCTGTGGTCCGGTGGTGGCCTGTGTTATTGGCACATTTAGCTGTGCCGGACGTATGATCATGGCTAACTTTAACCTTAACTTAAACCTTAAATAAAATAAGAACTACTGAGGCTAGAGGGCTGCAATTTGATATGTTTGATGATGGGTGGGTGGATGATTAACATACCAATTTGCATCCCTCTAGCTCAGTAGTTTTTAAGATCTGAGGGCGGACAGAAAAGTGCTGAAGGCCAGACTAATAACCATCTCAATTATTTTCTTTTACAGAAAACTTTAAGTGAGTGTGCCGATGCAGTAATCACGGGAAGCAGGAATATTTTCATCATATTTTCCGTCATACAAACCGAATTAACAAGTTTAATCAAATCAATTAAGATCAAAGTATCGAAAATAACAAGGTCATCCAGTTCCTCCACTTTTAGTCTTCTGGAAAGGAGACTATTGTGCCGGCTTTGTCTGTCCGTCCGCGCTTTTTACTGTCTGCACTTTTCAGTCCGTCCGCACTTTTTACTGTCCGCATTTTTCTGTCCGTCCGCACTTTTTTCTGTCCGCACTTTTCTGTCCGCCCTCAGAGCTTAAAAACTACTGAGGCTAGAGGGCTGCAAATTGGTATGTAAATCGTCCACACTCCAATAATGAAACACACCTAATTGCAACCCTCTAACCTCAGTAGTTTTTATTTTAAGGCTAAAGTTAGCCAGCCATAATCGTGCGTCTGTCAACGATATAGACCAGGCCACCACTGGACTGTGGTTAAAGTTTCATAAGCCGCTGTTCATGCAGCATTATACCGATACTACCCAAAGATAGATCTATTTTTGGTGACCTTGATCGTACGATGTACAAAAAAACTAGATTCTGGTGAAGTAACTTCGGCGCATTTCTTACTTGTTTCTTTTTGCTTAGTGTCCAACCAAGACGATTCTTTAACTTTGCGAATTAATACTTTTGATTAAAATTTCTTATTAATGTTGTACAGCTAAGCTCAGAACTCATGCTACAGGACTGCATAGGATGTCGTTCAAAATTCACTAACTGACAACCGAACTTGCTCCATATATATCAGTTATTTCAAGGCGAAAACACGATTATTGCATGCAATAAGCCATAATATGTTTCATAAGAGGGAAATCTGTCATATATTTCAAAAATGTAAGAAAATGTCACGTGTAGCCAAATTTCAGAAAACACACTTACGAAACATTTTCAAAACTTTCGTTCACTCTCGCTGCTGCATTTGACCACAACGAAGCCGTCATCAAACTTTCAATACATACCCTACATGATAACATTTTTAGCGTAATGTTGAAAACTGTGCAAAGTTATTGATCGTTTTCGGTGGCGAGAAAGATAATCAACTAATAATGGGAATATTCCGCATTATGAGCATTAACTGAATTAGTATTGTATACATAGTTTTGTAGAATTTCCTTTCAATTATTTGAATTTAGACGACAAAAAACAGAATCAACTTTTCCAGCCAGATGCAACCATGGTTTTTCTACCATGAATCCTACTTTTCACTAAAATCAAGACTCAAAAAATAATGAAAAACATCATTATCACAGTTATTTATTTAGCCTATATCTTACTGTTCGATGAAAAGGAAATTCAAAGACATCCCATCCTCCGCTTCTTTCTGTCTTATGTCGCTCTCTTTGATGAACTTATGATTAAAGAACGTAATTTTTTATTCAAGATTTCAAGTACTTCCAAAGCCTAATGTAAAGCACATTTAATCTTTCAAATGTAAAATGACTGCAACACACTTAATATATTCAAAGAAAACTTGATGGCATAATATTATAACTACAATAAAAACAACCCACGATGGAGTGTACTGCGCAAAATCTTAATAGTTTGATCTTCGTTCCTCAGACGAATTGAGAGCAGCAGTACAGCATCCCGAGGGAGTTGGCGCTGCTGCACCGTCCCGTGGGAATGTTGCCAGCGTATTCACGTTAATGGTTGTATCCTTTGTCTTCAGGTGCATTGAAGGAACATGATTCTGTCCCGAATTCCTCTTCCTTGCCTTCAAGATCTTAGCTGAATGAGGTAGGCTTCTCCTCAGAATTGCTGTACGCTATTGATGTGATGTGCATGCATAGTTTTGGTATAAAAATGTCCTCCTAAATAACATAAACTGTTAAGGATAAAACCATCCCGCTGGAAATACTGAGAAATTCTACGGTTTCATGTTTCCTTCTTGTATAACGTAGCACAGTGATTCCCAACCTTTATACGTTCAAGGAACCCCTGAAACAATTTTTCATATCCTAGGGAACTTTTATCTACAGGCACTCTCTCATCTCTCTCTCTCTCTCGCTTCTCTCTCTCCTCTCTCCTCTCTCTCTCTCTGTATATATATATATATATATATATATATATATATATATATGTATGTATATATAAATATATATATATATATATATATATATATATATATATTACTTAAAATAAACCATATAATATCTACCACTGCTATCTGAGCAGTGTCAATTCAGATCAGCGTCATTTGCAATACAAATTTATTTCAAGACTTCTTGCGGAACCCCTGATGATGGAATGAGGAATCCCAGGGTTCTCGCTGACGTAGCATATTTATAATCTGCAGACCAGGTCACCAGGATAATATTTGCTTTACACCAGTGGTTCTTAACTGTTTTATTACAACGTCCCCTCTAAGATTTGGTCCTTTCTTTCAAGCCGCCCCCCCCCCCCCCTTGCGTCTATGAGTAAAATTCCCTCCCACATTTAAAGGAAAATAAAAAAAATGAGGGAGGGGTTTCGAGGGATTGTAAGGGAAGTCAAGTATTACAAAACATGGTCAGCCCAACGAGGCTAACTTGAGTAGTTAGACTCAAGGAAAGTTACGTTATAAGGCGATACTTTTACATTTTTTCATAAACTTCTGAATATTAGTTCCTCACTCTTGTTAAGAGAATAACGAAAATAATTAGAGCATTTTTTAATTTTTCACCAGGGCTCGCGCCTCCCCTGGAAATTGCTGCCGCCCCTAGGGGGCTCCCCCCCAAGTTAACCACTGCTTTACAACGTCCACAAAACTGCTCAGTACACTAGATACCGTAGCGCCAGAGAGAGAGAGAGAGAGAGAGAGAGAGAGACTTCCAGTTATTCCCTTATCCCTAATCTCCTTAGCGTGGCTCTGCCAATTCTCACTTTTGTCTCACTTCCAGATTGTCCTTGGATATGTCAGCGAACAAACGATGGTGCCCCACTGTGATAATGACCCAGTTCTGGCAATCCACCATACAGCTGCAGACGATGAAGACCCAAGATCTTACCAGGGCATGAGACACACACACATATGGACCGTCTGCCATTTTTTGGCCTCTTGTGATACCTCAGGTATGTTGTCCATAGTACCAAGCTCGTCCCCTGATAGGTTGACCTACCTAAGTTCACCAACCAGTGAACGGCCCAGACACACCTAAGTAGGCCTAAGCTGCCCTCGGAATATGGAGGACCAATGACCAACCATGTCCACCACCTAGGCCTAAACTGCCCTCGGAATATGGAGGACCAATGACCTACCATGTCCACCACCTAGGCCTAAGCTGCCCTCGGAATATGGAGGACCAATGACCTACCATGTCCACCACCTAGGCCTACGCTGCCCTCAGAACCAATGACCTACTAGGTCCACCTCTGAAAAAGACTGCCAAGACTTTCCTGGAAGAAACATTCACTGAAGTTGACGGTAGCTGCCTGGCAAGAGTTGGACACATGCAGTCAAAATCTTCCCCCTCGCTGAAGCCTAGAGTCCTAGACAACACACCGAAAGTGAGGAAATCTAAAAAAGTTGAAGACGTGTGTCTGTACATAGAGGGGCATGCATTGGGGCCAAGCCCTGTCTGAGTCAGTGGTTAGAAGTCAAGTCTTATGTCAGATATCTCCAATAATTGCTTCTAATGTTCTAAAGAAAGAGGTAACTTTCCTAAGTGAAAACTTACTTCATAAATCGGAAAACATTTGTCATGTTATTTTCTGAAAGCAGAAAAGTTCTTGTCTCCTTTGACATGTAATAGCCCAAGTATGTGATAGTGTAACTGAGGCATCACCCTGAAATAATTTGTGAAAGCCTTCAGCTATAATTTATTGAGATTGTGGAATGGTCCTTAAATGGCGTTACACCACCTCTTACAAATTACAGAGACTATGGATGACGTTGCATTTTCATGCATTTATATGCTTTGTAGTGTTGTATTTTTTGGTGGATTGTTAATTGTATTACTCTATGTGATATGAGTTATATGTTCTTTGCTTAACCTTTCAAAATTTGTCAAACGATTATTGTTAAACGTGTCGTAAATTATTCACGTTTTAAGTGAGACGTACCAGTGGTAGCCAATGTTGGCTTTTGTTGATTATCTGGGTGTCCTTACTGTGATTGACATCTCATTATATTATTTTTTTCCAAATGGTTGTGAATTTTGTACTGTAAACTTTCATTCTGAGTGTTGGTATTGCTATGAATATTATCGTATCACTTTTGTGAGCGTGTGTGTATGCTGTTTGTCTTATTAACCCATCTGGATTTGAGTTTATTTGGTACGGGCTGTGACGGATGATTTTGTGTTGCAAAATAAAATGAAATAGAAACTTCTCTTTATTTATTTTTTTTTTTTCGTGTGTTACCTAATATTTCTCCCTTTGTGAGTATGAACTAAGGACTGAACAGATCATCTTTCCTTGGATCCCTAGTAATCAGTAGAGAGGCAATTTACCCGTGAGTGTGTTTCTTCCTTGTGCACACGGACTAATAATTAATTCATTCTTGTTCAATCGTCATTCTACAGTTGTACAACACAAGTGGTCTCAGTTATATATGTAATATATATATATATATATATATATATATATATATATATATATATATATATATATATATATAATATATACACACACAGATCTAAGTACTTAATTTTATTAAAAATAAATTTAATTTAAGGTTCGCAACAAGCCAAGTAAGAATTGTTTTCTATGTTTTATTCTTTAGCAAATCAGTGTATTCGATTATAGTTTTGCTCTGTATTATACTGAGCTTACTGAAATCGCCTACTTTGAATAGAGAGTACTATTTTCCTTGTTCCATTCATCCTCCATACTTGGGGTAAAACCGACAGGAGTAGAGAGTCAGTAGTTTAGCCTGAAGACGTTGTTGAATCAACGGAAATGCCTTGACCTTCTTATTGCAAGACGAGATGAGACGTATTATTTCCTGTGTGCCTTTTGGAAATAATAAATTCAGTTATATAAAAGCATTGGAGATGCCTTTGAATCTCTCTCTCTCTCTCTCTCTCTCTCTCTCTCTCTCTAAGCAGGTTTCAACCTTTTAATCAAATCCTGAGGTGTTTACCAGAAATGCTGCAGCTTTACATCATCTCCTCAGTATCAGCTGAATTATTTCCTTTCGTCAAAACGACGGTCTTCCATGTTCTTCAGTCTGTTTGTGAACTTTTATATCTAATTTCAGTCTTATTCTCTGCATTATAGGGAGATGAATTGAGTAGTTATGAAAATCAAGATGGAACTTCACAGATGAACTACCAATTCAGTTTCTCACTCGGTGAACGATGACGTCAGTCATGCTTGGACTCATCTAGATGGTATGAAATAAGCCAAAATACGGAAATAACATACCGCGAGTCCTGTTCTGATGTCATCAGGAAGTCATACCATGCTCACGGGTACGATAATCTTGGAAAAATAAAATTCAGAACCTTTTCCCCAACCCTTGTCATGAGGGATGCTTTTGAAAGACGTATCCCTCAGGAGCATACATCCTGCCCATGTGAACTCTCGAGAGACTGAGAGTTTCCATCCCTGTGATTGGCTTATCATGAGCCAATCAGGAGCGTCGTAAGGGACGGGCGTAGACATCAAATGCACGGTTGATGTGAATCTACTATAGTTTTAAAAAGACTTCCCGCTAGTTTGAAATGACTCCTCAGTCGAATGAGCCTAGTTTTACATTACTCTACCGTCAAATGAACAGCGGCACTTCTGCAACAACTCTGGTGGACGCCTGAAATTTAAAAAGAAGTCAGGTTCATCCGTCTCCTTCAGTGTCCCTAACTAGAAGCGGTTCGCTGGTGTTCCTGGAATTCTTATTTATTTTTCCGGATGAACCTAAAATGCTCCCTTTCCATTTAAGAAACCTATAGCTCACTATCATGGCTCCACAACTAAACTTGGATTAATGTTACTTCTCTAGTTATTCTTCCTAACCCAAAAAACGCACAACCAAACACGCATACATTTTAAAATTATTTATCCAAGGTTTACCAACCAAAGCATGTTACGCAGGGGCGTTGCTTAGCATGAGCTTGGTAAAAAGGTGGTTGATAGTGGCCAGGTGAGTGAGTCTATACTCTGTTTTTTTCCATCTGTCCATCTGCCTGTGGTGGTCGCGCATGGTAACACTGCATCCTGGGCCTTAAATAGTTACGCTATGTGTAAGTTTTAGGTAAATAAAAGGATATCTGGGTGTACATTTGCAACTGAAAAGTGTTTTAATAACTTAATGTATGCGAATTACACCGTTAATATTCGAAATAGGATATTATTTAAAGCCAGGACGCAGTGTTACCATGCGCGACCACCACAGGCAGATGGACAGATGAAAAAAAAGTCTAGGTTTTTTCAGCTATAGCGGAAGACATTGTCGATGCAGGTAATAGTTCTGGAGGGGTGTGGCTTGATAATGGTGGATGCTGCAGGCAAGACAGTACACGTTCAAGACCCCATACAGGAGGCTCAAAAGTATCGAGAGGAAAGCAGTGAAATATGGGTCACTAAGATTAAAAGGGGACAGAAGCATTGGCAAGTACTCTAGTAAGTCACTGTGTCACTATTTGCTCTTCATAAGCTACTTAAAAAGCAAACAAATTCTGATGTAATTGAAGCCAAATAAAAGAATTGTCCAAATTCCCTGTGGTAGGGGTGTAAGAATACTACCACTGTGGGACCAGCGTGTCGTAAAAGGCTGGGCCCACCGCCAATAACTGTGAAAACTGCTCCCTTGCAGTCTTATTTTTTAGCAAAAGGCTCAATCCACTGCAAATAACTGGAAACTGCTGCCTTGCAGTTTTACTTTCTAGAAAAGGTTAGGACTACTGCCAATAACTGTAGAAACTGCTGCCTTGCAGTCTTACTTTCTAGAAAAGGCTAGGACTACTGCCAATAACTGTGGAAACTGCTGTCTTGCAGTCTTACTTTTTAGAAAAGGCTAGGACTACTAGCAATAACTGTGAAAACTTCTGCCTTGCAGTCTTACTTTCTAGAAAAGGCTAGGACTACTGCCAATAACTGTGGAAACTGCTGCCTTGCAGTCTTACTTTTTAGTAAAAGGCTAGACTGACCGCCAATAACTGTGGTTGATGACAGCAAGGGCACGCAGTCGTATAAACCCCATCGCCAAACAATAAACCATGCCTGATGTAAGGAAAAAGGCGCATCAGGCAACCGACCCCTTAATGTAGGGATAACGGTGGGAAAGAAGAAACGAATTTTCCATGAGTTTATAAAATAAATTGAAAATTGTTTCACCAGACAGAATATCGAATATCATACACTACTTTGGACGATAACATTTCTCTACTCTGAGAGTAAATCAAATAATAAATTCATCTCTTTTGCCTTATGTAAATCATATTTAGTGGCCTCTTGTTTTACGATTATTGAAGTCACCGCCATACATAATGCCGTTTGAGTTTAAACCACTTCCTAACTCGCAAAGGTTTCTTGCATCAGTTTACTAATAATGATACTTCCATTGCTTTGTCCCGAAAGCAGGAAAAAATGACTTGATGATTATGAATTTGTAATCAGTTTTCACTAGAATTAACTGAAATTTCTGATAATGAATTATCTTATCATACGCACCCGATAAAAAGTCATTGCTATCTAAAAATAAAATCTCTCTCTCTCTCTCTCTCTCTCTCTATGAAACGGAACAAGATGTTTAGGTTTCACATGTGAGGTTAGTGTTCTGAAGAAAATGAGAGACATGCTGCATAAAAGTCGCGAGTGGAAATAAGATTGAACTGATAAGGCTTGCTAAGTAAATTTATAGTTTTAAGTGGTCTTTTAAGTTGTCTTTGAATCTCTTCGTAGAGCTGCAAGACAAGCTCTTCAGGGCCATCCACAGCCTCCACTCCCACCTAACAACACAAGCCCCAATTGTGACAGAGTATGTGGCTCGAGAATTGGTCTCATTAGCCACATAAGAACCCATCAGCAACGACATCCCAAAGCATTCATACTCGAGTCGAGTGATAGCCAGGATGATGATATTACACCCATACATAAACATATAAATATATATATATATATATATATATATATATATATATATATATATATACATACATACATACATATATATAATATATTATATTATATATATTATCTATATATATATATATACATATATAAATGCATGCATAGATGAAAAAAAATCAAGGATAAATAATATTTTTTATATACATTCATATAATACACCCCATATATGTACACCATATTATACATAATATATAAAAATTTAATATTATACACATTAATATACAACCATATATTACATATTTATTTTATTATAATATAATTGTATACATAGATGCAACAATTCATATGATCACAAAAAAAACCTGCAACCTTTAAATCCTCCACGGTATCATCTACGTTCTAACATGACTTTTCATTTGACGGTATGCAGCTTTCGACGAGATATCATATTGAAAGAATGCTATCGCGTTATCTCTCCTCTTATCACAGGCCGAGTTCTTTATCAGTTCTTCATCCACCCCTGAGCTAACGGAGCGAGCGAAATGCACTCGATAATATTTGGTTTCTATAACCAGTGGCATTGCTCGTGTTTATGTGATCTTTGAAGACATTTGGAACTTTAGAACATCGTTTCGAAGAAAGAGCGTTCGTTGTTTGTCCACAGCTGTGAGGGATATCGCAGCCAAGATGCGATGTTGGGTTCTGGTAAGTGGTTTTCGGTTTCGAACTTTCATTTTGTATTACGTTCCCCTGTTACCAGCAGCCCACTCTGTGACATAATTTGGTTTAGCTGGTTATGCGCGAAAAGAGTCATTTTTTGACGTTGTTATTACGTACCTATACGATGTAACGTGATTTCTGTTTTCTGTATACCTGAGTTTTTCGTACTTTCAACTGATATGAAGTACTCTAGCCAGAACATTGGGCCACACCCATAACTCTGTTTTGAAAGGACACAAACTTGGTTTTAAAGGTGTTCAAATTACACAAAACGTTGTTAAAGAAACTGGTATGGAATAGCCAAGAAAGGTAACAACAAAAACTAAAAATAAGAGCACGATATAGATCTGGGGTTGAAGGTATGCTGCCAAGAACGTACATAGTACTATTTAATTAGATATAAAGGCAACAGTCTTCTTGTGGTTCTATACATACATACATAAATACACAAACATGCATATATATGTGTGTGTAAGTGTGCGCCCGAATTTGTGTTTGTGTGTTACACAGACACACACATACATAAACAGTGATTACACTAGACTAGACCTTTGGAATTATTAGGACGCAAAGGGAAGTGTAATCGATAAGCGCTCATGCCCCAGTCAGGTTTCGAATCTAGGCCTTTGCAGCTATGTATACTTCAGTGTTTTCTTGTTCTGTTGAGATTATCAGGAGTAACACCAGCGGGCTTCACAAAGCAAAAGGTACTACATACAAAGTCCAAATTTGCCGTATATTTATGAAGTTCTTTAAACTTCAATTCTCACACGAAACAGGCCAACCCGGAATCAGAGGAATTTATTCCTGGTGATAGAAATTCATTTCTCGATATAATGTAGTTTGGATCTCACAATAAGCTGTTCCTTAGCCACGTAAAAATATCCAACCCTTCGGGCCAGCAGCCCTAGGAGAGCTGTTAATCACCTCAGTGGTCTGATTAAACTAAGATATACTTAACTTAACTCACACAAACCACTGACGATTTGATGTAGAACAATTGTGAACCTGGATGTAACGAAACTTCGGACTTTCAAGGACGAAAAAATAATCAAAGAAAAGAATATAACGACGTTTGAAACTTTCTTGGAAGATTCAAATATTTAAGATGACCATTCATCAAATGGCGACTATTACCTTGCCTGTTCATGATTTCCTGCTTCTGGGATTCAGATGGGATGTGGTTGCTTTATACTCTAGTCTCATAATGATAAACCACTCCTAATTACACGTCCTAATAAATTTCTTTTCGTTTGCAAATGTATACGTAGCAACAGCTGGCCTTTTGACAAGCTCCTCAAGTATCTGGGGGTGTTCCACGTAAACATATGTAGAGAATAGCAAGTTATCCAATACTTACGGTCATATTAATACCAAGTATTCAAAAATTTCATACTGAGTTACTAAGGGGGATACAGGATTAGATTTTCAGTGTAATTAATTTACTGTGTGTGTGTGTGCTGAAAGTTGCCTCTGTAGAAAATTGTTGACAATATTCTTGAGCAACGACGTATCCCAGAGAGTAACGGTAACTTCTGACAAATCGCGCTCGTTAAAAGTGATAGTGAGGCTCTGTCCTATGAACAACCCCTCGCTTGAAGCAAGCGCTAAAACTCCTACTTTGAACTGAAAGCACTTTAACCTTTTTACCATCTTTTTAATTATGAGTGGGGCGTTAGTTAGTTTATTAGCAAAATCTACAATACTATGTATTAATAACTTAAATTCATACAAAAGTGTATTCTTTTAATTAAAAAATTATTCAAACCAAAACAAACTTTTCGTTCTTTTTTATATAAACTTTATCCATAATAAAGTACTAAACATATACCTCATACGTGAGCAGCTCACTGATATAGTCCCATTACGTCATGGATATACCTACGCAAATCAATAATGACATCAGGGTCTATCATTAAACTGGACACACCTGTCATATTCAGCCTATTATATCTTGTGCGTCAGTCGCCAGATAGGGGACAAGTAAGTGATAAAAGCATTACGCTGATTTTATGCTGCTGTTATCAAAAAGCTAAGTTCCGGCTTAATCGGAATTCTGCTCCATCGACTTGTCTCCACCTTCAGAAGAGTGTTGAGATGCGTACGATAATTACCGTACAAATACGGTAATTTGGCCATTTGTACGGTATGCGGTAGTATGTCCAAGTATTGTACGTTTAGTACGGTAATTTCAGGCATTCCTTAAACTTTTTAGAAAATATATAATTTATTCTCAATTCACTGCTAATGATAGCGCAACATTAAAAAAAATCCGATTTCGTAATGTAAAAGAAAGATTACAATTTTGTTTGCTTACAATAAGAATTCAGAACAAAATTTTGTTCTGTAACCGAAATGAAAATAAATGCACAGCAATAGGACAAAGTGGATTTTAATTACTTTTCCTTGCGAATAAATTGATAGTACTATACTCTTTTTTTCCATCTGTCCATCCGCCTGTGGTGTTTTCGCATGGTAACACTGCGTCCCGAGCTTTAAATAATTACGCTATGTGTAAGTTTTAGGTAAATAAAAGGATATCTGGGTATACATTTGAAACTGAAAAAGTGTTTTAATGATTTACTGTATGTGAATTACACCGTTAATATTCGAAATAGGATATTATTTAAAGCCCGGGACGCAGTGTTACCATGCGCAAACACCACAGGCGAATGGACAGATGGAAAAAAACAAGAGTATACTTAGTCTCAAGTGTTGGTTGAATGTAGATTGCACTAATAAGGAAGAAATGATTCCTATCATACTTGAAAATTAAAGTAGGCCAAATATTAGACCTTCGTCCTTTTAGAAAACTCATATATATATATATATATATATATATATATATATATATATATATATATATATATATATATATATATATATGTATATATATAGTCTATATTATATATATATATATATATATATATATATGTGTATATATATATATATATATATATATATATATATCAGATATATCGTATTTTCATTGAAATGACCGTACATTGTGTTTTTCTTAATTCTTTAAAATTCTTTACCTTGTATATATATATATATATATATATATATATATATATATACTATATATATATATATATATCAAGGTAAATTTTTAAAGAATTAAGAAAAACACAATGTACGGTCATTTCAATGAAAATACAATAATTTTGGAGCTTTCGTACGGTAATGCTCTCTGGAGTTCGTCCCAACACTACTTCAGAGGCTATGAGATATCAGACGGAGTTATGTGAACTATACTCGGCAGAAATCTGGATTTTACAATAGTGGATTCACATCAACCGTGCATTTGATGTCTAGGTCAGTCCCTTACGACACTCCTGATTGGCTGTTGATAAGCCAGACACAAGGCTGGAAACTTTCAGCCTTGTGATTGGCTAATCAACAGCCAATCAGGAGCGTCGTAAGGGACTGGCCTAGACATCAAATGCACAGTTGATGTGAATCTACTATAGGTTGCAGAGTAAACCTTGCCTTGTCCTCGTCTTGTCTTGCAATTGCTCTTATCTTCTCTTGCCTTGGCTTTGTTTGGAGTTGTCTAGCTTACACCACAGGCATCAACATAACATGTTAACTGGGTGGCCGACTACCCACCTACAAAAATAATAAATTGCCCACCCACTAAATTGATTTCGTCCAAAAGGTCTGTAGATGATTTAAATATAATAAAACACTATACTTCTTGAAAATGACAGAATTTATTAAAATAATTTTTGCTTTAGCTAAATAAATATTCACTACCATGACATAAAAAGTATTTTATTAAATCACATTTTCATTACGTATTAACAATTATTGATAAATTATACATAAAGCTGACATAAGTGCACAGTATACACGTATGATATTTTGTATGCGATGAGTAAGCAGTAAATATATATAAAAATCCAATGACCACCAACTAAAAAATTCTTAGGTTTGGCCCTGCTGCACCCACCATTGGATGCCAGTTTTATGGGGCCTCCTAATCTATGTAGAACATCCGACGGTCACATAAACACACCCACGGGGGGTAGGCATTACATAATCTCCGTCATCTCGACATAGAAATGTCTCGAACGAACGGATGATGTAAAACTTTTAAGAAAGTCAGTGGCTTGCTTTTAAATATATATGAAATCTACTAAAATTTCAGTTTTAGCATATGAAATATAATAAAATTTCAATATTAGTATATGAAATATACTAGAATTTCAATAGTAGTATATGAAGTATACTAAAATTTCAATAGTAGTGTATGAAGTATACTAAAATTTCAATATTAGTGTATGAAATATACAAAACTTTCAATTTTAGCATATGAAAATATCCTAAAATTTCAATTTTAGCATATGAAATGTACTAAAATTTCAATATTAGTGTATGAAATATACTAAAATTTCAATTTTAGCACATGAAAGATACTAAAATTTCAATTTTAGCATTTGAAATACACTAAAATTTCAATATCTTTTTTCAAAGTAAGTGTGCTTCTCATTATCAATTTTATACGAAATATGTGTATTAAGCTGAAAGTTTCACGGGCCGTGGCTGAGAATATTAAACAGCATCATACGCTGTACAGAAAACTCGATCGCACCGAAGAAACTTCGGCGCATTATTTATTATTTCATATCTGGATCAAAGTCAGAAATACAATTTGCATACATGCAGAGTTCCACAGAGCCTCTTACCGTAACACACTTGGCTGTACATTTCGGAGCTTAGGGAGTATCGGAACCTTTATCAGGATTCCATCCCTTTGCAGTGCTGCTCTCATCGAGTAACAAGATGCCAAATAACCCGAAAATAGCCAGTGCCTCTGATTCATGCGTCAGCAATTTGATAACCGGGATCAAAAATCCTGGTTCAATATCCAGTCTGTAGTAGTCGCCAGTCCGATTCTCTGCTCTACCAACTTGGAATCAGAGGAATTTATTTCTGGTGATTAGAGATTCATTTCTCGATATAATGTGGTTCGGATCCCACAATAAGCTGTAGGTCCCGTTGCTAGTAAACCAATTGGTTCCTAGCCACGTAAAAATATGTAATCCTTCGGGCCATCCCTAGGAGAGCTGTTAATCAGCTCAGTGGTCTGGTAAAGCTAAGATATATTTAACTTTATATGCAGTTTATTAACTAATCCAATCAGTGTGGAAAAAGACCAAAAAGGAAATCTACAGGCTTTCCTTAAATACCTGTAAGTTTTTGAAATCAGGTTTCCTTCTTTTTACCTTCACTGGAAAAATCTTCGTGCATAGCAACAATTACGAGGCATTCTATACAAGTGTACAGATAACGATGCCAATAGAATTTAATATTTCTCAAACAAAGGTTTGACAACAGATAACAAGAACACTCATGAGCTTTGCATTGAACAGCGAAACAACTATAGAGCTAACTGAGATAATCACTCAAAAAGGCTGAAAGATGTAGTCTGTCTTGCCGTAAATATGATAAAACTGAACCAGTCTATTAGTAAGTTAAGAACTAAAATGAGCATGGGATCTTTCCTAGATATTGACCCCCAAATGCTTAAACCCGGTATGAATCCACCTTTGCGGCGAGTTTAGTACAAGCCGTTGACGATGACCGTAAAAATACAAAGTTAAGTATATCTCAGTTTTACCAGACCACTGAGCTGATGAACAGCTCTCCTAGGGCTGGCCCGAAGGATTAGTTATTTTTACGTGGCTAGGAACCAATTGGCTACCTAGCAACGGGACCTACAGCTTATTGAGGGATCCGCACCACATTACATCGAGAAATTAATTTCTATCACCAGAAATAAATTCCTCTGGTTCCGCGTTGGCAGAGTCGAGAATCGAACTTCGGACCACCGGATTGGTAGCCGAGCGCGAAATACACTCGTCCGACGAGAAACTCGTAAAAATGAAAAATAAAAGACTGCAAATATAAAAAAAATTACTACCAAGAAATATCAGTCTTAGATAACGACCGCCGAACTTTGCTGAGGGTCACTATCTAGGAGAGAAACTGAGTAAGCTGCTCTATGAAACATATAAAGCGCAAGACAAGTTCCCACGTGCGTGGGCATAATGGCTCAGGATATTGTAGCAGGACATTCAGGACTCACGAAGCATTCCTTCTTTAAAGCCATAAATAAAATCAAAACTACAGAGGCTACAAGGTTGTAATTTGGTATGTTAGATGATTGGAGGGTGAATGATCAACATACCAGTTTGCAGCCCTCTAGCCTCGATAGTTTTAAGATCTGAGGGCGGACAGAAAAAGTGCGGACAGACAGACAAATAGCCATCTCAATAGTTTTCTCAGAAAATTAAAGTGAAGGAGTAACATTCCTTCGTTAAAGTCTTCCCGCAAGAAGACTTATCATCTATACCGTGAACCCAAAAACGTTAGACGATGCCTGAGCTGTATGTTTCGAGTTGAGTTGAATACAGAATTTAGGCCAAAGGTCAAGCACTGGGGCCTCTGAGGTCATTCAGTACTGAAATGGCAATTGACAGGAAAAGGATTGAAAGGTGTAACAGGAGGAAAACCTCGTAGTTGTACTATAGATCAAGTATTAGGAGAGGGTGGCAAGTAAGTTGAAGACAGAGAATATGAAAGGAGGTACAGTAAAAAGGTATGAATGGGGCTGCAGCTTGGGGCCGAAGGCACGCTGCAAAGAACCTTAAGTAATGCCTACAGTGTACCGCGTGAGGTCCACTAACGGCACTACCTTCTACGGAGGCTGTATGCTTCGAGACCTTCAAGGAATGAGTCTTCTCCGTACATGTGAACTGCACAGTAATTCCTCGCCGCATAAGAAGCAAGAATTTTGAGATGAGAAATTAAGCAGCAATGCTGAGTCGATATAAACACCAAGATAACGTAATGATACAATTCATCCGAGTGAAAATATAAAGATTCAGTGTTCGTCCTGTACTAATATGGTTTGTTTGTTTGTTTGTTTGTATGGTGCTTTTACGTTGCATGGAACCAGTAGTTATTCAGCAACGGGACCAACGGCTTTACGTGACTTCCGAACCACGTCGAGAGTGAACTTCTGTCACCAGAAATACACATCTCTCACTCCTCAATGGAATGGCCGAGAATCGAACACGCGACCACCGAGGTGGAACGCTAATACCATACCAACCACGCCGCTGAGGCGCTTGTACTAATATGGGGACGTTAATATCCATCCATTAGTATATGAAACAACCCTAGGAGAGAAAACGAAGTCACTGAAAAGAATACTAATTACTTACTGCAGGCAGCGAAATAACGGTACTCAGAATTTGCAGCCACCCAAACATTAAGTTACCCTCAATAACCAGAAACAGTACAGCGCTTCGCAAGAAGTGACTGATCACCAACATTGCGTATAAGTTTATATTTTTGGAAGGAATGAGGAGAGCCTCGGACATCTAACTAAGTTAGTTACTCCGCTATAACTGCAAAGACATCACTAAAATCTATGGTCAAATAGAGCGTTGTGTCACCAACGAAAATTAAAATAAATACGCTATATGTTCTATTTATTCTTCACATTTTCATTCTAATAAATTAATCATAAATATCCTTTCCCAAAATTCCTGTATCTTTAACTCAACGTGAAACACCTTATGGGAAAGCATGAGTTCCTGGAGAGTCATCTCAGCTGTTTCCCCAGAGGTTAAATCATCAGTTACTCTCTCTTTGCTGCTGAGCGATTGACCACCTGTCTATATTCCTTCTTACTTTCTAAATGAACTTTTTTCATTGTTCTGTTTTATCTTGGACTCTTTTAACTGGAATATTGATTTTCCTCCAGTTAATAAGCGAGCCATCCAACTTTCAGCCATATCTTCCCCATCATCATGAACTTCAAAAAGACAGTACCATACTTCTTCTGAAGCTGGTTGTCCTGTACAGAGAGATCGAATTACTGACTGATTTATATCCCAGGGGTTAGCGTTCCACTCATCTAGAATTGCATGCAATCAGCAATAACATGAAAATCTTTCTTCATCCTTGATGGTCCCAACCCTGGAAGGCGACAGATATTCTTCGTGAAGTGACTTATCTGTTGAAGTTCTTCCCTAAGACGTAAAGCAACTGGTCTACTAAGGAAAAAGGAATAGATTTTGGACATGTGGTCCTCATCATCATCAGCTAGTGTCATCATCTAGTAGTAAATGGCCAAAAATCTCAAGTATTTGTTTTATGAAGAAAAAAAAATTCATGATACAAAAAAATGTTTTTGCAGTGATTTATATGCTGTATGAAAATTATAATACGACTGACCAAAAATTAAAAGCAAGGCTTCCAAACGAAGGGGTTATAAGAGACTCCCAAGCTAAAATTCATCTGACTCCTATATTTTGACTGGACTAGTTCGTCATCGCAGACGAGAATTATTCACTGATAAAACATAGACGAGGCAGAGGACTATACTCATCGATAATCTAGTACAGTGGTCCTTAGCCTAGGGGGCGCGTCAGCAATTTCCAGGGGAGGCGCGAACCCTCTGGGAAAATAAAAAAAAAATTCTCTAATTATATTCGTTATTCTCTTAATAAGAGTAAGGAACTAATATTCAGAAGTTTATGACAAAATGCAAAAGTATCGACCTATAACGTTACTTTCCTAAAGTCTACTACTCCACTTTAGCCCCGTCCACACGGTTGAACTTTGCTCGACAGACTTTGTTCGATGTGACGTCATAAGCGAGAAAAGTCAGAAGAGTTCGACCGTGTGGATGGGGCTTTTGGCTCGTTGGGCTTACCATGTTTTTTAATTATTGACCTCCCTTCCTATCCTCGAAACCCCTCCTCTTTCCCATGTTTCCCCCTTTAAATGTGGGAGGAAATATTACTCATAGATGCAAGGGGGGCGTGAAAGAAATGACAAACTCTTAGAGGGGGCGTGGTGATAAAAAGGGAAAGGACCACTGATCTAATCTACTTTCGCAGGTGTGTGCGCTCCTCAGGATCTCCGCAGCGCAGGAAGAACAATGGTGTTCTTACGTTGATTCAGTAAACTCGCCATATGTCCAACGTTATGAGTGTCCTGGTACGGGAAACAACATTTACATATGGGAGAACTGCACAGTCGGTGACGTACTATTCACTGTTAACAGTAAGTTTCACGATTTCATCCGCTTTAGCTTGTAAGAAGAGTTGTTGGAGATGGACACCTTTGTTTTCTTTTGGCTGGGTTGTAGGCGGTTCTAGGACAATTGCGTCCCGGACTATTGTGTACCAGACTATTGTGTACTGGACAATAGCATCCCGGACTATTGCGTACTGGACTATTGTTGTACTGGACATTTGCATCCCGGACTATTGCGTACCGGACAATTGTGTACGGGACAATAGTGTCCCGGACTATTGCTTACAGGACTATTGTGTACTGGAAAATTGCGTCCCGGACTATTGCATACCAGACTATTGTGTATGGGACTATAGCATCCTGGACTATTGCGTACCAGACTATTGCGTACCAGACTATTGCGCACCAGACTATTGCGTCCCGGACTATTGCGTCCCGGACTATTGCGTACCGGACAATTGTGTCGGGACAATAGCGTCCCGGACTATTGCTTACAGGACTATTGCGTACCAGACTATTGCGTCCCAGACTATTGCGTCTAAGACTATTGCGTCCCAGACTTTTGCATACCGGACTATTGTGTACTGGACAATTGCGTCCCAGACTATTGCATGCCGGACTATTGCATACCGGACTATTGCGTACCAAACTATTGCGTCCCGGACTATTGCGTCCCGGACGATTGCATACCGGACTATTGCGTACCAGACTATTGCGTCCCGGACTATTGCGTCTCGAACTATTGCGTCCCGGACTATTACATACCAGACTGTTGCGTCCCGGACTATTGCGTACCGGGTAATTAGTAGTCCAGCAGTTCAATGGCTTTATGCCTTAAATCTCGTATCTGCCTCGTAACAATACACTCTCATCTGCTAACAATCATTGCTTATGATTAGTGGTTCTGTAATTTTCTTTTAACTTTTATTAGAAAAATATTATATATCATTTACATAAGTAAAATGTTACAAAATATTACAAAATATATACCTACAATATTTACAAATTACCATGGATTTTTATATTAACTAGGCTTTAAAACATTTTTTTAAACACTAGGTACTAATTGTAGTATTACTTACAAAATTAATACTGGCTACTCAAAAACAGTAATTAATGTACTCGTTTGTGAAAATCTTTTCTATTCTTTCTTTGTAATTGTTCTTTAATAGCCACCTATCATATCAAAAATTGCTTTTAACAAAGGCATCTGTTTCCTCTTTTGTTAATGTTTAGTAGTTCTGCAATTTTTAGTTTTGTAGTTCACTGGTTTTGTGATTTAAATTCTACAGGTACGCATTTGTCCAGAACGCAATTGTCCTACCACCGTTTTAGACGCTAAGCTTGAAAATCAATCGCCTCTATCACAATCACTGATTTTAATTCGTTTTTTTTTTCTCTTTCTCTCTACGTGTGACGCCAGATTACATAAAATCAGACAATGTCCTTCTGTCTTAGTGTTTTACAGTCTCAGATAACATTGATGATGGTGTGTGTATGATATATATATATATATATATATATATATATATATATATATATATATATATATATATATATATATATAGCAAAATGTTTCAATTGTGCAATTATTCGGCTCTTTTAAGAATTTCAGTAACTTTAAAAATGAAATAATTATTGCTTTTCAAGCAATTGTCATCGGAGTATTGCGACTAATCTGGATTGAAAATATTTACAGGTTCTGATATCTTGAAGAGCGACGATGCAGATGACTGCGGAGGTTACTTAGTGTTATCGGAGGATAAGCTGAAAATTACGCTCGGCCAAAAATTAGACGCTGAAAAACAGAGAGAAAGACCTCTGACATGTTACATAACTGCCAACTCGGACGTCCCCACCTATATCAATGAGCTCGACATCAACGAGTTCGCTCCGCGGCCAGAAGATAACATCGGGGTTACTGAAGTTGATATGGAAGAGGTACACCAGATGACTCACTGTCAATTCGCAATGAGTCGTTCTTTTTCTTTCGTAACTTGTATTGCATTTCGTTAT
This sequence comes from Macrobrachium nipponense, assembly GCF_015104395.2. Taxonomy (NCBI): domain Eukaryota; kingdom Metazoa; phylum Arthropoda; class Malacostraca; order Decapoda; family Palaemonidae; genus Macrobrachium; species Macrobrachium nipponense. Next base: position 30,600,677 of record NC_087216.1, read on the forward strand.
CTGACTTGGACGTCCTGTTGTCAAGGTTCAGGAACGAGATCATAGTCCTTATTTTGACAGACTTTAACTCGCTGAATTTCTCTTATCTTCCGTCTCCATGTCTGAGAATCTCATGCTAAAAATAACGCTGTTTTCAGTATAAGTCTTACATCTCTTGCATTTCTGTTTCACTATGAAGAAGATCAAACAGGCTATATATACCAAGAGAATCCCACAAAGTTTTCAATTTCTTGTTGCTTTTCAGGACTGGTGTTACAGTTTCAGGATCGAGAAATAAGTTTGCTAACTTTGGTTTCACTTCTTTTTTCTTGCAGAACCAGGCGAACACAGTAATCACTAATTTCACGTATATCGACGATGATTTAGGAGAAACGGAAACTTTGAAGATTCAATGGGTAAGTGAAAGAGATTTCCAAAGAACAGCTGCAACGCTGTGAAAAATCTTTGCAGTCTTTCATTCCTTCCAGATTACCACGCGTGGAATCATAAGTTCTATGACTTGACAAAATGCATCTTGGAACAATGTGTAATGCAGAAAATTGTAACGACTCAGTACAACAATTGGAGGCTATCTTTTTATATGTCGATTTTCTCTTCTGTTTTAATATAATTGAAGTTACTACAAATGTAGTCCAGGAGTATATCTCATGACTTTCTAAAAAAATAAAATATTCAATCACGCGATCATCCTCAAATATTTTATAAAGTTCATCTAATCATCTGCAAAGCAGAGCAGTGATTTTATATTCTCTGCCATTCCGAACATAGGTATCGTCGAATATCAACATTACGAGGTTTATCTTAGAATAAGTGTGGTGGTTGAACCCAAGTAACGAAGAATCTCCATTCTAGAACTTTAGGACCGGCAGCTTGAATGACAATACTTTGCAGAATTCTATAAGTGAGGCTAGATGGCCGAAAAAGCAAGATACAAGGCGCCATTAGTTCCTCACTGGACGAGTATGTCTCATACTCGACTATCAATCTGGCAGCCCGACTTTGCTTCCCGCGGCCGCTCAGTGTGCACTCAGAGAAATTTATTTCTGGTGATTAGAAATTCATTTCTCGATATAAAGTAAGCTGTAGGTCCCGTTGCTAAGTAATCTATTGGTTCTTAACCACGTAAAAATACCTAATCCTTCTGGCGGTCTGGTAAAATGAAGATATACTTAACAATGTGCAATTAGGATATCTCCTGAAAGCCTGATGTTATAGTTTCCCCTGAAGAAGTTAAGTTACGTATATTTTAGTTTTACTAGACCAGTGAGCTGATTAACAGCTCTCCTAGAGCTGGCCCGAAGGATTAGATATTTTTACGTGGCTAGGAACCAATTGGTCACCTAGCAACGGGATCTACAGCTTATTGTGGGATCCTGAACCACACTTATGTGAGAAATGAATTTCTGTCACCAGAAATAAATTCCTCTGATTCCGCATTGGACGAGCCGGGATTAGAACTTCGGACCACCGGCTTGGCAGCCGAGCGCGAAAACCACTCGTCCAGCGAGGAACTTTCCCCTGAAGAAATGGTAAATGTCAGCGTATCCTAAAGCAGACTTTTACCACAGCTAATTTCTGCAGAGTAGTGAGCGTTTGAACAGCACCTCAATTTTAATAAATAAATGTCCTTTTGTGTGTTTCTGAAGTTTGCCGAGTTCTTCTCCTTTGTAATTGCAGAATTTTGGCACTAATGTGTAAATGAGCTTAAGAGACCCTCCTATGAAGCCGGAAATTAATCTCTCTTCTACGTGATGAAATGAAACCTGCACAGCTGAAGTTTTCATTTACGTAGCTGAAACAAATACCCGTACTCATAAGTGTAAGATGTTCAGAGGTACCTAATCGAGACTTTTTTTTTTTTTCCCCCAATTCTTCAACTAATCCGGAAAACTATAGCTAGTGCACTTACGGTAGATTCTTGGGTGAGCCCTACGCCTACGAGACGTAGCTGCCAATCAGCGGCCGCCAAACAAACGTCTCGTAAGCATAGGGCTCATCCAAGAATCTACCTTAAGTGAACCAGCTATAGTCTTCAAATATTTCCCGGGAGTGCTTTACATTATTCACATTGAAAATGAGAGTGAGCTCCGTATCACACTAGCCACTTCTTTGTTAAGAATCAGTTTATTCTTTTTGAACTTTAGCCTTAACATCTCTTGGACCAAACGTTTCTTGCTGGTCGGCTTTTCGTATGTTTAATCATGTTCCACCTGTAGAGTTCCTTCCTCGTTTCTAGATATTTCTATAGGAGTCAATGGAGGGAAAACTGCAGGAACTCTGAACCCATCCAGAATGTCTTGTTCCTGGGATTTGGATGTCTGGTTTGTTTGTTTGTTTTTGTTTGCATGGTGTTTTTACGTTGCACGGAACCAGTGGTTATTCCGCAACAGGACAAACGGCTTTACGTCACTTCCGAACCACGTCGAGAGTGAACTTCTATCACCAGAAATACACATCTCTGACTCCTCAATGGAATGCAAGAGAATTGAACTCGCGTCCACCGAGGTGGCAGGCCGAGACCAAACCGATCACACCACTGAGGCGCTGACATTTCAGAGGAGAGGATATAAGAAAGCGCTTTTTTGACGCCCATTTTCTTCCTATAACAACTTATAAACTGGACACAGTGTCTTTCTAAGAACATGTGCCTCACTTAGGCTTTCCTTATTACGGCATTTCCTGGATATGCAGAGGCAGAATCAATACAGAAATGGCCGGTTAAGGGCAATTATGATTATCTGAAGCTGATCGAGCTATTGTGTGTCATTCATTTAAAACGTATTTTCTATTACTTTTCAGATCTCGACGGAATTTCAAGACAAGTTTGATATGACTCAAGATAAAAATGTATTTATATTGTCAACGAAAGATGCGCTGGATTATGAAACACGGTCTGTGTATAAGATGGAATTCAGTATCATTGTAAGTATTCGTTGATATTTATTTCATTTTCGTATTTTCGTAGCAACAATGAAAAAAATTAAGATAAAAAAGATTAGTATCTAAATATTCAAAATTTTACTAGAAGAAGACTTACTCCGGTTGACAGACTCAAACAAGAATCACACCTCGACTGCCCCTGTTAATGGTTACAGTGTTTTAAGGCATATTTTCCATTTTGTCACTCAATATTGGATTATCAAACATTACACGGCTGCGTTGAGACTTCTGAACTGTATGTGGTTAACTTTAATCACTGCCTTCTGTTTTCATTTTTCATTTTCTGATAGTATCCTTCATATATATTTTTCATAATGTGCCAAACCTATTTCTACGAATTCCAGTGCTCCCATATTTACTTGGGGTACTGATACACTTTGCTCTCTCTCTCTCTCTCTCTCTCTCTCTCTCTCTCTCTCTCCCTTCCTTTATAAGGTCTTATAGCCACAAGCTGTGGAAGAGAACTACAGTTGTACAACATTGAAGAGAATAGAAAGCTTCAGAGTATGAGCTCATGAACAATACTTTGAATTTCATTATAATCTCAAACAAAAAGACATAGGACATTATAAGTCTACGTCATTATTATGATCAGACAGTAATTACCATTCCCCAGGGATTCAAGTGCAAGGATTCGAACGCAGACATTCCCAGTGTCACCTCCGTATTCAGGTGAAACTCATTAACGAAACGCAACATTGCCGCATTGCGGAACACTCCTGACTTCATTCATATTTTCCTATTTTTTTACCATTTTTTAGGGAGATGTGTATGATGTTTTATTTCAGGGGATAATATAACGTTTTCTTTTGATAATCAGCACAACGTATTTTAGTTCGGTAAAACAACCATTGCTAAATATGAAGATGAAGAGAACCACAGGTTAACCAACTTTCCGGAACTATTGCCTACCAAAAAGCTTCAAGGAATGGTCTTAACGTAATCAGTGGGGGGGGCTTCGCTGCGAAGCTAGCTGGCCTTTGCTTATCAATATTTGTTATAATACATGAAAAGTTTCATAGTGAAAGTATCATAGAGAAAGAAATCCCTAAGAACATTCTCAGCTAGCCCTATTTTAGTGGTTTTGAAAACATAAAATCATTGTTGAAATCTTTTAATGTCAACCTCGTTTTTTCCTACAATAACACACTAAAAGTAATATATTGGCCAATCTTGCAAGGATTTAGAAGTACGAATTAAACAGCATAAGAATTTTGTCAAAACTGGGTAAACATCCAATGCTAAAGTCATTCATTTCAGTAAAATCTCTCACAGGATAAATTGGACTGAAAGTTCAGTGATTGCCAGATCAAAAGATTTCTCTTCACAAAATTTTTTAGAATTCACTATTATACAGCTTACTTCCAGTTGTAATTTTAACCTTAGCCCTGTCATGCATTATTTGGATCCCTGTATTAGTAAAACGTTCAAGAATGACCTAAAAGATAAAATAACTGACTTGATTTACTAATTAGATACCTTATATAAGTTTTCTATGCATACATATGTTTAATATATTATTTCTAAAAATGTTCACCTTTCAAAAATTGTAATTGTTTTACCAAAAAGAGAATTATTGAGTTGTACTTTTATAACAGTTTTTGGCAGTCAGTCACTTTCCGTGTATAATCTTTTTATAATCTTTTAATTATCTTGTCCCCTTTTCCGACCTGTTTGACCCCAACCTTTGTAAAGCCTCTTAAATACTTAATCCTGTGTTGGATTCCAGATAAATATTTTTTCCTTTGAAATCCCCATTTATATGACCTTCTTTGTGAAATTATTTTTATATTTCTTCAGTCTGCTTAGTAAAGGACAGGAGGTCGAAAGGCCTCGCAGCACTCAATTGTTTCTCTTTCTTTCGTGGCTTATGTCTTTATATATTAATCACATTCCATATTTTCGTGTTTCAGTCATACACACACACGTATATATACGTATATGTCAATATAATCCACAGGAGAAAAGAGAGAATAAAAGACTTTAGTAGCTCGATAATTTCGCCCTCCGCTAGGCCTCTTCAAGAGCTTTATTTTAACATATCTCATCTTCGTGTTATGAAGATTATATATAATGTATATATATATATATATATATATATATATATTATATATATATATATATATATACATTACTATATATATATATATTGTATATATATATATATATATATATATATATATATATATATATACATATTATAATATATATATATATATATATATATATATATATATATATACATAAGATAATTACTGTTAAAAAAGAAATCTATCCAATAAAAGTAGCCCATAAAAACACCAAAGGGTAGATTTTATAGCTATGTTTCGGAAACAACTGTTTCCCTCAAGTGATCTGTCAGTTGAGGGAAACATTTTTTAATTTTTACGAAATATAACGATGTAAAATCTACTCTTTGGTGCTTGTATTGGGCTACATTATATATATACATATATATAATATATATATATATATATATATATATATATATATATATATACGTATATACCTATAAATTAAAGAAGAAACATTTTAGCCTTTTCAACTGATACTGGGGCAGTCAACTTCATATGATCTAAAAACTAATCTGCGATGAATTTAGAGGTTCAAGGCAACTGTTTGTTTGTTTTACAGAGCACAGATAACTACGACACAGTAAAAAGCGCCACTCACACTGTACTTCTCTTTGTACTTGACGAAGGGGACACTGCGCCTTACTGGATACGTATTGTACCTACAGCAAACATACCAGAGGGGCCTGCAGACGACGTGAGTGTTTTTCTCTTTGGTTCTACTTCAATAGAAAACACAACACAGGGGTCACGTGCTTAATAAGTATCTTGATTTCAAATTTTTCGCCTGGTTATTTTACTGTTTCCTTTTCCATTTTTCAACATGCCACCTTATAGTACTGCAGGTATTCCGCTTTAAGATAGCACCCAAATGAGTACCATGGCACAAATAGCAACTTCTCCGATTGCACAGAAACTAAAATATTGCTCATCATAGGTCTAGCGCTGGGACTAATTCATTAAATAACTGGTGGTTCAAGCTCACCAACTGACTAACATGGTGGGGGGGGGGTTGATGCCGACGCTAAGTACACATACACCTGTGCTTGAGACAACGACCACTTATCACTTGTAATTCCCCTTCGGTATACATAGTATATAACAACATGTATGATTTCCGAGGTAGAGCGAATTGGATATTGATAGACACTATAGTAGATTCACATCAACCGTGCATTTGATGTCTAGGCCCGTCCCTTACGACGCTCCTGATTGTCTGTTGATAAGCCAATCACAGGGCTGGAAACTCTCAGTCTCTCTGGAGAGTTCACATAGACAGGATGTGTGTTCCTCCTCTCCTGAGGGACAGGGCTGGAAACTCTCAGCCTCTCGAGAGTTCACATGGGCAGGATGCATGTTCAACCTCTCCTGAGGTATACGTTTGAAAGACGTATCCCTCAGGAGAGGAGGAACACACATCCTGCCTAAGTGAACACTCGAGAGAGACTGAGAGTTTCCAGCCCTGTGATTGGCTTATCAACAGCCAATCAGGAGCGTCGTAAGGGACGGGCCTAGACATCAAATGCACGGTTGATGTGAATCTACTATAGCTGACCTACCTGGCGCTGCCTGGGGAAACTGAATGACAGGTCATGGGTAGCGGGAGGGAAGAGGGAGGGAAGTGGGGGGGTGGGGATGAAGGGTGGGGTGGGGAAGGGGAGGGAGGAAGCAGAAGGGAAGGTTGAAGGGAAAGGTGGATGGGGTGGAAAAAGAAGGGGAAAGGGATGGGATGGTGGGTGTGGGAGGGGGGAGAGGGATGGGAGGGTGAGAGGAAGATAGAGGGAGAGCGAAGCGGAAGGGGAAATTACGTTTCTCTATTAGAAAGGAAAAATCATCGCTAGTATATATAAGGCTATAAACCATCCTCGATCAAACTCTATCCAATAGTTTTTGTGTGGGTAAAATCCGTCGAGCCGTTAAGCCGTGATTGAATAACAGATGGACAGACCGTCATAACGACCATTATAGTATGATTTGCAGGTTAATGTTTATATAGAAATCATGGTGACGTGATAGAATTTCATTCATATATATATATATATATACATATATATATATATATATAGTATATATATATGATATATAGATATATATATATATATATATATATATATATATCTATATATGTATATATATAGAATATATATATATATTATATATATATATATATATATATATCTAATATTCATATATATATATATATAAATATATTTATTAGATAGATAGATAGATAGACATATATAACCATATAGATATTGTGTATATATATATATATATATATATATATATATATATATATATATATATATATATAGGCAAACTTAGAACAGTGGAGTTTTATCGGGGAGTTGGCTATGAGTGCTATCTGAGGCCACACATGTAGAATGGTGGCTAAGGAGGCCATAATGATATAGTGAAAACATATAAATCCTCTCCAGAATAACTATTAGAAAATCCCTTCTATTTGGTAAGTATCATCTACAAATGGCGAATGGAAGTAATTAATCTAAAGGCAATTTGTAGTCAACTTCAACTGAGATTAATTCAGCATGATCCAAAATTTCTAAAGTTTGTAAAACTTCCTGGTTATTGGCCTGAATTCTTTAGTATATGGCTGCTATAGCTGAGACCATGTAAATGATGCCAAATCAATTAATTTGCCTTATCAAGTGACTTGTCACGTGAACTCTTATCATTTATGCATGGAAAGCAGGAAATGCAGACACATGTTTTAGAGAACCATAGCTAAGGGTATACTATCTACTGCCAAGCAAATGGAATACTTTACTGCCACGTAACTTGGCAACTATATTGGAAAGTTTGTGCATACATGGCAGCTGCTAATTTTGTTTCAAACCAGCAAGCATATTAGGGCTATGGTGAAAATATTACGTCCCTGGAAACCTGACGTATCATTGTGATCATCATTAATATTATTTAAAAATACTTATAGTAGCATGAGTCTTACAATGGAGAAAGAACCCCACAGATATGTGTATGTATACATAAATAAAGGTGATGCCACGGAGGAAAATGGAAAGGCGAGAAAGCCAAGATCTTTCGGCCTAACATATATTTAAAGGTGTATTTGTACAGATAGCAATTTTGGGAATCTGTGCGATTCCCCTTTTTGAGCTTGAAAATGGAATAGAACAGATTCCCTATACCTATCTATACAGATTTATCTTTAAATATATGTAAATATACATAACTGTGGATCTGTTTCTCCATTATTATTATTATTATTATTATTATTATTATTATTATTATTATTATTACTATTATTATCCGTAACGTGTTTCGTTCCATAATATAAGATCATGAAGTAAATAACTTTATTTAATGTGCGTGACATGAAGATCGGTCTACTCTCGGAAATGTGACTGGTGTGGTCTTATATCTCACTACAGAGAATCGTCTATTACGTCTCGGCAGCTGATCGGGACTTCGGCATCAACAACAAAGTGAAATACAACATCACGAAAGGTTCGTTCCAGCAGGCACTGTTCAGCATTATCTTTGCCACTGATCTCGAAATGTGAATTTCTGTTGCCTTGCTCTGTTTTTCGATCTGAAGTTCCAATTGCACAACTTCTCCGGCTGGATTGAGGAGAAGCCTCCCAGAGGAAGTCGTGCAATTGAAACTTCAGAAGTTCAAGCGTTGCCGTTTTTTCATCACAACGTTGTCTTTTAGCAGTGTTACCATACGCAGTTCTTCTTTTTTATGTTATTTATGATTTAATGGTTAGAATGTGTATTTTCCGATGTAGAATCATTTTCCGTGACGTAAAAAAAAAAGTACACGTCACTAGCTTAGCATAAAGTATTTTTGACGAAGAAAATAAAAGATTTCAATAAAATTCATTTGTATAAATAAGCAGGATATGTTTTATAGCTTGATTTTCATAATAAAATATAAAAAGGCAAAGTGGTCGGAATATCCACGGAGCGTTGCCAGATGTCACTAGAAAGCCACACTAGTAGACGAAATTCCTCAAAACGGCAACACAGGACCGTGCAATACATTCCTATCCTAATACTATTCTCCTTGCATTTTAATACGTTTTTATCTATTTGTTGCTTTTTTAATATATTTTTCTATCCCTTTTTTTTAATAAGTGGAGTCTCTTCTTTCTCTATTTCCCTTTACCTCATCTTACTTCTTAATGAATACCACATTCTTTGGGAGATTGAATTTCAAGTCAATGGCCGCCACTGTGGGCTTGCTCTATATGCATAGATTTCATCTTATGAATAATACATTGACAATTATCCAGTTCTTTAATACATAGCAGTCAATATAAGCACGTTTATTACTGAAGTGAATTAGACTAATATGTGTGTAGGACCTGTATATTTCCTGTTTCTAGGAGCCTTGAAATAATGATGTGCTTTTTCTACAGGTAATGAAGAAGGATTTTTTTCTATAGATGAGAGTTCAGGTAATGTCACATTAGTACAGGATATTGATTATGAGAAAGATACCAAGTTCTTCACACTGACTGTCGCTGCCCAGGAGTACTTAGAAGATGGTCTAGTGGCACCTGAACCCAGTAGCTCCGAAACGGTAAGAAATGTTTATTGAACATCAAGAATGTCGTAAACATTGATATTAAGCTCTCTCCTCTGGGAAAGCTCCGCACTGGAGAAAAGTAAAGACACGACATAACACAAATGTACCACATACAGAAAACCAATCTTCTAGGGATCTTTTTTTTTTTTTTAAACAGTTGTTCAAATTCGTAAGGCTCCTAAAGAATAGGTTGCTGGCTACACCTATCTTGATAGAAATGTCATGAGAGCTATAGTAGTGAATGTACGAAAGTAAGAACGTTGGTTTTCTGTATATGGTAAAGTTGTATTCTGCCGTGTCTCTAATTATTAAAAAATCAAGAAATGTAAAGACACGGCATAATACAAATTTACCACATACAGAAAACCAATCTTCTAGGGATCCTTTTTTTTTTTTTAAAGCAGTTGTTCAAATTTTTATTACTGTTTCACATTTCCAGTGATGCGACACAACTAAATGACAAATAAATGAATCGTTTTCCCGGGAGAAGTTAAGTATATCTTAGTTGAACAAGACCACTGAACTGATTAAGAGCTCTCCCAAGGCTGGCCTGAAGGATTAGATTTTTCTATGTACGAGCCGAGGAACCAATTGGTTACTTAGTAACGGGACCGACACCTCGGTGGCCGCCAGTTAGATTCTCAGGCATTCCACTGAGGGGTTAGAGATGTGTATTTCTGGTGAGAGAAGTTCACTCTAGACGTGGTTCGGAAGTCACGTAAAGCCGTTGGTCCCGTTGCTGAATAAGCACTGGTTCCATGCAACGTAAAAACACCATACAAGCAAATAAGCAATACAGCTTATTGTGAGATCCGCCTATCAATCTGGTAGACCGAGTTCGTTCCCCGCTGCCGCCAATGCGGAACCAGAGGAATTTATTTCTAGCGGTTAGAAATGCATTTCTCGATATAATGTGGTTCGGATCCCACAATAAGTTGTATTCTTTGTTTGTTTGCTTGTATGGTGTTTTTACGTTGCATGGAACCAGTGCTTATTCAGCAACGGGACCAACGGCTTTACGTGACTTCCGAACCACGTCTAGAGTGAACTTCTCTCACTAGAAATACACATCTCTAACCCATCAGTGGAATGCCTGAGAATCGAATTGGCGGCCACCGAGGTGTAGGTCCCGTTACTAAGTAACCAATTGGTTCCTCGCCCCGTACATAAAAAAATCTAGTCCTTAGGGCCAGCCCTGGGAGAGCTGTTAATCAGTTCAGTGGTCTTATTCAACTAAGATATACTTAACTTCTCCCGGGAAAAGGATTCATTTATTTGTCATTTAGTTGTGTCGCATCACTGGAAATGTGAAACAGTAATAAAAATTTGAACAACTGCTTTAAAAAAAAAAAAAAAAGGATCCCTAGAAGGTTGGTTTTCTGTATGTGGTAAATTTGTATTATGTCATGTTTTTACTTTTCTTGATTTTTTAATAATTAGAGACACGACAGAATACAACTTTACCATATACAGAAAACCAACGTTCTTACTTACACACATTCACTACTTTAACTCTCATGACATTTTTATCAAGATAGGCGTAGCCAGCAACCTATTCTTAAGAGCCTTACGAATTTGTTCCCCATATCTAGTGGAAAAGGAATTTGAAGTAATACGTAAGATTTTTGTTTTAAATATCGGATATTCTTCTTAATATCTTATCCCACTTCCTTTGCAGACGACTAATATCTATATAGATGACGTCAATGATGAATGGCCCACTTTCAACCGAAAGTCTTATGAACAAACAATCGATGAAGTTGTGAAGACTCCCGTTCTCATAGACGTGGACATGTTTGTTTGCGACGCTGACTCGGTAGGTATTTATGCTCCGCAATTGTTCAGTTCCTCGTTGGACGAGTGGTTTTCGCGCTCGGCTACCAAGACGGTGGTCCGAGGTTCGATTCTCGGCTCTGCCAACGTGGATTCAGAGGAATTTATTTCTGGTGATAGAAATTCATTTCTCGATATAATGTGATTCGGATCCCACAATAAGCTGTAGGTCCCGTTGCTTGGTGACCAATTGGTTCCTAGCCACGTACAAATATCTAATCCTTCGGCCCAGCCGTTGCAGAGCTGTTAATCAGATCAGTGGTCTGGTAAAACTAAGTTAAGCAAGAATTCACTCAGTGATATTTGCTAGTTTGTGTGTGTGTGTTTGACATGACGTCGAGGTTGACATAACTACCACCTCAAATTGACAACCTCCATTCAATGATATTTCCTAGTGGTTTTATTTTTTATTTAGTGATTCTATTTTTTAGTGTTTATTATTTTTTTTATGACATCGAGGCTAACATTACTGCCACCGCCAATTGACAACTTCCACCATTTATGGGAAAAATGACAGTGAAGCACATGCCCTTTGGTAGAAGATAACAGACAATATAACTACTGTTAAAAACTGAGTGCTTTTTAATCCTCCTTCTCTCTCTCTCTCTCTCTCTCTCTCTCTCTCTCTCTCTCTGTTGTTATTACGTTCATTCATACCGTAATAAGGCAATAAGACGTCACCTTAAGCTTCTGTCAAATCTGTCGCTGCAGCCATGTTTGTGAGTGATTTTTTACTCTTTTCAGCATATTTGGGTTTGTATGAAATGGTAGCACATTTGACAGGTTTTCTTATTTTCATTCGCCAGGAATTTAAGTAGCATCGCCAGAACCAGCGCGTGAGAACCTTCTTCATTTTCGATTACTCTGACAGGAGTTTCAAAAATACAAAAGGTATACATACCCTTACACGGGTCTTTTTTCTATTTTCTCGCTAACAAGGCGTTCTCTAGGGCCTTGCAGGGTGACCTAAATCCATCAGCTATTGCGATGTGAATCTTCGCCTTCTCTCAGACTGACTTCACAGCTTACAAGGCCTCTAAAAGAAGGGACATCCTTGTGACCACTGGATAAAGGAAAATTCTATACGCTGGCCCTAGTTAAAGTTAGAAACAACTTATAGTGTGCCAGAACATGATGCATGGATTTGAGAATATCTGTGCCAGTATATAGAATGAAAATTGGCTCATATCCTTTCCACCCTCATATAAGAATACATCCAAGGTTGCTTGCGCTCTCAAAAGTTTAGGTTTCAGACCCATCTGTTAGGTTAACATTTGTGATAATTCCTTATTAGACTTATGAGAGTAGTGAGGCAACAGTATATACAAGATCTTGGTTTGCTTAATGTAGACTATGTTATTGCAGAAATTAACATGGAAGTAAAGAAGTTTGAAAAGGATGAGAGAAGGCCTGTGATAGGGCCATTACCTCGTTGTCATTTCCCATGAGGAAGAAGAAAAGGATTTGTCTAAGGCTTATCAGAGATTAGGATCCGTCTGCCTACATCATTGAGAACAGTCGTTAGAAATGCTACAGTTTGCTGCAGCAGTGGATCTGGTGAGAAGTATACCATCGCCTAACATGCCAAGAATATCACTTTCGAAACAATGAGCCTTTAAGGCATGATGGTGTTTTCCTTCTATGGATATGCAAGTAGAATATTATCTGATCTCGGTACCTTATCTTATCCTTTTATCTGTCCTTGCTTAGCTTTATACAGACTTCATGAAGGGATTCCTGACCTTGAAATGCATGCATTGCAGACGTAATACCTTAGTTGATTGAAGTATGTATCCCCTGGCTTGTTAATACTTTTGCTCTTAACATTAATTGGAGGAGAACGTATTAGCAGGGTAGGCGGGGCTGGGGGGGGAGGGATATAATATACTTCAGTCAGTAAGGTTATAACGCCAGCAACGCAATTAACGGTATTTCAAATTTAAAAACAAAAATCATCTCAACCTTTTTTGCACTGGCGGTCTCGACCTCTTGCCATCAGCAGAGTGAAAGCCTTTTCTGTAAACCAGAAAAGCTTCTTATCACAGACACAAGAGTCATATGTGTGTGGAATCTTCTCTCTCTTAGCGTTTCTAAGGATTCTGAAAGTATGTGGCACGAAAGGTTGCTGTTCACAATCTTCTTTGGACTTCACTCCTCTCTGTAAATTACTTTCGAGTTTCTTATCCAGTAGCCCCCTTCGCTGTTTAAATTATCACTTTTTTTCCCTCGCTCTTTTATTTTTTATCCCATTACATATTTCCGACCATGCTGTGCCCATTCATATCTAAGCAGAAAGCTTTCCCCTCCGTATCATTTTACTGTTTGGCCTTTCTTTTCATTTCAACACTGCAAATGGTTGAAGGATGCAAAGTTTTCCAAAAGAGATTTCTGTGCATAGAAGTACACAGATGGGGTGAGTGTTGTTACAAAAATTAAAAAAAAAAATAAGAAAAAAAGAAGAAGAAGAAGAAGAAAAAGACTCTTGGACTATCCAAAACCAAATGCAAATACTAATTCGCACTCTTTTCATAAATTGTCTTATTTTCATTCCGAAACATGGCATTTAAACGTGCTGGATTTTGTACATAGTACTTTTTCATTATTGTTTTACTTCGATAGTATCTTCAGTTAAAGATTTGTTTGTAATCATTCTACATTTTACATCGTATTATTACAATAGTAATATAAACTATAAAATCATGTTATTGCAGGCAGGCGATTTCAGCAAGTACACCATCACAGCCGACAAAGTCGGTTATTTAAAAATTGACCCTTCAGAAAGTAGGGACAATACCACGATCCGACTGTGGGCACTCCCAACGTCTGAGGGTATTTTTGACTATGAGAAGCAGCAGAGCAGCCGATCGTCATACAAGTAAGTAATTACTTTCGTCCTACTCAGATCGTTTTTCTAAAGACTTGTGGAGAAACTCAATACAGGTGACATTCTGGACGGAATTGATTAAATGAGTTCTAGTTACGATAAGTATAAATAACTTTTACTAAGTCAAGGACCACTTGTGATTCACAAAGCGTCCGTCGGATCAAATTCTGATTAAATAAAAATCGGTAAACTTGTTAGGAGCAGCGGTTGTTTTGTCCACAGCTATGTCTTACACAGATATAGCCATGAAGTTAAAGGAGTTTGTTACAAAGACATAGCCATAAAGTTAAAGGAGTTTATTACACAGACATAGCCATGAAGTTAAAAGGAGTTTGTTACACAACATAGTCATGAAGTTAAAGGAGTTTGTTACAAAGACAGCCATGAAGTTAAGGGAGTTTGTTACACAGACATACCCATGAAATTAAAGGAGTTTTTGTTACACAGACATACCCATGAAATTAAAGGAGTTTTTGTTACACAGACATAGCCATGAAATTAAAGGAGTTTATTACAAAGACATAGCCATGAAGTTAAAGGAATTTATTACAAAGACATAGCCATGAAGTTAAAGGAGTTTTTGTTACAAAGACATAGCCATGAAGTTAAAGGAGTTTGTTACACAGGCATAGTCATGAAGTTAAAGGAGTTTGTTACAAAGACATAGCCTTGAAGTTAAAGGAGTTTGTTACACAGACATAGCCATGAAGTTAAAGGAGTTTGTTACACAGACATAGCCATGAAGTTAAAGGAGTTTGTTACAAAGACATAGCCATGGGAGGGAATTTTACTCACAGATGCAAGGTGGTCGTGAAAGAAAAACCAACTCTTAGAGGGGGCGTGGTCATAAAAGAGTTAAGAACCACTGATGTATGGTCATTCCTTAAGGTACAAATTATGCCCAGGTTAGAGTGAATTCAGTATGCGAAGATTTCTCAAAAATGTTAAATGTCTGAAGCCGTCAAAATCAAACCTTTAAAATTACTAACAAACTATCAAAAATAGATATAAATGTGTGCCACGCAGTTTGTACTAAACTGTCATGATGACAGTAAAGATGGAATGAAGTTCAACCTAATTATCTTTCGACGACAGTGCATATTACACACACACACACACACACACACACACACACACACACACACACACATATATATAATAGATATATATATATATATATATATATATATATATATATATATATATATATATATATATATATATATATATATATATATATATATTATGTATAGGTATAAATATTTACACATTTACTTATATACATGTAAATATACGTAATATATTTACATATATACATATATTTACATGTATATAAGTAAATGTGTAAATATTTATACCTATATATATATATATATATTATATATATATATATATATATATATATATATATATATATATATATAAAATACCCCATATACATATAAACAAAATCATTCAAAAAGAACTTTTGAGTGAAATGCCTACATTAGACAGACACGATTTGGCTGTGAACCCCTTTTAAATATGGTTATGGCCCCTAATCGCCCGACTAAATGGAACATGTTAGGTCATTCCAATACTCATTAACATACGTCGGCCCTTCTTGTATATTTTTCACAGCTGACAGCAACGGAACATGCTGATCCCACGCACAGAGAAACAGTGAGTCTCTCCATCAAACTGAACGACACAAACGATAACGTTCCCGCCTTTGAGTCCGACTATTATGACGTCAGCATTCCGGAAAGCGAAGGCAAAGGGACAAAAGTGATTACGGTTTCCGCCTACGATGGCGACAAGTCGCCTCGTTTTGGAAACGAGAGCATAAGGTGAGATAGTACCGGAGATGTTGGATTTGGGAGGGCTTGCGCCTTGAGATTTTCACTTTTATTTGCGGTTGGCCTTGTCTGTCATTACATAAGCTGAAGTCTTTCACTCTTGGTAGGAGGGAAAAAAAAAACATTTTAATAATGGGTCACTGAGATTTTCAGGCGCCAAACGAGTGTATATAAGAAACAGCATACGTCACGCATCTTTTGAACATATATTTTCATTCATTCTATTGTTATGTTAAATGTATCATTATTACGATGGGCATTACAATGTCAGCATTTCAGCCAAATGTTCCATAGCTTCAGCCGTGTCTTGTCTATCAATTTATATGTATCGTTCCATCCGTCAACAAACAAAAGTGATTGTGTTGTGACCTTTGTTTTGGTTCGCCTCGAGTCAGGCACTATATTTCTATTTGTCTTCTGAATAAATTAGCAAGTTCGTAGCCGCTGCCTCTTCCTCACACCTTCGCTACAAGCTGTTGACAAGACGTTTCATTTCACAGATACTCAGTCGTCGACTGTTCAAACCAACTGGAGGTGAATGATGTCTCGGGAATAGTAACTATAGCTCAGGACGGAGCTCTCGACTATGAAGAAGAAACAAGACTTCTCTGCAAAATCAGAGCGCGCGATGGGGAAGGAGTCGACTCTCACACTTCTGAGTGCACCGTCAACATCACTGTGACAGACGTCAATGATTCTCCACCAACTTTAACTTTTGAGTTTCAGGTTAGCTCCAGAAATCAGACAATGAATGTTATTTTATCTAACGAGATTGATGAAATGTGTCTTGGTGCTTTATTGATAATAACAATAATAATATAAAATCACTGGACAAGGCAATGCTGGAATACTCGCACTATTAGTCAGGCTTCATTAGACCATTATAACGCAACATTGTCTTATATCTGCGGTACAGAAATAATCAACTAAGTTTTCCCTTGTAGCTGTTTCGGTAGTTATCGGGTGGTTGTCTTTCCAGAACGTTCATTTTAGTTATATGAAATGTGTCACAGCACTGATGTTATTGGTAAGGTAGTATTCCGATGGAATTGAGCAGTTGCCAATGGTTGAACAGAGCGTCATCTTTACAGATTTCTGAAGATACAAGCTACTTGAGCGTTGTGTTTTCTCGTTTAGCATTGTGCCACGATCCTGTTCATATGCCTGAATTCCCCGTAGACATTATTGAGGTTCATTACAGCGGCCCCTAGCTGCAACCCCTTCCATTCCTTTTACTGTACCTCCATTCATATTATTTTTCTTCCTACTTGCTATTTTCTTGCTACTCGTCCTCTCCTAACAATAATTATTTCATAGTGAAAGCCCGAGGTTTTCCTCCTGTTACAACTTTCAGAGCTACCTACTCTCAATTCCCTTTCCAGCGCTGGATGACCTCATAGGTACAAGTACTTGGCCTTTGGCCTAAAACTCTATTTTCCATTCCATATACCTGAAGAATGAGCAGTAAGGAAGTACAAAGCCGTCTGAATGTGTATTTAATTCATGCGTGTGTGTATGATTGTGAGGTATCCAAAGGTAAGAAGGTGAACAAAATAGATGTCAGTTTTCATTTAACTTTCTTGTCAGAAAACTTTAACAAGATTTTTATTTGTATATTGAATTTTACTCCCATCAGAAGTTGTGACGTTTGTGTACAGATTATAAAGTGTGAAACAAATATTTTACAGTTAACCATATTTCATATCAACGTCCTAAAATCGGATTCCATAGAATACAGTTGATGTCCGATTGGCAGGAAATGCCATTTTTGCAATCCAATGAAATACTGTGAACTGCTTCTTCATTCTATGCATCTTTTCCACTTGTATGTGGAGTCGATGTTTCTGACAGCTTTCCTCCAACTGGCTCGTTCAAACACATCGTCCTCTAACAGTTGTTTGTCTTGCAGATCTTCTTGAATTAAGTACATCTTAGTTTTGCCAGACCACTGAGCTGTTTAATTAACAGCTCTCCTAGGGCTGGCCCAAAGGATTAGATATTTTTACGTTGGTTACCTAGCAATGGGACCTACAGCTTATTGTGGGATCCGAATCACACTATATCGAAAAATGAATTTACATCACCAGAAATAAATTCCTCTGATTCCGCGTTGGCAGAGCCGGGAATCGAACTTTGGACCACCGGATTGGCAGCCGAGCGCGAAAACCAATCGTCCAAAGAAAAACGTCTTGATTTACATCTGCAAGAACATCCTGATGAAATGAGGGGAAAATACTGGGTAGTTTAGCATTAGCTGATGTGGTCTTTCAAATAACAAAATTCGTCTTGGGCTCTTTTGGAACTTTCTTCCCTAACAATATGAAACCAATTTTCCAAACGGGAACTCATCAACCAAGCGAAAGTGCGGTATGCCGTCGTGTATAGGTCTAATGACGAATGTTCCTCAGTATCTAGAACATGGTTCCCACCGCGGGGTGTATACGCCTACAGGGGACCAGTCTGATTTTTAAGGGGGCCAATTCGAGAACATTTAAACAAAGTTAATGTATAGGTTTCCTCCATATGAGTTCACTTTCTGAATAATAAAAATAAAAATTAAATTATATCACCACGAGGGGCCATCAGTTTTTTTTAGAGGTGATTAGGTGGGGCATGGCCAAAACAAGGTTAGGAACCACTAAACTAGAATGTAATTCATAAAGCATATTCGGTTGGTCGGTCAGATACTGGAGATCCGCACCACCACCAAGGAGCTCATACTTTCAGAGATTTAAGAACCACCACCTCTTCCTGATTGGAAAGAAAATGGGGCAGATGCAAATTCAAAAGAAAACGGGGCAAATGCAAATTCACTGAATCTATAAAATCTGGGCTGTCTGTTCCTCAAACCGTGATTCTCTGTCCTCAACGATTGAGACATCGGTTAGGCTGCGCTGACAAGCAAGCGAATCGAATCGATTCAATTCAGGAAGAATAAACATGGTTCGTCTAGATTCGCCACTCTACTTTCAATGTAACCGTTTACACTAAGTTAATAAGTATGATTTGAACTGACTCGATTCGCTTGGTGTAAATGGTTTATTTGAAATTAGTGTGGCAAATCAATGAATCGTGTTGATTCTTCATGAATTGAATCGATTCGATTCGCTTGGTGGAAACGCAGCCTTACAGAAATTAGACCTGGTACACAGTTTATATTCTATGTACCCGTAACCCAGGAATCTACTAGAAATAATAAAATAAAGGAATCAGGACCTATAGCATCAGCCTAAAATTAATCACTTTTGTTTCTCATTTTTTTATTTATATAGATTTTTAGCATTATGCCAAGCACTGGGGCAACTAAGGCAATTCAGCGCTGAAACGGAAATTGATAGTAAAA
Source organism: Macrobrachium nipponense (assembly GCF_015104395.2). NCBI lineage: Eukaryota > Metazoa > Arthropoda > Malacostraca > Decapoda > Palaemonidae > Macrobrachium > Macrobrachium nipponense. Next base: position 30,620,160 of record NC_087216.1, read on the forward strand.
GGTCTGAATGGTGTTACCGGAGGAAGAAAGATGGAAGAAAGAGATTATGAACGGAGGTACAGTAAAAGGAATGAAAGTATTGTTGCAGCCAGGATTAATAGAGTACAGGGGTAGACCGCCTCTGACCAAAATAGGACAATCTCGCGCATGACGTCACGTGGCTGATCTGACTGAGGTTCAGGTCAGAAAAAGTCATCAGTTAGTATTTGACTCCACTAGAGTGAACATCAAGGAAACTATCTTCCAATACCTGGCGATTAACGGAGACCTCTCTCACACAAGGTCGTGAAAGAGATAGAAAATGGGTGTGGGCAAACAATTCCATAGTGACCCTTAAATTATTTGTTTTCTTTTATGGCCACCTACCAATGACGTCACAAATATGCGCAGTATCGATGGGACGGTCTAACCCTATACTCTATTAATCCTGGTTGCAGCTAGGGGCCGAAGGGACGCTGCAAAGAACCTCAAGTAATGCCTACATTGCACCAAATGAGATGCACTGACGGCACTAAACCCTTACGTGGTTTTGTTTCTAAATTGATGTATCGTGCCTTAGTTAACAACCCATGTGAAAATAATTGTTGTTTACGGGAGAAGTGTGTTTGTAAGTTTGCTCGATATACTTCCTTCAAACATTGTTTATTTTTTTCCAGAATATCACAGTCCCAGAAAACACTCCGAGTGGAACAGTTCTCGACGTCAGAATCAACGCTTCTGATCCGGACACGACCGCCTCGCTCACCTTCGACATAGAATGGGCAAAGTCCACCGCCCATAAGGGCGCCGAGGAGGTTAGCATAGAAAAAGTCAAGAAGTAAGTGCAACAGATGACCTTTGATCTTCCCGGGTGGTGTGAAAGCTAATAGGCGGTCACTGAATGACGCAAGATTCGCAAAGATCTCAAAAAAATAAATAAAGATAAAGTAGCACTTAATAAATGGCATAAAAGATCAAGTCTGCCGATGCAGATATCATTATCCGTCATCTAAGTTTTTTGTTTTTTTTCGGACCCCATTTACGCATTCGAAGACAAAAATACTTATGCAATCTCTCACAATTTTGGGATAGGCTGAGTATTCACAATTCTTATCATTCGAAGTTGTAAAGCTGTTTCATCTCTCAAGTGTTTTGTTGCCTAATAAATATTTACTCCTTCCAAAAACAGTGTGGAAAAATATGACTTATAGACTAGGGAAAGATTAGTTTGAGTTTTCTGTAAAAGAAAACTATTGAGGTGGCTTTATCTGTCCGTTTGCGCTTTCTCTGTCCGCAGCCAAATCTTAAAAACTACTGAGGCTCAAGGATTGCAAATTGGTAAGTTGAGCATCCACCCTCCGTTCATCAAACATAACAAATTGCAGCCCTCTAGCCTCAGTAGTTGTTATTTTATATAAGGTTGAAATTAGCAATGATCGTGGGTCTGATATCGCTATAGGTACCAACAACACAGGATGTACCTGAAGGTTTCATGGGCCGCAGCTGAGAGTTTCATGCAGCATTATACGCTGTACGACATTTTTTCACTTTTTCTTATATTGGCAATAATTACAAGACAGCCACCAAGGACATTCAGAATGGTTTGATGTTTCTTAGAATATCAGGTTAGTTCCAAATGTTCTGAAAATGCCGTTCCCGCTCCTTGAGAAATATTATTGTGTACAAGCAACAAAGTGCAGGTTGGTACGAATGGTTGGAGGTAACCCCCGTTTTCTTAAAAATTAGCCTAGAACAGGGGTGGCCAGACTTTTGGACTCCGAGATCTACTCTAAAGACTGAATCTCTTTTACGATCTACCATACTACATAATCACATATTATTACGATCGTCTCACGTTATATATATATATATATATATATATATATATATATATATATATATATATATATATATATGCTTGTGTTTTTTTGTTTGTTTGGTATAAATCGCGATCTACTGTTTTGCCACATCTGGCCTAGAATCTAAGCATGCTAAGTAAGCTGTTTTAAAGGCTTGCTGACATACCCTGTTAAAGTACGTTTCCCTTCATTCACTGAAATTTATATAGTTCTGTTCCTCAACCCACTGTTATAGAGAGGCATCACATTCATTCCACTGGAGATGTTTGCGCGTGGCTAGGTAACGACCTAATTGGTGAGAAAGCTTTGTATGCCTAATAATTGCTGAACCAATAATTTTTGGTCAGTCAGTCAGAATCATAAAACCAGAACTAGAAAACATGTTAAATTTGTGCTGTTAAACGACGAGCCTCTGAAAGTCGCCAAATTACCCCATTCTTCTGCTGTCATGGTTCTAAGTAATGTGATTTTCAGTTAACTTTTTTATTTATTTATTTTTTTACCAAGGAACCACTCAACCCAAAGCAGAGCCTGATGGTAGTTAATGCTCTAGTTATATGGTCCACCAATGGAGCCTTTCTGACTTAAAGTTGCGAATTCCACCAAATATGTAGGTGCTGGTTGAAGAGGCCAACTGATCAAGTAGGCGAAAGCTTCCTGCAGGGGAAACAACAGAGTGGACCAGCTGATCCAGTCTTGCCCACTTGTTGATCCACCCTCCGAAAAAGTACTTTAACACGTCCTGACACTGGTGATGGGCACCAGTCATAAGTCTTCGGTGGTGGGAGCAACACCTCGAGACCTCTACTCTTTATTCGAAGTAAGCAAAAGTACTTTTTCGGAGGGTGGATCAACACGCGGACAAGACTGGATCAGCTAGTCCACTCGGTTGCTTTTCCTATATATCAATACATGTACACTACTGCGGACTATTTTTCCATTTGTGAATTGCTTCATCACAGAGTTTTCTCCAGACTTTTGATGTCTAATGGGGCCGTAAACAGTGTGATTTTTAAATGTATTGGTAGTGAGCGAGTTTTATTTCAATTTCAATTTTTTTTAAGGTGGTTTGTGGTGAAGAAAATCGCAGATGGAGAAGCCGCCGAAGCCGCTTTGGTGGTCGGCGACAAAGCCCCCGATCGGGAAGACGCCGACACTTTACGACTCTCAATTAAGGTCACTGATGAGAAGACCGACCAAGGATACCTCGATAAGGCCAGTCGTAAGTATCATTTGCTTTAATACATCCGCTGCTGCTTAGGAATTTTAACTTTAACGGAAGGATTGAACGGGGAAAAGCATTTTCCCAATTGAAAATCTATATGTTTCTTGATCCTTTTCCGAACTGTGGTTATTTTTTTTTAAGCGCCTCAGTGGCGTGGTTGGTATGGTGTTGGCGTCCCACCTCGGTGGTCGCTAGTTCGATTCTCGGCCATTCCATTGGGGAGTGTGTGATGTGTATTTCTGGTGATAGAAGTTCAATCTCGACGTGATTCTGAAGTCACGTAAAGCCGTTGGTCCTGTTGCTGAATAACCACTGGTTCCATGCAACGTCAAAACACCACACAAACAAACGAAATGTCGTTCCTCGTTGGACTAGTGGATTTCGCGCGCGACTACCAATGAGATGGTTCGAGGTTCGATTCTCGGCTGGGCCAACGTAGAACCAGAGAAATTTATTTCTGGTGATAGAAATTAATTTCTTGATATAACGTAGTTCGGATCCCACAATAAGATGTAGGTCCCGTTAATCCTTCGGGCCAGCCCTAGGAGAGCTGTTAATCAGCTCAGTGGTCCGGTTAAACTAAGATATACTTAACTTCGGATTGCAATGGGTTTTACAGCAACTCTGTAATCTAGAAGTAGTTTTACTTTAAACTTCCGTGGCACTGAAAGATTTTCAAGCAATGAAGAATTTGAGTAAGGGACGGGAAGGTCCAGTATGGGTCCTAGTATAAATTATACTTTTTTTTTTTTTTCCACCTGTCCAACCGCCTGTGGTGTTTGCGCATGGTAACACTGCGTCCCGGGCTTTAAATAATATCCTATGTCGAATATTAACGGTGAAATTCGCATACAGTAAATTATTAAAACACTTTTCAGTTCCAAATGTACACCCAGATATCCTTTTATTTACCTAAAACTTACACATAGCGTAACAATTTATAGCCCGGGACGCAGCGTTACCATGCGCGACCACCACAGGCGGATGGACAGATGGAAAAAACAGAGTATAGTCATCCTCCTATAAGTATCAGCGTTGAACTACAATCAGCAGTATCATGGGCGCCAGCAGCATATTTTCTAAGAGGGGACAAATTATATATATATATATATATATATATATATATATATATATATATATATATATATATATATATGTATAATATGCAATGGAACTGCCATGTCAATGATTTAAGTGAAGCAAGATGCACTTGATAAAAAAATAAAATGTTACATTGACTTCCTTTCAATAGTTCCATGTACTGTTCAGCTGAATTCAAATATTTCTAGAAAGAACAACGCAGTTGTATACTGTTTACAATTATCATACAGTACATAATGATACCTTTGTTTTACTTAAACTGAAAGAATATATTGTAAAATGGAAGGACAATAAAGTGATGTTGTTAAATGTAATAAATGTAATATATATATATATATATATATCAATTTTCTCCAGGATTTCAGGGATGGGGGGCAAGTTCCCCCTCTTGCCCCTATGTGCGGGCGCCCATGGCAGTCATTATGATAAAGCTGAAGTTCTTCTGTATCGAATGCAATCGATAAGGAGTGTACGTAGAATTCCAAAAACAACTGCTAATCTTAATGACTGATAAGTTTTGTAAAGTGATATATTTTGTAAATGAAGGAGCAAATGGACGCGTCTTCAAATAATATCTGAATTTCTTATTCCACATCATTTTTTTAGGAGTCGATTAATTGAAATGACGACTTACACTCAGCGATTCTTCATATTACTGCTATGATCTATTTCACCCTTCCTACTATACTCTGATAAGTGCTCATTTTCTTACAGGTTTAATAAATAAACATAACTTTAAGTTTTCATGCAGACATCAAAAGCGGTCTTCTGAAGAGAATCAAATATGCAGGAAATTTCATCACACATTTCATATGCATACAAACTTGCTTAGTATATACAGGGTGGTCCAAAAGTAGGTGGACAGTAGGTGGAATAGCTGTGTAAATTGTAAGGGACAGCAGTTTGAGCACCTGCGTTGATAAAATTTCAGTGCTTTTGTATTAATTGCACACAATAAAATCTAATTGTTAATGAAATTGTTGTATTAGTAAACATGATTGTATATGTAATCTCAAAATAAATGTTGTCCAGTACTGTCCACCTACTTTTGGACCATCCTGTATATAAATATATATATCTATATATAATATATTATATATATTATATATGATATATATAGTATATATATATAGATATAAATAAATATATATATATGTATGTATATATATATATATATATATATATATATATATAAGATATAATTATATATATATATATATATATATATATATATAGTATATATAGATAATATATATATAGAATTATTTATATATATATATATATATATATATATATATAATATATGTATGATATATCATATATATATATATTTATATATATATATATATAATATATATATATATATGTGCGTGTGTGTGTATACATATATAAATAAATTCATGTGCATTACCATAGTCATTTTCTTCTCTTCTCTCTCTCTCTCTCTCTCTCTCTCTCTCTCTCTCTCTCTCTCTCTCTCTCTTGAAAAAGTGGGAGAGAAATGTAAGAGCATGTGTACTGAACAGGACGGGGTTCAGCAGCAGACGCTGACATCCGTGAGACAACTGAGATGAAGCTTCATTTGGTTGATTCTAGCTGACCTGTTCATTCTAGACCGCTACTTTGTCTAAAATGACTAAGCCTGAAAATTTCCTGAGGCTATATTCTCCCCCTAAGACTATCAGCCAATATCCCACTCCAGGATGGACAAGTGGACTCCACCCATGAAGCGCCCGGCCTGTTGTTCTCTGTTCGTTTTTCGTTTTCTGTAAAAGGAAACTATTGAGATGGCTATTTGTCTGCTTAAGTCAGCGTTTTTTCTGTCCGCCCTCAGATCTTGAAGACTACTGAGGCTAGCGGGCTGCAAATTGGTATGTGGATCATCCACCCTCCAATCATCAGGCATACCAAATTGCAGCCCTCTAGCCTCATAAGATTTTATACTTATTATTATTTTATTATTATTATTATTATTATTATTATTATTATTATTATTATTATTATTATTATTATTATTATTATTATTATTAAAGAATACTCATAGTAGCATGAGTCTTATAATTGAGAAACAAATTCACAGCTATGTAAGTGTATTATATTCATAGACAAATATTGATTCCAGAATTTCTCGAGATACAAATCCTTGACGAGAACGACACTCCACCTGAGTTTGTTGGGGATTACAGCGACCTGAAGGTGCTTGAGAATTCGGAGGAAGGAACACTAATAGTTGTTGTCGAAGCAAGTGATGCTGATGAAAAGGATGCTGTCACTCTATCAAGTAAGTAGAATTGTTGTTGTCTCGAAAAGATGAAAAACGCCCATTTTATCCCCATACGCAACTTACGAACGGAATTCGCCTCATTGCAATACTAGCTGTCAAGATCAATTGTTTTTATCATAGAAGATCAAACGGGTAAAACGAGCTTTATCTAACGACTGTGTAGCCACCACTGTAGATTGATTGATTTATAGATCATAGGCATAATGCCAAGCACTGGGCCAACTAAGGTCATTCAGCGCTGAAACGGAAATTGACAGTAAAAGGTTTGGAAGGTGTAACAGGAGGAAACCCTTGCAGTTGCACTATGAATCAATTGTTAGGATAAGATGGAAGAGAGTGAATATGAAAGGAGATACAGTAAAAGGAATGAAAGGAGTTGCAGCTAGGGGCCGACGGAACGCTGCAAAGAACCTTAAGTAATGCCTACATTGCACCGCATTGGAAGTTTGAATTTCAAGTCAATGGTTCTTGTGTGCTTGTTCCGTGTGAATAGATTTTATCTACTGATATAATAATATAATAATAATAAAACACAATGTCAAAAGTAGATAATGTTAAAAACGAGGCAATTACCTTGAAATTAGAATACAAAGGTAAGTTGAATGTACAGGTCATAAGAGAAGTATATCTTAGTTTGACCAGACCACTGAGCTGATTAACAGCTCTGCTAAAGCTGGCCCGAACGATTAGATATTTTTACTTGGCCAGGAACCAAATGGTTACCTAGCAACGGGACCTACATCTTATTGTGGGATCCGAACCACATTATATCGAGAAATGAATTTCTAATCACCAGGAACAAATTCCTCTGATTTTCTGTTGGCAGAGCGGGGAATCGAACTCGGGACTACCGAACCACTCGTCCAACGAGGAACTTGTACAGGTCATAATCTGCGACAAGAAGCAATGGCAAATAAGAGGAACAAGCAAAGAAAGGAAGAAAGGAAAGAAAGGAAGAAAGGAAGAAGGAAAGAAAGGAAGAAAGGAAGAAAGGAGTGGCAAATTCAGTCGTTCAAGTTGCGGTAAATTTCCCGCAAATCGAAAGAACTAAATTGTTATTAGGAAAACAGGAACACTTCTACACGTGAAACCGAGTATTGTTCTGTATTCGTGGAAAATGGAGCACGTAAACAAAACAAAAACAAAAGTTAATCTAATATAAAATAGTCACTAGTAACGATGACGCGCGAAGACCGTGCAATCAACAGGGTGTTTTTTTTTTTTTTTTTTTTTTTTTGCCTACTCGGGGAGTAAGCCTACAAACTACTTCGTTGTTGTTCTTCTTCTTTTTGTTAGGGTGTAGGAAAGCCCTATGGAAAGCCTAAAAAGGTCTGAAAAGGGTGTTTCGCCTTGAGGTAAAGATACAGGAACTTTAGGATAAGATATTTTTTATTTATTTATTAGAATGAAAATATAAAAAAAAAATAAGTAATGTGCACGTGAAACAGTACAGAACAATTATTTCTAATACATAGTAGCGTATCTAATTTTCGTTGGTGGAACAACGCGCCATTTGACTGTAGATTTTAGCATGCGCCTCAAATGAGCTGGAGGTCGGATTAAGCCTTTTTTTTTATCTATGGTAGTCTATTTTCTAGAGAGGTATTTCAAACCGTTACTCAAGATTAGTGTCATACAACAAATACCTTTTTTTTCTCTTTTCTCCTCCTATCTTTCGCTGGATTTCACCTACACGAGCTAAGTTCCCATGATTCTGAAAGCTTCTACTGTTTATGAAGTGTTATGGTAAAATGTGAACATATTCTATTTTGTATTTGTTGTTCACTGTAATATTAAACCCTGTCCACACTAGCGGGCACTGATCCCATAACCCGTTCCGCTAGACCTACCGACCGAGTATGGAGCCAGAACGATGCGATTGTCTGGTAGCAATGCTTCAGAAGCGAGAGAAATGATTGTAAGCGTGTGATTGTCAGCATTTTCTATTCAAAAACAAGGCTCTAGAGACATTTTGTGTGGATATGTGATTGTGAAATAAATTGGTTGGTTTTTAGAAACTGACTGTAGACAGCTATTGATGTTGCAGAGTCATCTATACTCTGTTTTTTTCCATCTGTCCATCCGCCTGTGGTGTTTGCGCATGGTAACACTGCGTCCCTGGCTTTAAATATCCTATTTCGAATATTAACGGTGTAATTCGCATACAGTAAATTATGAAAACACTTTTCAGTTGCAAATGTACACCAAGATGTCCTTTTATTTACCTAAAACTTACACATAGCGTAACTATTTAAAGCCCGGGACGCAGTGTTACCATGCGCGACCACCACAGGCGGATGGACAGATGGAAAAAACAGAACTCGGCATTTCATCGTCATCATCTCTTTCTTTTGCACTTTCAGCGACGATACTTACATCAGCATAACACAAACGGATGACTTCAGAGCAGAGCTCGTCGTCTCTGGAAAGACTTTAATAGATCGCGAGAAAATGGAAACAATACAAGTGATACTCACGATTGAGGACAGAAATAGTCATCTAAAGGATCAAACGGTAATTCAGATACATCTTTTTAGCTTTGATGCACAAATACTAATTAACATTTCAGCTTAATGAGGCCTCAATATTCAGATTTATGTTTGACTCCGTTTTCCTTAGAGCAGCGGAAAGGTTTAATAAAATATTTCCCATTTAATTATTGTCAGTCGAGCAGTATATATATATATATATATATATATATATATATATATATATATATATATATATATATATATATATATATATATATATATACATAGACCTCAGTTCCAAAAGGTACTTTACAGTAAGCCTAGGTTTAAGACAACCCTCATCCATATCGTTCCCTGATGCAGTGAAACATTATGTTAATATCAGATATTATTTCCGGTTCATCATAACTCGGTAAAATATGAAATTCTTCTGATGAACACGAGTATGAGCATATCTTTTTTTATTGTACATAATATGGAATAAAATATCATCTTTATTAAATGGGAACACTTTAAAACTTTCAATAATTTGTACTGATACGAAAATGCTGTTTTCTTGTTTATCCTTCTTTTGTATTTGTATGCCTATTAATCAGATTTTTATTTTGGTGCTGCAGTTCACTGTAGCTGTCCTTGACGAAAACGACAACGGTCCAACCTTTCTAGAAGACATCATCTTCGCGAGCTTCACGCCCTATGATAAGATTGGAAACAGCCTCAAACTGATCTCGGTAAGACATTACTTTTAAAGATGATATCACACTAGTCATTTCTTGCTCGCGGTTTTAACCAGCATCCAGCTGATGCTCGCTGGCAAAAGTGTTGTATTGTCACACTAGGACCTCGTGGTTTCGAGGAGCAGAGGAAAAAGTAAACAAAACTGATCAGCTGATATCATCATGGCGCCCAGAAATTGTCGGACTGTTGCAAGATGTGCTGCAGTGATGTGTTTTCTCGAAATCTTACGTGAATGCAAGAGTAACAAAGAACATTTGTGGGTTCGAGAGTGGCTCAGGAGAAGAGAAGCCAAAGGTCTGAGATTACGTCCTATCAGCAGCAGCCATCTTGTTTGTTTACACTATGCGGTCGCTCATGGTTTGTGCTCGCTGCTTCCCGTCCAGTCGGGAAGCAAAATTCTCGAGCTAAAAGCTCCCGGTTTTCCATTTTCGCCAGCAACGGCTCGCTGCTGGAGAGAAAAAGGTCTAGGGTGAGGCCACCTTACAGACAGGGAAAAACTCGTAACCATTTGGTATTCGTCACTGCCAAGCTTTTCACGTTGGTTTCTATGGTCATTTTTCCTGTAGAATCCATTTCTGCTTGGGACATTTAATCGTGCATATTTAATTGGATGATTTGCATTTTTTATTAAATTAGCGGAAATTATGTTTAAAGAGCTTAGTGGTGGCATTTTGGTAGTTATTTGAGGTAAATAAATGGTAAGCTTGTTTTTTATCAGGTTTGATTACCTTTACAGGGTAATAATTGTGCCTATTCATTGTTATTAACTGACACAAATTATGCATATTTAAAGAAAATATTATTACAACTCAAACGAAAAGGGTATCAGTAAATTTCTATTCAATCTTATTTGATTTTCCTTTCTGTACATCAATTACTACATACTCCATCGCAACTAATTATAAAATAGTATTATAAGTATTTGTATTTGTTCATGTATAACTAGCTCATGTAATAAAAATATCAAAGTATAAACATGTTTTGCAATGGAGTTGTAATCGTGTACTTTACTCATTTCCGTAATTTAAGTGTTTACCATCATCTCATAGCACATATATGAGTGTGTGTTCTCCTGTGCCCATGACATCCCTTTATAATGGTATTGCTTGTACTGTGATCCCTCAATCTCCAAAGAATGACAAGGGCTATGTGGTTACTGCCAGTACATCTTTGGCTCAGAAGGTTTGGTCTGTCGCCATTGATCGGGAGTCTTTGCTTACGTACACTTCAGAGGTCTGTAAAAAGCACTGCACTGAACTTGATAGTGCATCGACTCACCAGATCAAGGGAAGCAACTTAGCTTCTCGATCGGTATAGTCTTGGCCTGCCACCTCGGTTGCCGCGAGTTCGGTTCTCGGGCATTCCACTGAGGGGTTAGAGATGTGTATTTCTGGTGATAGAAGTTCACTCTCGACGTGGTTCGGAAGTCACGTAAAGCCGTTGGTCCCGTTGCTGAATAACCACTGGTTCCCTGCAACGTTTAAACACCATGCAAACAAGCAACCAAACTTCTGAATAAATGTGATCATGGGGCGTCCTATTCTGATGTACGTTTGCTGAATAACACATGGGGGCAGCAAGTAACTAAACAGTCTGCACGAAAAATTCTACCCAGTTTTGTGAATGGAAGAGCTGTGCATATCACAATACATAATTCAGATGGGAAACAGCAGACCCTTACAGGTTCACACAGAACACATCCCACAAAAGGAACCTTGTTTCAGAATATATTGTTGTTTGAAGATGAATATCACCAGGAAGAGGAGAACAATACACTCATTGATGCAGAATCCATAGAACATGATTATGGAACATTCAGAATAGGGAAGAAGAAGGAGTCACCTCCTGTTCCAGAGTATCATGATTTTAAAGAACATGATTTGTTGGACTGGAGTTTGAAGCCAGATATTGTATGGATTAGTGTTGGTGCACTTAGAGATCAAGTGATAGGTCAAGATGGAGAAAATACCAGACCCCCTCTTGGGTCTTGGACTGCATTCATGGAGGCAGTGAGAACTTAAAAAAACAGCAAATCTTTGACTGAATATAAATGGTACCTGGATCTGCCGATTGACATGGCTGAGTATTTTGGACTTCAGTGTATATTTGCTTACTCAGATGAAGCTATATATTGTAAGATGGTTGTTCTGCAATGGCTTAATGAAGGAAAATTTGAGTAGCAAATCTTCTGGGAGGCTTTCGCACCATCGTGGTGAAACCCAAAATCATGCACAAAGAATACTGGTGGGTAGATGCGGGAGCAATTGCAGAGGGATCAATTGTACAGGTTGTTGAAGGCCGCCATTATTTTCAAGCAATTCCATTGCATAAACAGTCATTTGAGACTTTACTTAGATACAGAATGAAGAAGATGTGAGAAGCTTCAGTGTATGGAGAAGATTTCGGCACTTGTTGGGATTACTTAAGAGACAACCTCAATCCAAGGGAACTTGATCTCTTTATGTCAAACCAAGATTTTGAGAGACTGCACTGATCGTATGTCCAGAGCTGGTGTTACAAAAGCTGAGATGATGATTGAATACCTGAAAGTTGTTTTTACCATGCTAGCTTGGATTAGTTCAGTATGAAAAAAAAATATTGAGAGACTCCTACAAACGGAAAGGCCTACAAGCGGAAAGAGTATTAATTACTTCCTCAACTGTTTGCCTTTGAGCATATCAATTATGCAAGGTACCTCACTTACCAACATGTGGCTCTGACAATTTTTGCTAAGAAACAAATCCTGCAGCATGGAAAGAATTAAAAGAGAGCGGGTTTGGAGGGAATATCACAGTTCATGGGGACTTCATAACTGAGGTAACTATATAAACAGAGAAGTCAAAGTCAGGGGAGACCCAATGCAAGGAGGCTTTAGCACATCGCTAAAAGCAGATGCTTTTACCAAAACAAGTCATCTGATGGGCAAAGTGAGGACGGCATTGGAAGAGAAATTAAAACTAATGACAAATTCAGCACACGAAGAAACAACCCAACATGCAAAAGGGGAACATGAGAAAACAGTGCAGTCACTGGTTGACCAATAGTGCAAGTACATGGATCCATTTGCACCAGGTGTGGAAAGGCATTTCAAAACTGGTGAGGCCCTTGAAGAAGATATTGTGAAAGGCTTGTTGCATTCTACTGAGACTGGGCAAATTTTGTTATTGAAGGTTTATAGAGGAAAAGCTGAAGAGAGCTGAAGATGGTGTCAGTTTCTTAAGTCCTATAAAGAAACCAAAGATAAAAACTGGATTAGAAAAACCCAAGAAAGCACCAAAGGCTGTTAATATATTAAAAGAGGAGAGCAGCCCTTTGGTATTCTAGTAGGCAAAGATCCAAGTACAAGGGAAGCTCACAACTAACCTTTGACCTCTGTACCATTAACCCTTTCTACAGAAGATAAAGACTTTAGATAATCAAACCTGAAGAAAACAACTTTCCATTTATTTACCTCAAATAACCACTAAAATATATGCAAAAATGCAAATCATCTCATTAAATATGCACAATACAAAAACGTCCCAAGCAGAATTGGAGTCTACAGGAAAAATTACCCAAGAAACCAATGTGAAAAGCTTGGATAAGAGTTTTTCCTTATCTTCTACCCTAACACTATTCTCCTGCATTTTAATACACTTTTATCTATTTGTTAATTTATTATTTATCTTTTCTTTTATAATTAGTGGGGTTTCTTTTTCCTGTTTTTCCCTTTACCTCGTATTACTTCTACCTAATGAACACCATATTCTTTGGAAGCTGGAATTTCAAACCAATGGGCCCCGTGGGATCGTTCCATTTGATTAGGTTTCATCTTCTGAATGATAATAGTAATAATAACAGTAAATAATTATTCTCACATTCCCTACTGGTCACTTGCACATTTTGATACCATTTTGGAGGCCGGATCGCGCTTTGATATATTCTGTACCTAAGTCATCTTTTCAATTTCACTTCCACATATTTCAAAAACGTTGTATATAGTACATGAATGGAAAGCAAAGACGTTATACCGGTTTTTATAAATCATAATTGTATTTTTTTCAGTTTTATCCATCTTTATCTCAAATTTGTGACAACTTACCTTTCAAATTGGTATTTAGTGTTATCATATAGCATCAAATAGAAAGATCTTTCAGTATTAAATTAGACGCTAAAAGGCGTCCGTGCCTCACTTTTTCTGAGCTATAAATTCTTTATTTTTCAATGTCAGCTAGGACGATACGCTAGTTTACATACGCATCTTCAGGTATTATTATTATTCTTTGGATAGTTTACATACGCATCTTCAGTCGAGGGTGGATGTCATGAACCCTTAAAATACCGTGGTAGAGAGTTATGCACGGTAGTAGTATCCAAATGGTCTGTCCACACTAGCGGGCATGCCCGTTGGGCACTTCCAATTGTTCATATTTTCTCTCGTTTCTGAAGCAGTGTTACCAGACAATCGCATCGTTCTGGCTCCATACTCGGTCGATCAGTATAGTGAAACGGGTTATGGGAACAGTGTTTGCCCGTCGGGCAGTGCCCGCTAGTGTGGACAGGGCCTTAAACTCTCTTGATTTTCCAGGCGAAAGATGTGGACCAGAATGAGGATCTGAATTTCCAGCTGGAAAATGATTTTGAATGGCCAGATGGAGGACTTGATCCAGCTCCACCAGTACCTTTCAGGTGAGAAAATTGTTTGCTTCCAGATGACACTCATTCCCCATCTCTTGTTTGTTTTGTGAAGAATATCCCTCGTTAGCGACGGTGGATAGCGGTATCAGAGGCAGTTTAGTTTAGCAAACTTTTATTTATAGAGTAATGGAGTGATAGCAGTACGTGCAGTAATGGAAAGTTCGAAGGGTAACTACAGAAATGAGAAAGTGTTATCCTATTGAAATAACGAAAGAGGAAGTTAATGTTTTTGGTGCGTATTCTGTTCCTGGATAGGTTTGATAAATGAAAATACCGGTGATAGCGTTTTTGTTTTTTGTTTTTTCTCGTTAAGAACTTAGTTATTGGAGCAAATAAGAATGGAGAGTCTTGTTGGAATATGTTCGGAAAGTTTTACTGATTGAAATACTTGGTTTTCACTGTGGGATATTCTTAGGCATACTTAGACTTCAGTTTTTTCGAGTAAGTGTTAGTGCAGAGTAGATGGAAGAGCAATAAGATGAATTTAATGGTAAGGAAGAGATTTTCTGAAGGTATAGTTGATCATTATTGATTATGGTGGAGCAGACAGATGTCAATTTAAGATGGACAAGAAAGCTTGACGTGGCTGTCATAAGATTGCAACGGATGAGTCTAATAACTTGGAAGTGAAAAGAGCATATATAAGGGAAATGGGCTGAGGATATAAAGATAGTGTGTTACAGGAGGCAGATGAGGATTGTGTAAATCTTGAATGTGATGCTTAGAAAGACAGAGGGGGCGAACGTAGACAGTAATTGATGTTATAAGGAAGTGAGAGATTTAATAGAAGAAAAGTCGGTGGTCTTCTCTGGATCAGTAGTTTCATTTTATTTTTCGTGTTCTGTTTAAGCGTCTGATAGACTCTTCTTCTTGTTTTCCCAATACCAGACCTCACTTAAGAGAGCCTTTCCACTCAGATGGAACTGAGGCTTCGAAATGTCTTCTTTTTCTAGCAAGATCTTCATATAACTTTTTATTTTCCATTATCTTAATGCTTTATTTCTTCAACGGACACATGAAAATTGAACTATCCTGACTCTATATTGGACAACGCAATAAAAGCGGCTAGAAATACATTTTACACTCACAAAAATGAAAATAATAACACAGCTAACTTATTTGTACTGATAAACAATACTGGCAAACTAATCATTTCAACGATATTCCCATCCACTTAGGAATTCTAAAGTTAATGTTGCATTTAAAAACAATAACGCATAGTTATATCACAAAGAACTCGCCCGACAGTACTGATGGAGACGAATACAAGATTGGGTGTAATTCTTGCGCTAACTTTTATATCGGTCAAACTGGAAAAACAATGGAAAAGGAATGGATCAGAATAAAAGATGTGTAAGAAACGCACAGGTGAACAATGGAAGTTTTGGACGGTAATGATAGAAACCATACAATCAAATAGGCAGGAGGAAAAAAATATTGATTGTAATTATGCACCAGAAACTTCATTGAGTCTAATTTTCTAAAAGAAAGCTTCGACAAGAACATGAACATGTGGCACGTATAAACTTGAGCCAATAATCCCAAAAGAAATATGCAGCGAGTTTAATTTAAAGGAAGGCACTGGAAAGACAAGGATAAGGGAGGTCTTCAAATTTGACCTGTCACTAATGAGGGTAGGCCCCGTATGGGTGTAGTTCCTTCAGTGCAGTTCATGCAGCGCTCTGCAGGTATTACTTTAGGTTCTTTGCAGCGTCCCTTCGGCCCCTAGTTGCAACCCCTTCCATTCCTTATCCTGTTCATATTCTCTTTTTTACATCTTACTTTCCACCCTCTCCTGACAATTGTTTCATAGTGCAACTGCTTTGAGGTTTTCCTCCTGTTATACCTTTTAAATCTTTCGACTATCAATTTCCCCTTCAGTTCTGAATGGCCTCATAGGTCCTAGCGCTTGGCCGTAGGCCAAAATTCTATAATCCATTCCATTCCATTCTATTCCCAATGAGGGTAGGACAAATCCTACAGACATTTGTCAGGTGCAAATACTTGTTTTCCAACTTCTTGTATGTTCGTATGTACGGTCTCGCTCGCATATAGTATGTATATCATGAATTTCTACCACTTCGTATCAGCCCTCTGAAGATGACAAAAAAAACGTGTCAGGGGGAATATGAGTATGTATGTATGTATAGATATATATATATATATATATATATATATATATATATATATATAATATATATATATATATATATATATGAATAGGAGGATCCACAGTATTATTCCTGTTTGGCAAGACGAAATATATTTGTAGAAATATTGACAAAGCTTCAAGCTTTCTTCCATCCTTCTGTGGACTTGGTCACTAAACTCAAGTGATCAAGTCCACAGGAGGCTGAAAGTTTGAAGCTGTCAATATTTCTACAAAACATATTCGTCTTGCTAAACAGGAATAGTACTGTGCGTCCTTCTATTGACAACTGAGAAGCGCCATGCAGTGTTTTTTATATTTCATGTATATATATGAGGTTATAGACCACAGAGAGCTATTTATTAACAGTTGATAAACAGCTCTCGATAAGGGCAAGTGGAGGCCGAAACTGTTGAGCTTAAAGGAATTTCAGCTTTTCTTTTCCCCTGTGACTACAATCTCATATACGTATCTAGCTTCGTGAAAAAGGAAGACTAAAACCTCATATGTGTATGTATGTATATATATATATATTTATATATATATATTAGTATATATATATATATATATATATATATATATAATATATATATAATCTATATATATATATATATAAATATACATACATATATATATGTATATATATATATATATATATATATATATATATATATATGTGTGTATATATATATATATATATATATATATATATATATATATATATATATATATATATATATATATAGCAAAGGAAGCCCCAACATAAACCAGCAGGAAAAGGGTCATAGTTTATTACAATAAGAGACGTTTCATGCTGACGTCAGCACATCCTCAGTCTGCAATTAATAATAATATAAGCAAAATACATCACATTCATTAAATTACACATAAAAATATAAAAAAAATTGCACATGAAAATTAAAAGGATGTACAAAATCTAAAGTAAAAAAGGGGGAAAAGATAAAAAAAATTATATATATTCAAGTTTTTTAAATAAAAATTGATAATAACCTATTCGAGAGCAGAGAAAAGAAGGAATGACAGCGAAACGGCCATATACGCCCAAAGAAACTCAGGCCAGAGAGAGAGAGAGAGTATGTATCTTTCCAGATCCATATCAGCTTGATATGTCAACTGCAGTTTTGTTATGTTGACGATCTCTTTTTACACACAGGGTGCAGAACAAAGAGGGCAACGACGCCGAACTACTTCTCAATTTCGACCCTCTTGGTGTCAGCAACGGTTATTGCAACTTCACTATCACTTGTTTGGATAATGATGGTAAGGAGTTTCACATTGCTTATTTCTACTCTGGAAGGAGACGTTTAGCTATCTAATAGATTACCTAATTATTTCTCCGTTTATTTCAAAAGCGTCCCCTCGATTGTTGTAGTAACTGGGTATAATATTACTTGTAAACTTTGTGTTTTTCTTATTAACTCGTTCATCACACCCAATTAGATCCAATTTTAAAATAGTAGAACCAGAGAGAGAATGCATGAAATTTGGAATTTATGACATTGCTTTGCTTAATAACTTAAATGTAGTTGAAGGCCCAGGCATAATAAGGTTATCTTGGAGACCGACCTTGAGTATAGAACAAGGAAAATGTTTAAAGATATTATAAATTTTACGTGGAATTCAACTCTCCATTAATGATACCAAGAAACCAGCTCCTGAATATCAAACCTCTGGCCCCAACCCCCCAACCACACCCCCCCTAAAAAAAGCGCACAGGTAATTCTAAATAAGATCAAGTGTAAACCTAAGTTGCTAGTTGGGACTTTGACTGTGAGAAGTGTGTAATCATACCCAACCAAAACAAGCTGCAAAATAATTTAAAAAAAAAAAAATAAAAAACAAAAAACAGACAAATCTTATCTCAAATAGCAGCCCAACACCTATAATGCTGATTGATACTTGAGACAGATCTGCCATCAAAGTAATAGTGTGAGTTAATATCAACATCTCTGAAGTCCAAACTTTGTCAAATGGTTGACTTATGTCTCATGTTCCCACCATCCATATGAATTCCAGTCCTAATCATGATAACTTTTACTGTTTGTCAAAATAGAAAGCTTTTAAAAAGTGGAAAACAGATAACATTTGAACCAAAGAGAGTTTTAATATAAATCTACT
Source organism: Macrobrachium nipponense (assembly GCF_015104395.2). Taxonomy (NCBI): domain Eukaryota; kingdom Metazoa; phylum Arthropoda; class Malacostraca; order Decapoda; family Palaemonidae; genus Macrobrachium; species Macrobrachium nipponense. Next base: position 30,638,782 of record NC_087216.1, read on the forward strand.
CAAACGAGTAGAAGCTAGTCTGCATATCTCCCTGTGCCACTCAGATTTTATAAAGGACTTTGACGGGAAAGAAAAACACATCATATCGTTCCTATTTCGGTCACAGTTCTCAAACTCAAGGTTGGCTGATTCAGAGTACATTTGCTTAATGTGACTATGCAAAAACAAATATAAATTTCTTATACAGATATGTACATTTTGACCCATACGAAAGGCATTTGTGTCTAGATAGATAATGAAAAATTTCATGTGATATATATTCTTTCATTAATATTACTCTTTTCTGTTATTGTTCTTTGAGGTAAGCATAATGCGTCAGTCAAGGGAAAAGTGTACGCGATCACTTCTGATTTTGAAGTTGCCGTCAACTATGATAACCCGAGCTCTGTTATTAGAGGCCTGTCTATGCCAGTAAGTATTAATTTGAGTATCTGCCAACTTTAATGTTCAAATGATCCTCAGATATTGGGTACATCTGAAAGCTTATGGCCTGTCCACACTGGCGGGAATGCCTGTCGGGCACTTCCAGCTTTTTATACCTTCTCTAGCTTCTGAAGCAGTGTTATCAGACGATAGCATCGTTCTGGCTCCTTACTTGGTCGGTCAGTATAGTGAAACGGGTTATGGGAACAGTGTTTGCCCGTCGGGCAGTGCCTGCCAGAGTGGACAGGGCCTTACAAAACAAACCCAAAACTTTAAACAATTATTATAACTTGTAGACATTACTGGTTAATATCCCTTGCTGAAGGCTAAATATATGGTAAAATGGAATCGATTCTGGCAGTAACTACTTGATCAAACAGATCACTGAGAGGAATGATTCTCCCAAGTCTTTTGATGTATAAGATTACCAAGTGGAATTATTTGTTACCATTATTAAATTGTTAACACCACAGGTCCTTGCTTACCTAAGTACCTAAGCGAGTTCTTAAATCTTAACGAGTTGGCAGCCCCACAAATACGATTTAGTTACCTTAATCTGCAAAGCAGTCACCCTACAAGAAAGCAAAGAACATCACATGGCGTTATGGAATGGAGTAGCAAATATCATGATTTTCAATTTGAAATCTCAACACCAATGCTGTTTCCTCAAGCGATCCTGTTGCATTCTGATATCCATCTTCACAAATACAACTCCTTTCAATTATGTATACACACACACACACACACACACACACACACACACACACATATATATATATATATATATATATATATATATATATATATATATTAATGTTATGCTAGAACCTCATTATTACATAATGAACAGTCATAGAATTGCAGATTTTAGCTTAAAGAACGTCACTTGGAATATGCAGTAGGCCATGTGGTATGTTAGCCTATTTTCTTTACTATTTCAACTTTTTCTCATACATCTAGGAAAGTTTCATAGACATAAAAATGGTTCTTTATCACCTTTTCTATATCTTTTTTCAGATACAAAGCGTATTTGGAGAAGTATATGGCTTTCCTAGCATCATAGACAGCATAGCCGATGGCGAAGACGACACGAAATCTGTCGTCAAGATGCACTTCATTGACGAAGAGAAGAACGAACCGGTTGAAGCTTCACGCATCATTGAGTAAGTGATTGGGAAACTCGAAGGTGGTTAGCACCGCTGTGTCATATTTTCTTAAGCCCATTCAAACTTACAGGTTAAAAAAAAAAAAAAAAAAGTGTTAATTTGGTAGGTTAGGCATTCTTTTTGAGCGGCCCTGTCATTTCCTCGTGTATGGATGCTCCAGTGAAGTGATTAGAGGATTGTCTGTCACCTCCGTTCATTCTTCAGTACAAAATCAAAACAAAAAGATCAACACATTACTCTTGGACTTCGCTGTCCATTTTTCATTCTGTTCAGCGCAAAACTTAATTAGATGTCTGCATGTATATGTATATATATATAATATATATATATATATATATATATTATATATATATATATATATATACACACACACCTTTTATGTATATAAGTACATACGTTAACATATATGCATGCATAGCTACATTACCTAAACACGAAAGTCATTTGTAAGTAAAAACGAACATCTGGACTGTATTCCCGAATGTGCCCATTTTCAAGATTAACTTTTTCGAGGTTATACTCCTGAAATTGTAACTTTTTAGGATTAGGATTAAATACCTCCCTCGGCAAAATACAAAACCATGCCTGATGTTGATGATGCCTTTGATAGAAGGCAGGAGAAGGCGCACCAGGCAACGGACCCCTCAAATGTAGGGATCACGGTGGAAAAGAAGAAGACGACCTTGTATTACACTGCGCCTCAGTGGCGTGGTTGGTTTGGTGTTTGCTTCGCACCTCGGTGGTCGCGGGTTCGATTCTCGGCCATTCCATTGAGGAGTGAGAGATGTGTATTTCCTGGTGATAGAAGTTCACTCTCGCCGTGGTTCGGAAGTCAAGGAAAGCCGTTGATCCCGTTGCTGAATAACCACTGGTTCCATGCAACGTAAAAACGCCATACAAACAAACAAACACTGCAAAGCAAAATAATAACACGATAGGCTTTAAAAGAACTACTGCGCATAACTGGGGAAGCTCTAGATAAGGACTGTCCTATTGTTCCCAACTACCGTCAAGTCAGTATTTGGCAACAGATAGACCAAAGCGCTCGTGTGCGGTAACTCAAAACTCAAAACTGCCTAACTTTTACCTCTTTCATTTCAGGATGTCGAATGAGTATGCAATCTCTCAAGCTCTTATTTCCAAGAACGAAGACCTGGGCCTTAATATCGTGAGTGTAGGGAATGTCACCCCAGATCAAGGAGGGGGAGGAGTCAATAATGTCCTTATCCTGGAGGTAGGTCCATCTCTTGAAAAGGTCAATAAGGTTTCATGCCACTTACGTTGAAAATATTTCTTCGTTAGCAATGCAGGATTAATCGACGATGTAGCCAAGAAACTGACTGCATTGGGTAAAGAATTTTACAGTTAATAATTCTCGTTTTACCGTGGTATGCTGCAAACAACCGCACTTTGACAAAAACTATAAACATTTCAAATACAGCGTTTTTACAAGAGATCTAAATATAAATAGCAATTTCTTATTTATTCGCAGTCTCAGTAAGGTATTAAGGTATTGGAAACAAATTTCACCTTGTCATTCTTGTGTTATAAACATTTTCTTTCCGTTTCCATCTCGAGCGAAAAACATTACTTTTCGTTCATATTTTTTTTATGTGCCAATACGCCTTCAGAGAAGGTCAAACAACCTTGCAGAATTTGCATCGTTTATCCAGCCACCCAAAAAATCTTCTCTTTTCGCTTACACGGGCAGTAAAATTCCTGTATCTTCTAACTCAACAAGAAACCCTTTTCAGACCTTTTTAAGCTTCTCCATGGGGCTTTCCTAACCCCGGCCCCCTCCCCCCACCCCAACAAGAACAACAACAACAAACAACAACAAAGAAGTTGTTTGTATATTGTATAAATTATATAGATAACGGTTGAAGGAGAAAGTAGCACATCTCAGGTGGTCCTTACAATACATTTATTTGCGGCGCATCGAAACCCAATGTTTCATTTTCGAGACAAAATGACAAAAACAAAAAATCAAATAAACATTAAACGTCTAAAATACAAATATAAGACATAATGCATTATAAAAATAAAAATTAAGACCAGCTATTGAATCCAGAGAGAAAGGACGAAGTCAGAAGGCACAAACCAGAAATGAATGACAAAAAGGCAACAGCTCAAGTGAGGTAAAGAGATCTCGAGGAGGACTGCCTGTTCAGTTGAGGAACAAGCTGTTTAATAAGCAAAGATTCCATTCGCTGCCCGTCCCAATCTTTCAAAACATTTGTGCTGTATATCATGTTTGCAATTACTGGCGTGTTGTCTGATGCTGGAAATTCAGATTAGCAGGTTTGCAACCACAGTACGGTAGCTGACGCCTTTGTGACAATCAATTCTGAACCTTAGTACCCTCTGTATATTAGCCATAGAGCGAAAAATAGCCAGGCATAAGACAGACAGACACCTTTGCTTCATCGCAGTTCCTCAGTCATCTCACTAAGAGAGAAGAATATTTCAGTTCAAGGGAATTATATTTATTGTCACTCAGAAGCGAGGAGTAGTTCTAAGGAAGAGAGACCCCTGTCAGAGACACGTCGTTTATATAGCGTTGTG
>NC_087216.1:30643435-30732933 GCF_015104395.2 Macrobrachium nipponense
ACTCTTAATGGAACCAGATAATGTACTGATGTTATAATTATGACTTTCCTCCAACCATGTGCTGCCTACTTGTCCTTTTCGAATCAATGACCTTGACAATAATCGGAGAGAGAGAGAGAGAGAGAGAGAGAGAGAGAGAGAGAGAGAGAGAGAGAGAGGAATAGCCAAATGACATGAATGGAAAGGAATCGGCGATAAAAAGGCTTCTTACGTCTCGGGAACTTTTAGAATATTTTGTAATAATTAAAATGAAGGTAGTATTTACGAATTCCTTCGTGAATACAATGGATGCATAATTAGTACATCTCTGAACACGGGACAGTCTTCGATAAGGAACTTGTCAAACAATGTGTGGAAGGGGGCTCGATGGAAACAGTGGCCTGTGGATTTATATTAATAAATAGAATGATTAAAATACTTCGCGAAAGATGAAATATGAGATTTATTCACAACGCTATATAAACGACGTGTCTCTGACAGGGGTCTCTCTTCCTTAGAACTACTCCTCACTTCTGAGTGACAATAAATATAATTCCCTTAAACTGAAATATTCTTCTCTCTTAGTGAGGTGACTGAGGAACTGCGATGAAGCAAAGGTGTGTCTGTCTGTCTTATGCCTGGCTATTTTTCGCTCTATGGCTAATATACAGAGGGTACTAATGTTCAGAATTGATTGTCACAAAGGCGTCAGCTACCGTACTGGTTGCAAACCTGCTAATCCTGAATTTTCCAGCATCAGACAACACGCCAGTAATTGCAAACATGATATACAGCACAAATGTTTTGAAAGATTGGGACGGGCAGCGAATGGCAAACTACTAACACTCATGGAATCTTTGCTTATTAAACAGCTTGTTCCTCAACTGAACAGGCAGTCCTCCTCGAGATCTCTTTACCTCACTAGAGCTGTTGCCTTTTGTCATTTTTGGTTCGTCTTTCTTTCTCTCTGGATGGTTGGTTTTGCTGTAGCTAGTCTTATTTTTTTTATAATGCATTATATCTTATATTTGTATTTTAGACCGTTTAATGTTTATTTGATTTTTTGTTTTTGTCATTTTGTCTCGAAAATGAAACATTGGGTTTCGATAGGCCGCAAATAAATGTATTGTAAGGACCACCTGAGATGTGCTACTTTCTCCTTCAACCGTTATCTATATAATTTATACAATATACAAACAACTTCTTTGTTGTTGTTGTTGTTCTTGTTGACCAGTCAGGGTTTGACAAACTTTCCCCTCGCTCGACCAAGTTTTGCACTAGAGGTCTACGGGTGAGGTGGCATGCCGTCCATCCACACCCTCCTTCAGATCCTAAGCCTAAATCATGTCCAAAACCAAGCCAAAAGTCATTAATATAAAATCCATACCTTATAGGGGGAGGAAGCAGAAAGGTTTGTTTTTAGTAAAAGGAAAAGGGCTGACTTATCTAGTTGGATCAACAGCTGGGCGCCAAAGCCCAGCGAGAAAGCAGTTCCCACCAGGCATCAGAGCCCAGCTGCTGAACCCTAAGCCCCGGAAAGGCTTCAACATCTTGGGGGGGGGGAGGTATATAAGGAACACTTGACTAAAGCTCGGCTTAAATTTGGCGCAGAGGACGAAGGAATTAAAGTCCTTGGTTCCGTATTTCCAATCTAGCCTTGACATGGATCATAATCGCAACTTGCAGTGGACGGTGAGGTTATATATATACAAGGAAAACCTGACTACCACCAAATGTGAACCTATTTGGAGCATCCTAAGCACCAATTAAAGTTAAGAATTATATAGCCTAGTCATTGATTTTCCGATTTGCATGGATGAAGAGGTACTGCTGGCTGGAAAAATGTTTTGTTTGGATTACAAGGCGAAAAGTTAAGCAAGGCTGAGAGGTTATTTCCACGCCACGGGCGATTGCCCTCATCAGAGATGAAATTCCCGAGTGTTTGTCCCGTGCATTGGTTATTGGAATACAGGAGTGAGAAAAAAAAGTAAAGGAAAAAAAAAAAGGTCACATTAATCTTTCCTAGATATTGACCCCGGGTTTTAACACAAGCCCCCATGGGATTACTATCCAAACAAGACTAAACATCGTAAATATAATGACCCCTCACCCCCAGAAGGATTACTATCTACGAAATATCAAAATAGTTTTATATATAATAGCTTTAATTGCCACCTTAAATTAACTTTATCCCCAACCCAAAATTGTTAAATTCTAATTTTCCCGAGACTATGACCGGCCACCTACCCTACAGACTATTCTATACCCTACCAATAAGGATCAACACCATAACAGAATAGTGTGTTAGCTGAACAACGCCTCCTCCTTTATTATTCCTGAAACCGAGTCTCCAATCCAAAAGGGAAGCCCTTGAGTAGAGTTCTGCTAGAGGACCAGTTCGAGCCTCACCCAAGGCGATGAAAAATCACTGCCGCGGTGTGGGGCCTGTGGTGGGAGGTTGAAACATTCTTTGGAAGCTTGAATTTCAAGTCAAAGGCACCGTGGGCTTATTTCATATGTATAGGTTTTACCTACTGAAAAAAAAAAAAAAAAAATCCGGATGACTAACTACAATAGAGACTAAGGTTTCAAATGAAACCCCACTCCAAACCACGATCATTTCTGCATTACGCCTAACCCGACGAATGCTTATGTTTTACATCAGTTATTAAGTCACTTGGAAGTGGTCAGAAGTTGGTTAGCAAAATATCAAGCTAACAAAGTCACAAGTAAAAAGATAAAAAAGAAAGATTCGAAGCTTTGGCTTATCTACGAGTAACCTATTCCAAAGTGCTAGTAATAGCAGAACATGCGTTAGCTCCTTTGGACGCCGTGTCTAGTACTAGTCCCTCGGGAATTTAAGAATTATATAAACCCATTAATGCAGTGTGGTCTCGAGATTAAAATCTTAGTAACACAGTCTTCTTTACCTTTCATACAGTGTTTAGTATACCACCACCTCTCGAGTTAATATGCCCTAGTAGCACCAAATATACCCTCTCCATATCCAGCCCTTATCGAAAGCCATGTTACATCTTCTAAAGCGAACAGTTTAATAAATTCTAAATCTATTACTACCGAGAGATCTCCAAAACTAATGACCATGAGAAGCACAAACCCTACCCTGGCGAAATCCCCAGAGTAATTTTAAGAATATAAATTCCCTAGACATGGCTACCAACTAATTTTTTAAGCGTTACTAATAATCCTGCTCCCTATCTCCTTACCAACAAGATAGATCGAAGTCCAAAGCTAAAGCCTGTATTGGAGGCCATATTCTTAACTTTAAAAATTTATTGGCATAAGCGATATAACAGCTTTCAAGACTTCTTACAATATATCACCAGGCAGATGTTGCCTGATTAACGAGTATAATCATTCGCCTGCTTAACCAGTTTTACTAATTATACCATTTACATAACTTTGTATCATTTACATAACCGAGTTTGTTTGTATTTTGTTTCTAAGTTGCATGGAACCTGCATGTGGTTATTCAGCAACGGGATCAACGGCTTTACGTGACCGAACCACGTCGAGAGGTAACTATCTCCAGAAATAACATCTCTAACACCTCAATGGAATGCAATGCTCGAGAACCGAACTCGTGGCCACAAAGTTAGCAGGTCAAGGCCATATCGATCACGCCACTGAGACGCTTTACATAATGGTTCGGACAAAGTAAAGCCTAAAATTTTCTCTACCATATTTCATGTTAACACTTTTTATATTGTTCTCAGCCCAATGCGATCTCCAGATTAACTTTTTAATAAAAATCTATCATCACTTAGTTGTATGAAAAATTTTAAGTCAGGAAAAGTCCAGACTATTTTAAGTAAAATCTCAGGATTCGAGGCTATTAAACTATCTCCACCGCAAAAACCCATGTGTTACCTCATTTCTCATCAATTTCCCATCAATTTCCCAATCTTATGTTAACCAATCAGTAAATTCTATTCCTTTGATTTCATAGGGCAATGCCTTTCAAGGAGTATTATTAAACGTCCACCATTCACATGACATTTTGGGTTAAAGAAATGTACAAAGTTTTATAAATACATATATTACGCTGGTCTTCATACACGTAAATAACACTTACTGAAGTACGACAGATTACACCATTAGAATAGTAGGTTGCGCGCTACTTCTTGCAAGTTCAGTTCTAGTTACCACTTACCAGAGTAACAATTAAGAGCTCCTAGAATCAAAGGATGTGCACAACGTCTACAGGTTCTAGTTGTCTGTGCAACCAAATTCAGATCTTCGAATTCTCGTTGGATATACAGTCATAACGCAAGGCGTTGCTTTAATAAAACTAGTGATAAGTCGTCGCCGTCGTCATGGTCAGCTGCAGCTACATCCAAAAGCCTGTGCATAAGAAAAGTTAAAATGGTTTTAGATTATATAATCTACCCTATTAACCAACCCTATTAAATTAAAATCAGCCTTTTCAGCTAGTTCCAGCAGCTATTCTAAAGCCAATATAATTAATACACTGTATGAGTTAACTACCACTAACAATCCCATGTATTTAGTAGTATTATTGCTTCAAACTGCCATCAACTTCCCATTAACAATCACATATATTACTGTTCCTTCAAACTCAGGAGTGTGCCAGCCATTAATATAAATTTAACATGAAACCTATCTTACACGGAAACCGCATCTACCCATAGTCCTACACGGAAACCGCATCTACCCATAGTCCTACACGGAAACCGCATCTACCCATAGTCCTACACGGAAACCGCATCTACCCATAGTCCTACACGGAAACCGCATCTACCCATAGTCCTACATAACTATGAACGGTGCCTTGTAAAGCAAACACATCCATCTGCCAACTTTCGTCCCTCAGCATCCAGTTTAAAGGAACTGGACAACCCTATAATTGAACAATTTTTAAAGTCAGCATCTAGATTAAAGCAACAAACTGTACAACCCCAAAGGGAGAAAAAAGTGAAAGTTAAGGGGCTGAATAAGAAAGGGGCTCCAGAAGCAAGTTTCCGAGCTGGAGGAATGGCGGATGAAGGTAGGAGTTACTGAACATTCACAATGCAATCTCAACTTTTAACTAACCAACACAAAAGCTTTACTTGAAGCTACAAGGGTACAAGGGGGATATTGAGCGCGTTCACGGGCGTTAACGGAACTACGTAAACTAGAACGCCCAAGCTTTAATTAGAATTAATACTAAACAAAATACAGATTAACCGGCCTACTAGAAATACCTGACAAGTCCCTGACAGCATGTCAAAATCTAGACTTAGCTATTCAGAGGCACCAGTTATCTGCATAATACCTATTTACTAATGAGAATTAAATCCTATTTGCAAAATTATGTCCGATAGTTCCTCTACCAAATTCTCAGCTGCACTATTACATTCAAACGTACGTCTCATGACGAAACATAGGTCTCAAGTACTGTAATACCCTCTGTTATTACCCTGCGCTGTTGGGAGTCAGCTAACGTGACTTAAGCTTTTTATTTAAATATTCCAATCATCCTAGAAGACTTTTGTATAACCTTCATCCTATCCACTCCATATATAAAAAAAAATTAGCAAGTTCTTTATCCTAATCTATCCTATCCTATATTCTAAGTTCCATCTCTAACTTCCCATGGTTTGAACTTCCTGTTGTGCATGGTGACAGTCACCATGCACAACAATCAAGTCCACCTTTGCCTACAAGTGGCACCGCCACCCCGGCAAAGGTGGACTTGGGAAGTGGGTCGACAAAGTTTACAACTAACTTCAAAATACAAAACGAACTTCAAAATACAAAACGAACTTCAAAAAATTAAAAACAAAACGAAACTTCAAAATAAAAATACAAAACGAACTCAAAAATACAAAACGAACTTCAAAATTACAAAACGAACTCAAAAATACAAAACGAACTTCAAATAAAACAAAAACGAACTTCAAAATACAAAACGAACTTCAAAATACAAAACGAACTTCAAAATACAAAACGAACTTCAAAATACAAAACGAACTTCAAAATACAAAACGAACTTCAAAATATTAGTTTGAAATTTTATGAAAAGCTTACCAAAATTCCATAAAAGCAAGTTTAAATTTAAACAATGATTTAAGTAACTTTTGAAGCCGAAATGCTAATAAAAATTCTCAATGAAAAGCTTTTCAAAATTACATAACAGCAAAAGTTTTAAATTTAAAAGTTAAAAAATTACATAACAGCAAAAGTTTTAAATTTAAAAGTTAAAAAAAAAAAAAAAAAAAAAAAAAACAACAACTTTCAAAATTAACTTCCACACTACACTTGACACCTCAATCAAAAAACAAATGAAGTTCTTAAAAATAGAAATTAAATATTACTAAAACTGTGGCTTTAACAAACTAAATTTTAAAGACTAAATTTTTTATTAACTTTCCGCGATTTTAAAAAGACTTTAAAGTCACTAAACATACTTTGAAAATTCTTCAAACTAAACTATTCGAAAAATAATCAAATTCATTAACATAAAAGCCTAATCTTAATATTAAAACGGGAGAGTTGGCTGAAAAATTAGGATAAAACTAAAATGAATTTTAGAATTAAAATCTAAATAAAAGACCAGTTACGAATTAAATTAATCTGAAATAAAATTAAAAGTTTCACAGTAAAAGCTAAAATTACAAAATAAACTTAATCTCAAATCAAATTAAAGTTTCACAATAATGAAACTAACTAAAATTATGGAAGATTTCTCGAAAGTCGGTCAATTAAAAATACAAAGAAATAGGTTACTACTCACTTATTAATCCTGACTGGTACACGCAAGCAAAATTGGCGAGCTTACTTACAGACTCCCTGACCTGAAATATATACATATATTTAAGGCCAAACTGTTGTAGCAAGTGTTAAGGGGCTTACTATTATTTACAATTGGCAGGGCTCATCGGATTTAAGTCTTAAAATGCCAAGACAATGGGCAGTAACCAAGGCTTAGTAAATACTGATAAAGACATTATTAGTTTGCCACTGAAACCGACGTTAATGTTTGAATAACTTTATAAGCCCCTTAAGGAAGGTTATGTTAGTCTAGTTAAGCCTCACTAATCCTCAAGAAACTTTCAATTCTGTGGTTTTATTAGATTTGATTTGGAATAGATTTTCGGCATTATGCCAAGCACTGTGGCAACTATAGCCATTCAGTGATGAAACGGAAATTGACAGTAAAATGTTTGAAGAGAGTGACCTACAGGAGGAAAACCTCGCAGTTGCACTAAAAATTGTTTGGAGAGGGTGGACAGTAAGATGGAATATGAACGGAGGTACAGTAAACTGAATGAAAGTTGCAGCTAGGGACCGAACGGACGCTGCAAAGAACTTTTAGTAATACTTACATAGCACCGAATGAGGTGCACTGACAGCCCTAGGCCCCACGGGGTTCAATCCTATGGTATCTTAAGACCAGATCCACTGCAGCATAATGCCACTGAAACAGTCAACGAGTATGTTTAACATATTAGGCCCCTTAATTGGAATGTAATGTTAATCTAGTAAAGTCTCACCAATTGACAAGAAACTTTCAATCCTATGGTATCTTGAGACTACATAGAGCCATTGCAGCATAAAAGTTAAATTGGAAACCTCCGTAGCACTGCATAGATAGCTAGTATAAAACCAAAGTGCATACAAGTAGTACCACTCAACGAAATCTATAAGTACGGTTAAGTAATGAATAGATTTCGAAACCCTTAAAACCAAGTTAAAAGTGTAATACTACTGCACAAACGTTAAACATTATGAACAATTATTGCAGGCATTAAAATAAAAGAGTTAGGATACAACGCCCACAAACTTAAAACGACAAAACCCATAGCTCAAATAGCACAGTCTTAAAACACTTTAAACATTGAAAAATATTAAGAGAAACTACAAACAGTATCCACTCACCAACGCAACAAACCAGGACGCAGCACGCCTTCCAGACAAAAATCTTGCCATGTCTATTTACAACGCGACAAGATCCCAAGTCCCAACCACAAATGAGCGAAGAAGTCGAGGCAACATCAAAGAAAGCCATCTCACCAAGGCAAGGACTCTCAAATACCGAAACAGTCTGTTCTTGAGGATAACAAGCAACGGCCGCCGCTGAAACTGCCTGTTCGTGGGACGTTAATAAAAAAAATAGGCAGAAATAATAATAATAATAATAATAATAATAATAATTATTCTTATTATTATTATTATTATTATTATTATTATTATTATTATTATTATTATTATTATTATTTGTGTATGCTGGAAACAGACCTTTCAAACGTTTTATCTCAATTCTGAAAGTCATTAGGAGGATTGAAAGAATTCTGTACAAAATAGATTCTGTAAATTCTGCCATTATGTTCAATAAATTATTATTATTATTATTATTATTATTATTATTATTATTATTATTATATTTAGAGTTGTAGGGCACTTTCTTTTAGCAAAATGCCCACTAATGCATCAGCAGTTATCCTTTCCGAAAAAAACAAAAATAGTATTATTATTATTGGAGAAACAAATCCACAGTTATGTATTAGTGCTACATATATTTAAAGATAAATCTGTAGAGAAAACTCTCAGGGAAAGGAAATCGAACAGTTTCCCTAAAGTTTTCTGTACAGATTTGTCTTTAAAAGTGTACTACATATACGTTATTATGATTATTATTATTATGGAGAGTTGTCATTTACTCTTCTTTCTTTTTAGGAAATTACCTGAATTATGTATCGGTGTTTGGTCTCTGGAATTATTGTTATTTTTATTTTTATTATTATTAATTATTAGTGCTTGGGCATAAGAGCTGAATATTACTTTTTACTAGCGTACTTAATTCAGTCTACTGTATTGCGTTCATCTTACATATGGCCTGGAGCTGAAATAAAGGATATTGGTGCCATTATATTATCATTAGTAAATAAATGTAACATGGCACACAATGACATGGTCATCGACAGGGAGGTGGCAAAAATAGTATATAATACACTTTGGTTTCGGTGATTCAACGGTGAGCTGATAAACTCACACCAATGAATGCAAGGTTATTGTTTATAATTAAATTTATTGCTAATTGGTAATCCATTGTGGTTAGAAAGGCCACCTTCATCCATTTGCCATAATATGGATTCAAGGCTTGAAGTGACAAATATATCCAGAATTACGGGAGAAATTGAGAGGGTAGGAAGACAACGTGGCATTAAATAAATCATTCATGAATCCAGGTAAAACAATTCACAGAAAAAAGGAAAATAAGTCACGTTAATCTTTCCTAGATAATGACCCCAAGGGTTTTAACCACGGCCATGTTTTAACACGTTATGTACCAACAAGCCCATTGGGGATGACCGTAGAAACATAAACAAAAGACTGTAAATATCATGAAGATAAAGACCCCCAAGAAATACTGTGAATGTTTCCCTGTGACTAAATCTCTCCATTTCAGAAACTAGGGTGTCTAAAAACAAAGGGTAAATATGTTATAAATATGCGCATACCTTTGTACTTAAAACCATTAGAAATAGCCTTTCCGACTGATTATATATAGTTTTCCAGCAGTGAATTCTGTATGGGGGGGTTCCTGGCCGCCAATGTAAAGACCTGTTCGTAAGAAGAGCAATGCTGCTATTACCTCTCGACAGGTCCGTAAAATTATAAAAACTAAGTCTCTGTTCATCTTTGAAATTATCTTAAGAAATTGCTTTTCAAGAAAATCTTTTTAAATGCCTTTTATCTGTTGATTCTGTTGTGGAGTAGTAGTCGGGGAAAAGATTCCTTTTGCCCCTGGAATTCACGAGGTAATGAAATGGCAACGGCGCTTTTGTTTATGTAGTAGACGATCCTCATTGGTGCAGACGTCTCCTTACCAGTTACCATATATTTATTACGTATTTCATAAAAACTAAAACATGTTGATAAAAAATATAAGTGTGAACAATCAGGAACGTGAAAATTTCGTTAATAAGTGTTTTTTCTCAGGATTAAATGAAACTCTTTACAGGAGGGAATTACGTAGAGTAAAATCATCGTGCTTCTAAGACTGTCAAAGGTGATGGGGGTGGAGGGGGATGAATGGAAGGAGGTAGAAGTTGTTCAGAGGGAGGGACAGGGTAGGAACGGTGAACTATCTAATCAAACCATGCAAAGCTTCGTTAACGCTTTTCCTCTAACTCCAAGATCTTTAGAACCTACAGAGGAATTTCCATTTCAAAAATAAATACTGTCGCAGTCGCTATGCTGACTGAAAGTAAATGTCGATGCAATTGCTACAAAATCACAATCGTTGTCCACAACCCATTTTTTTTCAAGACGAGAGAGATTGTTTGTAAACTATATGGTATCACTAAGTATAACTGATAAGTGGTTTTATGGTCAGCAATATTATGTTCACTTCCAATTATGTTGAAAGGTAATAGTTTCTGAGACTGATTTTATGAATAAGGCAGGGGGATGGTTTCTTTTCCAACAAGCTATTTATCCATGAAAGTGGGCCCGAAACTACGGCCTTTCTTAACTTTTGGCCGAGAGAAAATGTTTTCCTTAAAATGTTTTGCAAACCTCAAGAAACAACATCAACCAAAACGTTATTGAGAATGAACTCGCAAAGGAAAGGTTTTGCCAACGAGGGGCAATAGTTGCGCTAAAAGGAAGAGGCTGTCGAACGGTGCAGTTTCCATACAAGGGAACTTGGCATTACAAAGACAATAGTCAGTGGCTGGTGGAGGTGGTGGCAGGAATCAGGAACCTCAAAGATAAATACCGGAGCGGTGGACCTAGGAAGACATCTGAAGATGATAGGCAAATTATTGACTGCAATCAAGTCTCATTTTAAGAATGCAGTAGCCATTAGGGACGAGCTGCAGTTAGAGGTCTATGCAGATCACTGTGAGGAATCATCTTCATAATGCAGATCTGTTTTATCAGATCCCGTTTAAAAATGGGAAACTTGAACACCATAAAAGGGCAAGATTGGGTTTTACACGTCGGTATGCTGATAGAACTCTTGATTACTGGGCTCCAGTAATATTCAGTGATGTGAAGACATTCACTTCGGTAACTCACGGACTACTACACTGCTGGGCCCCAAGCAATACAAGATACGAGCAACAGTTCATATATGAAATTGCTCACAGTGACTATATATTATAATGCTACGTATAGGGTTGGGTGCATTTACACGGTGTGGGAGAACTTGAAGTTGGTGGCCGCTTCACTGCTGAGAAATATATAGATATTACAAGAAGCAATGGTGCCTTCTGTGCGTGCATACCCCCTTCCCTATCCTGAAGAAATAACTTATATGTGATATTTATTGTCTTGCTCATCATATTAGATAATGGCAAGTTACTATAAAGAGTTTCATAGCATCTAATATAAGATTTTCAATTAAATTATATAAATTAATGATACATATGATACAAAAATCTTTTCGGCGATACTTGCTTCACTTTCTTTTTTGGCAGGATAACTGTTCTATTCTTAATGCCATCATTGTTAGGCAATGGTTTTCAGAACAACCAGATATTTAACTCCTAGAAAGGGCTAGTAAAGGGTGCGACATGAAACCTAAATGTATGGGGAAATATAGGTGGCAGTTGGGAGCAAGGACAGGAGCCATCTACTGCTCGAGCGCACATTACGAGAGTGGGAGTTCTTATGGCGACGAAATCGGCAAATGATTTACAACCATTGCAGGAATTTGCATCTATGCCAAATAGGTTGCAGGAGGTGATTGCAAACGATGAAGGCTGGACAAGATATTGATTTTTATGAACTTTAAATGTTAATTAGCTGTTAGGTTTCTTCTTTAGTGATGGAAATAAATATAGTAGCAAGTTATATTTTGGTCTATCCTGTAGACTATCAAAGAACAACATGATTAATAACTTCAAACCTGCATAATACCAGTTGCGTTATCATTATCAGTAGTAGTAGTAGTAGTAGTATGGCTCACACAATAATTTTTTTAAATATAATAACCATAGGTCGGAATTTTCGAGTTTATATATGAAATTACTGGAAATTTTAAAATGGAATATGTGAGACAGCTCTCTACAAGGATATTTCAATGTTTCTTGACCTTACGAAACTCAAGATTGAACAAACTCATGCAAAGATCAATCCTCATTAAAAAAAAAAAAAACTTTAATCTCGTTGTGTATGGTAGAAACCTTGAACAATAAAAAGCACGGAAGGCATCGTTGACGATATTTTCTGCATTTGTAAAACCTTTTGAGTTTACTGCTGAATTTCCTCTCCGAAAACAAGTACAGTAACTACATTTAAATAAACATTTTATAGACATGTTTCTTTAAAAAACGTAGACATAGTCTCCAACCCATTTCTGAAAACGAGAGAGAGATTGATACCATGTGATCACACAAATATCTAGCAAAATAAATCAGAAATTTATTTTGCTCGTCTATTTTCTTAAATGTGGCCAGCATTCTTTTATGTTATTAATGAGTGAACAGCCAAGCCATGCCATTACTCCAGCATTTACGGTTAAAACAAGCTCTTTCCTCTTTACTGTATTTGAACCACTGTCAGGCAGCCTCTATCAAGGGATGAACACCGAAATAGATAAAGCTTATTTAACTAGTGTGTGTGTGTGTGTATAGAGGCTACTGTAAAATTTTTGTATATGGTAAACGAAAAATATACACAGTCTATGAGTGACCATGTTATAAAGAATGTTAAATATGTATAATTTGAAAGTAAAAGAGCGTTTAGCAACGGTCAGTGGCTGATAAATTATGATTAAAACTGTGGTATGCTAAGATTATGTTAATAGTGAAAAATAACTCTATATTAAAAGTTGTTAGCGTGATCTCAGCAGGTGAAAAGGAAACTTCGTTCTTAGCTGATCATTTCTGGGTAGACATCCTAAATGCTTAGCCACAACGAATGAGCTAAAAAAGTAAATGTTATCCGACAACTGCTACAAAGTATGTCTAAAAATAGAATTCCTATCAGGATCGCCAATACATTTCATGAAATTTTTATCAATTCAAATTTCACTGTCCATATATTATCATCTCCAAACTCTTGTGTATCTATTTGCTGGGAATTCACTATTTTCAATCATTTTATTCATCCATATTCTTGCAAAAAAAAGAAAAAAATTATTCTGTTTTGTTAACGATTTACAGAACGGTTGGCTATTCAAGATGGAACTACTTTTCCTCCGCTGTTGGACTGAATTACACAAATTTGAAAGAACTTTCAGCGTAGAATGAAAATGTTTGGATTACACAAAACAGATGACGAGTCTCATTGCAGATGTCGATAAACGAATTAATGCTCATAACTGTAATCAGTCAATCAGAGGCACCCTTACGTCCAGTCATTCGTTTGACGTTCTAGGTAAATATCTCTCTCATTTCCAGTATAGGGATAGGTTATTTCAATATGATTTTATATAAATTGTATCAATATTTTTCGGTTGTTTTAGCTACATTATTTATCATTTCAATGGGAATCAGAACTAGCTTTAAAGGGTCTAGGAGTTAGAGACAAATCGTTACCGAAGTTATACATGCTTGGATAGTTGTCTCTACCTTACAAACCACTCCCTCTTTCCGAACACCCGGCTTCCCGTCCCTGCTCTTCCATTTCCTCCGTCAGTCTCTAGAGCCAAACGCAATTGTATGATGATATTACTTTTTGTAATTTCCCTCTGATAAACCGTCTTATATAATCTTGAAAAATCATGTATAAAACCATGAATCTCATTGTAGTTATTTAAACTTATTTTTTCTTTATCAAGTCATTTTATTTATCAAATAATTATGTGAAAATATGTTAACTGGTAAGGAAACGCCTCCGCCAATAAGGCTTGCCTTTGCGAACAGCGAATTAATTCATATTTTCAACACTTTTTACCACGTAAACAAAAGCGGCGTTGCCATTTAGCGTGTCAAGTGAACGCAGGGGGTAAACGTAATCTTTTTCCGAGACTGTACCCCCTTTAAGTATTTTTTTTATTTTTCGCTGCATATTTCACATATTTCTCTAAAATGTCCCAAAAGCTCAGACAAATACATAATTTGGTAGCAAGTATGCAGCAAGAGAAAAATTACCAGACTTTCTTATGAAAAGGCCTTTGCAAGAGAACAAATAATGAGAACATTATCATCACTCCACGGGGAACTTTTAATAATTATTATAGCTACATATGAATACGAAACTGGATTCTCACCACCAATTCGATGTATGAGCGTTGACCCCTCGAGGTTTCTGTCCCTTAAGGAGTCTAAACAAATGGTAAGTAAACCCTTAGTCAGGAAGTATTACTGGTCCCTCTGCTTATTCGTTCAGTTGCTTATCCCCTCTTCCTAATGACCATTTATCTAAAAAAAAAAAAAAAAAAAAAAAAACTTCTTCGAACACCTTATGATAAAAACGGTAATGACAACCATGATGGTGACATCCCTACATTAGAATGATTACCGATATTTCCAAATAATCTGCAATTGTTGATTATATGCACAGGAATATTCACGGTTGTGACAACAATAATACATGACTGTCTGTTCGTTTGCCTGTCTGTTCGTAGGAGAGAAGGTAGTATACGATGAATAATCCTATTAGGGAAGGATTTTTTTCCCCTTTGGGAATTAGGTCAAAGGTCGACTGAAACAGAGGCATTATTGGGTGACTGATCACTTAGTACAGAAACTCTTAAGGTGTGTATGTGTATGTGTGTACGTGTAAAATGCGCATAAAGGTATTCTAAGTATACAAATGAGAAGCATATTCAAATGTTACATTCTTGTAGACATCAAGTAAACTGTTGAAAGCAAACCACCTTCAATTTTAACCCAATTGTTGAAAACAAAACTCCATAAATTTTAACCAAATTATTAAAAGCAAAACACCGTAAATTTTAACCCAATAGTTGAAGGTTAAACACCGTAAATTTTAACCAAATTATTGAAAGCAACACACTTTCAATTTTAACCAAATTGTTGAAAGATAAACACCGTAAATTTTAACCAAATTATTGAAAGCAACACTTTCAATTTTAACCAAATTGTTGAAAGATAAACACCGAAAATTTTAACCCATAGTTGAAAGCAAAATACCTTCAATTTTAATCAAATTGTTGAAAGCAAACCACCGTCCAATCTAACACCCGAACGCAAGCAGGTACCCCAATCAAAACTAGGTCCTGCTCATCAAATCTGGGAATATTAATTAATAAGAACAAGTGTCCTGACACCAGCAGCACTTTCTAAGGGGAACAGGCTTATTCGGACCTTGGCTGATTCGGACCATGTACTGGCTCATTCGGACCTTTATCCAGACTTATACGGACCTTCAAATGATTGGCCGATTATTCTATGCAGTTTTACCTCCTGAACAAGAATTTTAAGTAATATTTATTCGGACGACTGTAATTAACCCCAAGGGGCTCGTACTAAACACGGCGAAATACATATGACGCCCCAATTCCTGGTGGCTTTCGTGTTCGCGGGGACGAACGATACGGAATGCTTATATAGAAATACCCATTGCTATAATATAAAATTATTAATATGGGTCCGAATCAGCCAAGATTAAGGTCCGAATCAGCCAAGATTAAGGTCCGAATCAGCCAAGGTCCGAATCAGCCTGCATCCTTTCTAAGTGCCCTGAATAAAAACTGACTAGGTTTGGCTGGACTCGGATGAAAATGAAACGTCTTTTTTTTTTTATTTCAATGAAAATAGATGCACAACTAGAAAAAAAGGCAATATCTGAATCACCTGAGATCCAGCAAAATCTGACAGAATATTGGCAGTGTGTGATTGATGCTGCAATTCCAAACGACAAAGTGTGTGTGTGTGAGAGAGAGAGAGAGAAGAATGTTCCATTCCGCAATCATACATGCATGTAGTCTGTGTTCGTGTTTTCTATGTATACATTTGTGCTCAGTTATTAATACTAACCTGCATGAGTTTTTTGCGTTTATGTAGTATTCATAGCCATGCAAAAGAAACTTAACAAATTTATCATTTCATTTCTCTGTAAACTGTAATATCATTGTAATGTAATTCCCTTCCTGTATAGCGCATATTAAATTGACTACGAATGACATCTCCATCGTGTTCAGTTAATGAAAAAAATGGCGAATAATTATAAGATATATAGTTAGCGGACGAACTCGCTGTTTGAATGTCGGTTAACCCAGAGTCAAAGTACTCAACCCGTGTGTACGTGCTTACCTCTGTGTGCTTTGGCGCCAAGTAAATGAGTTGGAGAGAACGGAGTGGCCAAGATTAAGACTGAGTTCCCATTCTCTTGCTATAGAATTGGATATTCTAAACAGCTCTCGATTTTATCTCTTTTGTGTTATTTAAAAAATTAATGTTAATTATTGTTGTCATTTGTTTTGAATACAGTTCTTTTTTATTTTATTTTATCCTTTTTAGGAAATGTAACTTGTGAAATGAGTTTATGTATTTGGACCGTTGTGTAATTTCATGATATTGTATTTGATGTTTCTGTGGAGAATGGCCAATAAAATATCTATCCATCATTCTATCTATGTGTACGGGGGTGGGTTGGGGGTGTTCGGTAGGGGGCCGTCCGGTGAGGTAGGGGGGACGAGATAGACCGAAGTCTTTTACTGTTTTTCACTTATGATGATGTCATAGTTCTATTCTCTTTATCAATGATTATTCTTAATTATTTATTTAGTATGTACCTCATGCTCAAAGACAACGATTGCAAGCATGGATAAATAAGGATTAGGAGGGAATTGTACCTACCGCTGCTGTGTATTGCCAGTTTGTCAAAATTTCAAACAAGTTTTAGCAGTATGGTGCAAAGAACTTTTATTGCCTATTTCTTATAGAGTAGGTAGGCCATGAATAGACCATTAGTTACAAAATTAGGATGCTCGTACTCATGTGGGCATCGTGGGAATCCCAAACCATTTCATCCAGTGCGAAAGAAGGAAAATGATCATCAACGCGTCCAAAAGGCGAAAATATGTTTATTAAAGTGTTTGATTAAGGGAAAATGTATAAGGCGCAACGTCTGTGTTAGTGTTTATTAAAGGGCAGCAACATGAATTCGTAGGTGAAATGAAAAACCTCGAGGTTGTTATGTTCACCAAACAAGGCAAACAGAACTCTTAAATTCAAAACTATCAACAACGGTTGGCTACTTGATATGAACATACGAGTAGATTACGGAAGGTGGTTCTGCATCCACAGTACAGAAAGTTAAGACTACAAAACGGCCCAAAATCTAATAGCACTTGAGAGATGACTTTTGTCCATTGCAGACATATATAACCAAAGATATAAACAAAATCTGATTAAACCGGAAACCTTTGAAGGAGAAAGACTGATCAAATTTCAGGCTGGGACGACATTCATTGATAATCACTATAATTTTGACCAAGTTGTAATGAAGACTACGCAAATTTTGTAGGCTATTATAAAATTGGTAAAGATTATTATCGATTAGAAAATGGACATGTCTAAAAGTCACCCGACTAAAATAGCTCTGCTAATTCAAGAGACAGCCGACCAAATTAACTGCTAATTCGAGAGAGAGAGAGAGAGAGACTCGTCTTGATAACGACATATAGTCAAACTCTGTATCTAACTCTCAACTGAAGTAAAGATGCAAGACTAAAGGGTTCTAAAATGAATTTTAGTCGGTCAATCCCTCGAGAGATCATTTACTGGGCCATTTCACTACAGGTGTATCTTAACAGCATAGCTTAACAGCTCCTGTCATGTATTCTAGTACACTTCGCGGCCAAGTGTCAGGAGACAATTGGCAACTCAACGAAGTAGGGCGGGCTTATTGCCCCGAAGGTACTAGCAACGCTGCCTATGGAACTCAAATCGCTAAACAGTAAAAGAACTTTTGCCAAATAAAAGTCATGCTAATTGAGTAACTTTTTCGGTGCATAAAGCGTAGCACACTCAAGTTTACAACACTATATTCTTCATTGCTAAAGTAATAATAACCTTTCTATCGTGGCGTGGCAATACTTTCTTTTGCACCCCCCGCAACTCCCCTCTTCTATATAACTTTTTTGTTGTAAGTATTCCTTTCTTCCTTTCTTGATACAATGTCAAATAACATGATTATCAGTGTAGGTTAAAAATCAACGCAACGAGGACAATAATAAACTATTTTTGTATTCTTGACACAGGTCAAAAACTACATATCGGGTGTGGATCTATTTTCCACACGGTAACGTAATGACAGTAATGCAAAGCGACGAAAAGTCACAATTAGGAAATGGCTTCTCAGTGTGATTGACAATTCACCCTGCAAAGCCCTTAACAGCCACAATTTTACAAATACAAGACAACAGTGGTATATTAGTGTCGTAAGTAAGGCAGGGTCTAGATCATCAGAAACGGTATTGTATCGTCAATGTATAGTTTTATCGTCGCATGGATTACTTCCCTCAATTTAACATCAATATGACACCAATATCAATATGATAATGGAATACTCAGAAAACTGATTCGATAGTAAGACGAACCACTATAAAAGGAATGGCTTAACCTAAATTGGTCAACCAAGCAAAGAAAGAAAACACGTATTCCAAAAAAACGTTAGAGAGAGAGAGAGAGGGGGCCTGCAGGCTAAACCCCGATCGTTACTTCTGAAGAAGTCCTACCGGAAAGCCAGCTTACTACCCTCATAGGTACAAATAATTGTCCTATTTCACACCTACAATACTTAGGGCCAATCCATACAAATTCCATCCAAAATCATTTCAAGGGAAGGAGATTTGACCCTATATGGAACGTCATTCCATTTACGCTAAGCAACTAAAAATGTTTGGTAGTGGTTAAAACTGTTCCTTCATCGATGTCAAAAATTGCCATTTATTCCCCTTGAATAAAAATTTTTCTAGTTTTTTATGAGTACTTGTTTTGGAAGTATTTCCTAGTTTCTATGAAAATACGTTGATATGTGATTATTTTGCTCCACAGAAGTAATTTTATTATATTAACTATAGCAATGAGTTGGTATAAATTAGTACATTGATATTCAAAGTAATAAACCACTTTTTTTGCATATTTTGTCCATCTCTATAAAATTAGATGACATAATTACAGTGTCAAACTTCTTCCTGCGGAGACTATATATATATTATTTTCTTATTGTAAGGGCACATGCCAGTAATTTATGCTTGCCTTCTGGACGAAATCTTTTTTTTTTTTTTTTGTATGTTGGGTTACGATTAAAGCACTTGATGTTTGTTTTTAAATTGTTACGTAACCCTGTAATTTTGTATATGTGACAACTGTGTTATTCCCGAGTTTTCTTTTAGGGTGGAAAGGTGGAGCTCTCTGATTCTAGAATCTAGCATCTGACTCCACGAAGGTAAGTAAAAGAAGATATTCTTGTAAGATCCAGCCGCAACACCTCGTGAATCGTCGTCGCCATTGCAGTAACTTCTTCATTAGGATATTCTGAGATCCTGTTTGCCATTTATGTTTTATTTCGATCGAAGTAACGTAACGTTTTATTAATAATTTTTGCAGTAATGTGTTAGTTTTCTTGCTTCTTTACGTAATTTGAATAATTGTTCTGTTCTTTAAATATTAATTATGTGTTAAACCTTTAAATGCGTCTTTGTGAACCCGTGTGGCATCACCCAATAAGAATTGGTGCAGGAAATACAGTTGATTGTTTCTTGACTGCACTTTTGTTGAATAAAAATGCAATGTTTCTTGACTTTAAGTAAGTTAGTAAACTCCTCAGCACTGTAACTTGGTCTCATTCAAAGCTAGTGCAGGAGGGCTTAAGGTTGAATGAAATCGTACCGAATGTGGCCCTAAAATTCAGTTTAGTTTCACCACATTCTATGCTGGTCCTTCGAACGAACCGGATGCCATAACGATTCACAAACGATTTTTTTGGATGTTGAAAAATAATTTGCGATAAAGTTCACGTTGGTGATGGTTGGCTTTAAAGTCATTTTAGTATAGCTGGCACGTGTCCAAAGTTATTTGGTGAGCAGGGTAAGGTATTGAATTACTTGGAGTGTTTGCCAAGTAATCTGGTGTTTATGGAACATTATTGTTCGTATTTAGTGATTACTCTGTGAAGAATTTCTTGTTGAATTTCGTAGCCATTTTTTGAACTTAGGTTTTTTCGTAACCAGATGTATTTTGTGAATCGATGAAGAGCACGTGGTCAAATTATCTAGTATTCAGTGGATGTTATATTTCGATCAGTTTTAGATAATTTGGCATACATTTTTTATATTTGTGCAAGTTTGTTATTGATCCATTAACAAGATAATGGATTCCAAGATTAGGGTAGTTATTGAAGGGGAAATTATTTCCTTACAAGATTTGCTTGATGAGGCAGGTAGCTGCATTGGTGATACCGATACACCTAAATCGACCCTACGGCGTTTTGAAGATAGTTGGTCACAGAAGGTGACGATTATTTCACAGGATAGTGAATATGAGAGGTTATATAGAAGTTATAGAGCAATAACTAGATGTGTAAGGAAAGCTATTCTACTACACAGAAAACTATGAGCGAGATTGACACGGGAGATATAATCAACAGACCGCTTTGCCTCCTCCTTCGGCTCCCACTAACCCTCTCCCTCCCCCTAAACTCCCAGCAATTAAGATACCTGAATTCAGCGGTGGGGAGGAAGAATGGCTTGCATTTTGGGATGTATTTAATAGCTTAGTTCACGATCGTAGGGATATTTCCGATGTGATTAAGTTTTCTATACTCAGAGCTAGTTTAAGGGATAACGCCTTTAAAGCCATAAAAGGTTTGCTTGTCACTAATGCCAATTATTCAGTAGCTATTCAGACCCTTAAGGAGAAGTATGATAATAAGGAAAATTGAAACGTAGACTTATGTCCAAACTAACACATTTAGTCCCTCCCAGTCATACAATAGAGGATTTGAACACGTTCAAATTGGAATATGAGAAGATTATTTTACAAATGAACACATTGAATTTAGATGTAGAGGCCATGAACCCCGTTTTCTCTTGTGTAATATGCGAGACATTATCACCTGAAACACGTAAGGCTATAGCTAATAAACATAATAGCATGTCTCTTGATTTAAAGCAAATTTCCTCAGGTTTGAAATATGTTTGTGAATTAATGGAATTTTGTTACGAAGGTGAGAATTCTAATAAGAGAAGACGAGATCGGGGCAACTTTTCTAAAGTGATTCCCTCAAATGTGCAAAACGTGCAGAGAGCACAACCAAGTAACAGTAAACCTAGTAATAGTAGTCCTTACAATAATTGTATGGTTTGCTCATCGAACCATGCCTCTCGCGATTGTAAGACTTTCAAATCCATTGATAGCAGAAGGGACAGAGTTTTTTTTTTTTTTTTTTTTTTTTTTTTTTTATTTTATTTAAAATATCTAATGTACAATACATTTTTTATTACATATGTTAAGGAGCAATATTAATTTTATTTTTCATATACAGCACTTAATAAATTAAATAGCACTTTTTTTTGTATACAAAAAAATGTACAAACATTCAGCTCACAATAATTTCCTTACATTTTTAGACAGGAGTCTTCAACCGAGTCACACACAATAATTAATACCCTTCTTGGACAGAATTCGATCTAACAGACCGTAAATGTTAAGAACAGCATCATACAAAATTGAGGCAGCCTTTTCTAAAAAACATATTCCATATATTTCCTTGAGAAAACCTTACCAAAGTTCTTTTTATATGTATTCCGCAAAACCCATCTATCATAATTAAGTTTACCCTTAAGATACATTATCAAATCAGACAACGACATCTTTTTCACTTTACCCACCCACATTGCATACAAGTAACCTGTCAATAAAACTAACGCACTATTATCATCTTGTTTCAATTTGCAGTGGAAATTAAACATTAAAATCTTTATAAAGTTATCCGGGCTCATATCACAAATCTCAACCAACACTTTTTGAAAAATACAACAAAATTGGCTTAATTTGGTTACAAAAATAAAAAATATGCAATATAAATTCTGTTTCACTGCAGTTATCACATAAATCTGAGCTTTTAATGTTTAAAATCTTCAGTCTGTGGTTTGTTGCCAAAATCCCGTGAATATATTTGTATATAAATTCCCTCTCCAAAGTACCAATAAAAGGAACATTAATACGTTTCCAAATCAACACCCAATCTAGTAGCGGGTAATCACTCTCAATGCTTGGTTTAAAGACAATTTGAGATAATAATAAGCTGCCTTGCGTGTAACATACGGAAAGTTTTTAAGCCTATGCATTTTCCTTATTACCTCTATGGCACTCGAATAGCACGACGGTGTCACATAAGATACGTCCAACTATATCTCTTAATGACAACAAATAACTAATCTAAGTTTACAATAATACACACTCAAACCAGTTCCACTTAACACATCCTTTAATACAGTGCAGCTGAAGATAGCTTGAGTTTTATAGTACACATCAAATATTCCCAAACCCCCTTCACTTCTACGTAAACATAACGTAGCCCTTTTTATTGGATTGTACATCCCCTTCCAGATGTACCGAAAGATACACGTATTAATCTTGCAAATATATTTCTTTACTGGGGGTAACGTATGGGCCATATACCATACTTGATAAAATCAAAGAATTTACAATTACACTCTTTTGGAAAATTGACAACTTCCTCATACTCAGCATCTTTTAAGGCGGTTGTTTTTCAACCTTATTCGCGATAACAGACCAGTTTTCCTCGTGCATCAAATCAAAGTTATTACAAAAGATAATACCAAAAATAACCATACTATTAACAACCCGTATCCACTCAAAGGCCAATCCTGCCTATTAATCCAGTTGACCAAACCATCATTGTAGTTTTTTCTTTGTTAAGTCTAGCACCTGTCGCAACTTCAAAGTGGCAATTGCTGAATGAGCTTGGAACAAGCTGTTATCGAATTTGTTGTTGACACAAATACGTAAGAATCGTCAGCAAACCCTTGTACTTCACGACTGTCTGATTTGGAAGACTAATACCAATTATATCGTTACTTTCTTGAATTTGCCCTATAGAAAGGTTCCTGAAAAATACAGAATAGCAACATTGACATAGGGCAGCCTTGCCTCACCGACCTCTTGACAGGAAAGGAACGCTTAGACAGCCATTAATACTTACATGACTTACACATTGTAAATATAATATTTTTATTAAATCAATAAACTCTGTCGGAACACCAAATTTTGCTAACACCTCATATACAAAACCAATATGCACTCTATCAAAAGCTTTTGACCAATCGAGACTCAAGATGGCAGCATCTACTTTATTTTCATTTGAATAAAACATGATGTCTCGTATGTACTGTTACACTGAACAATCGATCTCCCTTTGACTGCACAGTATTGCTCAGGGGAAATTATGTCGTCTAATATAGACTCAAACCTGTTTTTTAAAACCTTGGCAAAAATCTTATAATCAGTATTTAACAACGTTATAGGTCTCCAATTTTCTATTAGAGCAAGGTCACCTTTTTTTTGCATGTAGTTTGATTACACCTACATACTGACTCTTGGACATTCGCTTTACATCACATACATAATTTAATACAGTTATAAAATCCTGTTTTATAATATTCCAAAATTTCTTGTAAAATTCAATAGGGAGACCATCGCACCCAGGAGTTTTCCCATTACACATTTTTTCCATAGCATTCCATACCTCCTTTGACTGAATCTCAGTAGATAAAGCTTGTAGGCTTTGACCATTCAGCACTGGTCCACACTTATCGAGAAAAAAGCTCATACTCTGTCGGTCACCTTCAACCAAACGAAACATGTTCTCAAAATATTCCCTAATTCGCCAACAGAAATCGCATTCGTCCCCATCAACAGTCGTGCCATCTTTTATTTTAAGTTTAGTAAAACAATTATTTATTCTTTTAGTTTTCTCTTTGCCAAGCAGATAGGAAGAAACTCTTTCACCTTTCAACATCTCATCAGTTTTTATCCTATCTTCACACCCTCCAAAAACTCATTCTGTAGGTCACAAATTCTCTTTTTCATTGTTTGGATCATGTCGTACTTATCCCCCGTTCTATAATGAACATCATTTAATTGTTGTAACCTCCAATGTAATAGGTTCAATAAACCATATTTTTCCTGTGAAATCTTCTTGGATAATTAAAGAAAAAAATCTTTACATCGTAACTTTGCCCAATCCCACCATTCCAACATATCAGGAAACTTACATTTATAAGATTGTACCCGTTTCCACAAGTCTTGAAATTGCTCTTCTATATTATCAGAATCCAAAATTTTTACATTTAATTTCCAATAATCTGTTGATGTTTTAATAGTCAATAACCTTTATACTCAAGAGGACCATATTGTGATCTGAAAAACTAATCGGATTGTTTGTGCCCTCGTAATGTGACGGAACAAATTAACGGTGTAGATTCTATCTATACGAGACCCATAATTTTCTTTAACATACGTATATTCCGGGATACCTCTAGAAAAATGATAATTATCCTTTAAAGCTAAATTATGAACCAGAGTACCAAGAGCTTTTGGACACCAAATATCTATTATCATTGCTACAGTCCCTGGAGACAAGTCACACAATTGAAATCACCACCTAATACCAGGGAATCAAGGTTGTGTCTCAGAAAAAAGGTGAGGTCATTCCCAAAAAACTCCTCTCTCTCTCTAGTCCTCCCTGAACCTGTAGGGCATATACATTTACAATAGGATAATGCAACCATTAAATCTTACCCTAATACCCAGTATCCGCCCGTTACAATCTCTGTCTGTTGACAAAACCACTATTTCCTTCTTTCTAGAAATACAGAACATAGTCCCTCCTTTTGCACAAACCGTCGAGTTCAAAATATAATATTACAACAATTGCTTAAAATAGTTTAAGACTCGTAGGTCTCTCACGGTTATGTTCCTGTATCAACAAAACTGTCTTTAATGCTTATACTGCGCCATGAGTGATGCTACCTTCATCTGTTTATTTACATCGTTTAAGCCATTGACATTTAACGTTGCAATTAGTAAAGCCATGGACAGAAGAAAAAATCACAACTTCTTCTTTTTCGGTACGTTGTCGTTGCTTTGTGTCTTCGTTTCTTTCCTCTTCTCTTGTGATAAGACTTCTCTCGTAAGCTTCATCTTGCCAACCCTTTCCATATTAATATTCCACTGACTTTCAGTTGATGTATCCAAGATTCGCTCTTCATATCCATCCTCATTACCTAGTACTATATTCTTGCACAAGTCCATATCAGAATCATTTCCAGAGATCATCACATCTGTGGGCTCATCATTCTTATGCACTGACACCTAACAGTCATTTCCTTTAATCCTTCATCATCACTGATCTGTTCCTTGCGTACATGCATATGATCCACCTCCATCTGCGGAACATCAGGTTGGCCCCTGCTCACTATAACCTTCCCGAAAATGAATGCTCAAAGGGTCCGGAAGTCTAGGGGACCTACTATCATTTTCAGTATTAAAAATATCAATATCGATATTATCACCTCTTACCTCATCACCAATTTCCTGCACACCAGTATTTAGGCTTGGTTCGACTGTGAATAAGTTCAACTCCAGCTGATTATCTTCAGGTATACTATTTCTCAAGTGTGCCCACTCCCTGATCGTTCTTTGATTCTTCATCAGCACCACCATTCGATGCTTTCGACATAACACCGGTCTCATTTCCACCTCCATTCAACAATTCTAATGTATCTGGACCATCATTTATTTTAGGAAGATTCGGGAAATCGGCCATGTTAAAAACATTTAACCTGGATTCGCTTTCCATTGTACAATTAACAGCTAAATGTGTCGTCCTTCCGCATTTATAGCAAGTTTTAGGTTGGCCTTGATATATAAAAGTTACTGTGTGTCCACATATATTAACCGACGAAGGAATGTTTTCCCTTACCTCCATCCTTGCCGTTCGGATACCGTTCAACAGTCCCTTTGCTCTTCCGTGGAAAATCTGTTGTGTCGTACAGAGTGCACCTTCCCGTAACGACTTAGGACACCGATAACCAAATCATCATCCATATCAAACGGTGCATATCTTACGGAAACATATGTGTAATCACTACTCAAATTAATAACTCTTACAGTCTTACCTTCACCAATATCAATAGATTTGTCCTCATATTCCTTTACTACCATTTCAAACCGCGTATGGTCAGCGAATTTTATAATCACCCTATTGTTGAGCATTAGCTGAAAGCCGGAGAGGTCTTCTTCTTTCACACCTAGATGCATGAAAATTACTTCACAGGCAAGGTCATACGTCGGGTGCACAGAAAAATGTAATCCAATCGAATCCTTTCTTTTAAGTTTGCCCAAAGGGGCAAAAGCATTTAAGTTGTCCCTTCCATTCATCTTCTATAGTCTAGCCAAAGGTCAGGCCAAAACACCAGAAAGCGGGAGCAGCTCAAGACACGTCCTCTCTGCTCCGAAGCTCTAGCGCGAGTCCCTGAAGGGACAGAGTTAAATATTTAAGATTGTGCTTTGCTTGCCTCAAAGGAGGTCATTTAATCTCTGAATGTAGAAATAAGCCGAAATGTAATAGATGTGATGGGCCTCATTACCCGATGATTTTTAAGAAAACAGAAAACCCTGTTAATCCTGCTCCACCAAAGTTGAGTGTAAATAGTACTAATGCTAGTAAATCAAATGTTAATTCTGAGAAATCTCATAATGATTCTAAAGGTACTGTTAGTAAAGGTGATTCCCCAGTAGTTATGACTGCTTCTTTGGGAATTGATCATTCTCAGACTAATAAGATTTCTGTTCAGACTGCTCTTCCTACTGCTAATGTAATTGTGTCA
Organism: Macrobrachium nipponense; assembly: GCF_015104395.2. Taxonomy (NCBI): domain Eukaryota; kingdom Metazoa; phylum Arthropoda; class Malacostraca; order Decapoda; family Palaemonidae; genus Macrobrachium; species Macrobrachium nipponense. Next base: position 30,670,224 of record NC_087216.1, read on the forward strand.
GGGAATGGACATCGTTCCTTTGAGAGAGCACTCTTTGATTCTGGTGCGCAAAGAACGTTTATTGCAACGGAATTAGCCCATAAGCTTAGTCTATCGTCCATAGCAACAGTAGCCTTAAAGGTAAAACCATTTGGCAGTGATGGCATGGGAGTTAATTGTAATATGGTAAGAGTTGTGGTGAGACTAGGTAAGATTCGTACTGTCATTAATGCCATTGCATTCGATAGAGTTAATTCCAGAATTTATTCTCCAGGATTGAGTAAGTCAGCTGCATTCTTGACGAGTAAAGGCATAAAATTAGCAGATAATGATTTAAATTCAGATGAAGTAAACGGTATAGAATTAGTCATTGGAGCTTATTACTATGGAAAAATTCATTCAGAACAGGCAAATTTGCTCTGGAATACAGATATTGAATAGTTCTGGTGGCGCACTAATTTTTGGACCTCTTCCTAGTTGGTCTTATGACAATGTAGAATCTAATGAGATTACTACATCAAATGTATGTTGTTCAAGAATAGAAGTAGAGGAAATCCCTATTAATTCTTGTTGTGAAGTTAGAAAATTATGGGATTTAGAAAGTGTTGGTATTCGTCAATCTGAAATTAGTCTTGAAGAAAGAGAATCAGTTAAGTGTTTTAAGGATAAAGTAAAAAGGATTGACAATAAATATGAAGTGTCCTTACCATTTAAAGATGAAAGTAGACCGCCTGTTAACTATAGAATAGCCATTGGTCAATTAAATTCCTTGTTACATAGATTCGAATCTGACCCCTCCTTGTATGCTCATTATGATAGGATTATCAAAGATTACGTTCAGTTTGGATTTATAGAATTAATTCCTTCAGGCTCCCCTATTATAGGGCATTATTTACCCCACCATGCTGTACTGAAGGATTCGGAAACAACTCCCATTCGAATAGTTTTTAATGCTTCTTCAAAGGCTAAAGGAGAACTTTCCTTAAATGATTGTTTATTAACTGGTCCCTCATTAACTACTAAACTTTTCGATGCCCTGTTGAGTTTCCGTACAAACCCAGTAGCTGTGATTTCAGATATCAGTAAAGCCTTTTTAAGGATAGGCATTTCACCTGACAGCCGTGATTATTGCAGATTTCTATGGCTAACTGATCCTTCCGATTTGAAGTCTACTGTAACTTACCGGTTTTGTGTAGTTTGTTTTGAAGCTACATGCTCCCCCTTTCTCTTGCAGCAAACCCTCTTGCATCATCTCTGATGAAGAATTTCTATGTAGATAATTTTAGTAAAACTTACAAGGATATGTCAGTCTTGATGGATGAGTATCCAGTAATAAATACGATTCTTGAAGACGCTAATATGCCTCTACAAGAATGGGTCAGTAATGATTCAGAGTTTAACAGAACCATAGATGTTATCAAAGAAAGAGTAAACGTTTTGGGTTTAGAGTGGTATCTAGCACAAGATGAGATGTTACTGAAGGAAGTAAATTGTGAGTATAAAGGACCTTTAACCAAACGAAAGGTTTTATCAGTAGTAGCTCGGATGTTTGATCCTCTAGGATTATTGTCACCTATACAGGTGAGAGGTAAATATTTTCTTAAATGTTTGTGGAGTAACTACGGATGGGATGACCCTTTGCCAGAGTCATTATGTTCAAGGTTTGATGAAATTTGCAAGTGTTTTAGAAATGTAGAAAGTTTAAAGTTTCCTAGGTTTGTTGTACATCCTGAATGTTACCACTTACATGTATTTTGTGATGCCTCTAACAAGGCATATGGAGCTGCTGCCTATGTGATTGATTTCAAGAGAAGTATAAGCAATTTACTGGTCAGTAAGTGTAAAGTGGCACCAAACCCTAAACAGACTATTCCGCGTTTGGAATTGACAGCCTTGTACTTGGGTGCGAAACTTGCTGGAAGAATAATGCAGAATGATGATTTAAGAGTGAGTTCTTGCACTCTCTGGAGTGACTCCATGGGTGACTCCATGGTTTCTATTTGTTGGGTGAAGAACAATAATAGTAAAATTCCCTATGTACGAAACAGAGTCACTGAAATTAATGAATTCAAGTTTCCTCTACGGTATACCCCCTCTAAGGATAATCCAGCTGATATTCTGTCCAGAGGTAGTAATAGTAAAGATTTAGCGCAAAATTCCTTATGGTGGAATGGCCCTAAATGGCTTTTAACTGGTGAATATCCCCAATCTTTAGCTACAGAAACTGTGCATGTTAATGAAATTCTTTCAGAACCTAAGTTTGTTCACCCTCCAACCCCATTAATTGACATCCCACGTTATAGTAATTTAAGTAAGCTTAAACATATCATGAGATCAATATTGCTTTTTCTTAAGTGCAGTAAAGGTTCTAAGTTTGTTGTTAACGAAATGAAAACACTTGTCCTCCTTGAACAGAAGCAACATTTTTCTACTACCAGAATGTACCTCTATGACAAGAATTCACATGGAGTGTCCATGGATGTTAAGAACTTGTGTAATCAGTTAAACTTATTTGTTGATGAGGAAAATCTAGTTAGGTCCCAGGGTCGCATGAAAAACGCTTCCATGTCTTATGATACTCAGTGCCCAATGTTATTGCCTTCCAAAAGTTATTTAACAGTGTTGATAGTTGAACATTTGCATAGACATCATCACCATTGTGGTGTCAATTCTGTACTGGTATTGTTGAGAGAAACCTTTTGGGTACCTAAAGCACGACAAGTTATCAAATCAATTCTGTCCAAGTGTGATTTGTGTCAGAAGTTAACCAAGAAACGGTTGTGTTTGCCCCCTCCCCCGCCATTACCCACAGAAAGAGAGAGACATAATAATTCTAGTAATAATCTCTGCAAATGTGAAAGTTGGGGACATAGTGATGGTAGACTTAGAAGATCATCTGGGTAAAGGCTATAGATCCCTCCTCTCATTGGGTAAGGTTACCCAGCTGTTCCCGTCGTCTGATGGTCTGATTAGGTCTGTAGAGGTGAGAGTGACTAATAAACTATACATGAGATCAATCACAAAGCTCGTACTTCTGGAATTACCCGAGATGGAATTTGATAGTGCTGTAACTCAGGAGCCAGATAGTCTGCCTCTGAATGGTACTAGAACTCGGCGTGCAGCAGCAATCCGCTGTGATCAAGAGAGAAAGGATTTAATTTCTATGGATGTACTCTAAATGTATATTTGATTTAAATTTTGGGTGCAGTTGTAATTACTTCTAATTATGATTCTTCTTGGGGGAGAATGTCAAAAATTGCCATTTACTCCCCTTGAATAAAAATTTTTCTAGTTTTTTATGAGTACTTGTTTTGGAAGTATTTCCCAGTTTCTATGAAAATACGTTGATATGTGATTATTTTGCTCCACAGAAGTAATTTATTATATTAACTATAGCAATGAGTTGGTATAAATTAGTACATTGATATTCAAAGTAATAAACCACTTTTTTTTTGCATATTTTGTCCATCTCTATAAAATTAGATGACGTATAATAAGTGTTGTCAAACTTCTTCCTGCGGAGACTATATATATATTATTTTCTTATTGTAAGGGCACATGCCAGTAATTTATGCTTGCCTTCTGGACGAAATCCTTTTTTTTTTTTTTTTTGTATGTTGGGTTACGATTAAAGCACTTGATGTTTGTTTTTAAATTGTTACGTAACCCCGTAATTTTGTATATGTGACAACTGTGTTATGCAATATACTCCTCCCGAGTTTTCTTTTAGGGTGGAAAGGTGAAGCTCTCTGATTCCACGAAGGAAAGTAAAAGAAGATATTCTTGCAAGATCCAGCCGCAACACCTCGTGAATCGTCGTCGCCATTGCAGTAACTTCTTCATTAGGATATTCTGAGATCCTGTTTGCCATTTGTTTTATTTCTATCGAAGTAACGTAACGTTTTATTAATAATTTTTGCAGTAATGTGTTAGTTTTCTTGCTTCTTGACGTAATTTGAATAATTGTTCTGTTCTTTAAATATTAATTATGTGTTAAACCTTTAAATGCGGCTTTGTGAACCCGTGTGGCATCACCCAAAAAGAATTGGTGCAGGAAATACAGTCGATTGTTTCTTGACTGCACTTTTGTTGAATAAAATGCAAGGTTTCTTGACTTTTAAGTAAGTTAGTAAACTCCTCAGCTCTGTAACTTGGTCTCATTCAAAGCTAGTGCAGGAGGGCTTAAGGTTGAATGAAATCGTACCGAATGTGGGCCTAAAATTCAGTTTAGTTTCACCACAATCGAGTAGTATTTATTTTTTCTTTAATAACGATACAAGACACACTAGCAAAAATATATGAAGACTTTCTGGACATATAGCTACTAGACCTAGGTGAACATAGGTGTATGGGAGACAAGGTACAGCAAAGTTCCTAAAAGTCAAGATATATAGCACAGTGATAAGACCAGTGTTAATGTATAGAGCAGAAACATGGGCTGTAAGAAAAGAGGAAGTAAAGTTTGAGAGCACAGAGGTAAGAATGCTGAGGTGGATTATGGGAATATCGCTGCTTGAGAGATTGGAAAATCATGAAATAAAAAGAAGGGCAGACTTAGTAAAGATTACATAGGTGATAAGTGTCACGATTGACATGGCATGGGCATTTGTTGAGGGTGGATGACGAGGAGAGAGTGAAGAGTGCTTGGGAGGAACCTGTTGGAGGAAGAAGTTCGAGAGGGAGACAGAGAATTACATGGCGAGATAAAGGGAAGGAAGATATGGAGAGAAAAGGTTTGGTGGAGGATGATGCCTTTGATAGAAAGAAGGCAATGGAGAAGGCGCATCAGGCAACCAACCCTTTAATGTAGGAGTAACGGTGGGAAAGACGACAGTATACTATTTTAAACTGATTACGAAATACCTTTGATGTAGGCACAAACTATCTACGTTAAGCAAAAAATATAAAAGAAATTAGGAAAAAACCTCATACATTAGTATTATAGACGGTAATCCATCCGTAATTTTTCTGATGGCTTAAGCATAATCACTCCATACGGCTCCAACGCAGCTTTACACACATCTAAAACACTGGTGACTTTCCTCCATCGAAAATCTTCATTGGTAATTAGCCTGTTCTGCGAGTTAAAAATTTGAAACCATAACCATATCCCAGAGTTGAAAACAAATTAGGGAATTCTAGGCAATAACTCCGCACGGACTGCAAGAAACGTTCCCGCGACGCGACGCCGTGCTTGGTATACTATATATATACACCTACTGAGAATGGTGCCACTGAATGTTTTGTTAGGGTGTTAACCGTATGTGTTTGCGACGAACTGTAGAATACCAAACACAAAACTATTATTTTTTTTTTTTTATTTATTTATTTATTTTTTTTTTTTTTTGTCCTCCAATTCGACTGGGTGGTATTTATAGTGTGGGGTTCCGGGTTGCATCCTGCCTCCTTAGGCGTCCATCACTTTTCTTACTATGTGCGCCGTTTCTAGGATCACACTCTTCTGCATGAGTCCTGGAGCTACTTCAGCTTCTAGTTTTTCTAGATTCCTTTTCAGGGATCTTGGGATCGTGCCTAGTGTTCCTATGATTATGGGTACAATTTCCACTGGCATATCCCATATCCTTCTTATTTCTATTTTCAGATCTTGATACTTATCCATTTTTTCCCTCTCTTTCTCTTCAACTCTGGTGTCCCATGGTATTGCGACATCAATGAGTGATACTTTCTTCTTGACTTTGTCAATCAACGTCACGTCTGGTCTATTTGCACGTATCGCCCTATCTGTTCTGATACCATAGTCCCAGAGGATCTTTGCCTGATCGTTTTCTATCACTCCCTCAGGTTGGTGCTCGTACCACTTATGACTGCAAGGTAGCTGATGTTTTTTGCACAGGCTCCAGTGGAGGACTTTTGCCACTGAATCATGCCTCTTTTTTACTGGTTCTGTGCAAGTGCCGGGCATTCACTTGCTATGTGGTTTATGGTTTCATTTTTTTGTATTGCACTTCCTATATAGGGGAGAGATGTTATTTCCGTCTATCGTTCTTTAAACATATCTGGTTCTTAGGGCCTGATCTTGTGCCGCTGTTATCATTCCTTCAGTTTCCTTCTTTAGCTCTCCCCTCTGTAGCCATTATTATTATTATTATTATTATTATTATTATTATTATTATTATTATTATTATTATTATTATTATTATTATCAACTTCTGGCAAGTGCTATACCAGAGAGTAGATTCAAATGTTTGAGGACTGCATATATTTACGTATATGAATTTTTTTATCACGCCACTGTGAATCATATACATGCATTAGGCTACAAATTATACTTCAGTGACGTCATCGACTCTGATAACGTCACCTAAGTCCTGATTTCTCCTCTGTCCGCTGGTTCGAATCCACGAGAGGACGAAATTATTAGTAACTAATATTCTCCTTCGGTTAACATATATGAAAATATATAAATTCCGAGGTAGAAAGAATTGAATATTAAAGGACATTTGTAGATTATTGCACACGCGAGCGCACAACACACACACACACACACACACACACACACACACACACACACACATATATATATATATATATATATATATATATATATATATATCAAAGTGCGCTCTCTCTCAGACCACACAAGTTGGTCAGAAGTATAGTCTGCGAATAGCTTCTGCCTATAGTGACACTCACTGTAGTAGAGAATAGCTGCTCAAATACCTGTGTAAGGGCCGAAGAGCGCGTAAATATTACATAACCAGTACAGGAGAGACAGACCGTCAGAAAGCATCCTGTCTCTCACGTCCCGTCATCACACAAAGAAAAGATATAAGAGCTTTGTCTGGAGAAATTTATTTCAGCGCCAGTGGGCGAGATGACTCGACCCAAGACAACGAGAGAAGAAGCAGTGTCAAGAGAACCTTCATCAGACCATTTCCAAAAGTCATGTTCAGTCAAAAAGAAAATAACATGTTAGAGAGAATATTAATATATATATATATATATATATATATATATATATATATATATATATATTAATCTTTTCGTGTTTTACTCACACCTGTTTATTAAACGCCACTTCCTTCCTCGATAATATGCATATATACATATATATATATATATATATATATATATATATATATATATATATATATATATATATATATTTATATATATATGTGTGTGTGTGTGTGTGTGTGTGTGCGTGTGTGTGTACTTAAACGGTATTTTTTTTCTTTTTTATGCTTGCTCTCAAAGTAACATGGAAATACATGCTGCATAACAACAGTAGATTTGATTGCCCAGAAAACCTTATCCTCGAAGCCTATATAAGTTATAACCTTCATAAGAGGCAGAAAGAACGCCTCCAAAATATAAGTCGGCGAAGTTTGTCTTGAATGCTTAAGGAAAGCCACTGCATAAAACCAAGTTGAAGTGACTAGATATAAAACAGGATCTCTCGACCTTCACGGGGCTCCTCTTCAGCTGTAATAAACAATGATTTCCAAGTGTTTACAAAGAAATAAGCAATTGTGATTTAGTTAAATGATTACTTATTACGTCAAAGCCTTGTTCACTAGTAAGCGATAGTCTATCATTTTCAGAAAGGACACATTCAGAGTTTACTTGATATTCTTTCTCATTGACAATAAACCTTCCTTTGAGTTGGTAAGGGTATGACTCCACCACTTTTAACTTTGATGGAAAAGTCTACCAACAAAAATTCGGAATCGCTAAGGGCTCGCCTCGTTCTCCAGTAATTGCTAATCTGCTTATGGAATACTTCAAGATTGCGCTACTAACAACAGTCCCCCTAAACCAGTGTCCTATTTTATGGATTCGTTACGTTGATTATTGATTTCAGGGCTGAATCGGAAAACAAATATATTTTGTCATTTATTAATGTTGAAGTACACAGATCAGGCAGTCAACGCCCACTCAAGGAGTTACATACAATACTTTTCTAATCACTCGACTTTGGTAAGAAATTGTACTATAGGATTGTCCCTTCGTGTTCATATAATTGTGTAAAATGCTGAAAATGATAACAACCCAGATTTTTTATTAACGGAAAATTATTAATTTGGTTTCCACCTTTAACAACTCGTTAAAACTTAAAATCTGCAAGAATGCATTAGGAGCGTTGGCAACAGCTGTGATTTAGACCATAAAATTTCTTTTGTCTAGGCAAAGATTCTATGCAAGACGCAAAATACTAATGAAACAAGACAGATGGAAAACAATGCACTCACATCTGATGATGTTTTTAGAGCTGGCTTATTATTTCCGGTAGCCAATCTGCAATCAGATAATTTAGAGAAAATTGCTCCTTTGGCAAACGACTCAATTACCATTTCAATTGCTCTTTTAAACATCTGCGGTTTTACTTTCCATTTCTTTGTAAACTGTTTTTCATTATTGTTTAGTACAGCTGAAGATCTAGATGAACGTGCTCCCGTCCTATCTTTATTCTTTGAAAACTGGTTTTAAACAGTATCTTTAATGTTTCTTCGTAACCTCATGAAATTTCGTTCGTTACCCTGACAATGAATTTCGTTTTCTTTCAAGAGGATCAGAGAGAAAGTTTTATGCCGAGTCCGATTGTGTTGATTTCATGTGATAAATTACATGAAAGATGGGAAAATGCCAAAGTATTATAGGAAAATTTCTCTTTATTCACTAATAAAAACACTTAATTAATTTAAAAAATAATCATGCCTATTTTGCAAAGCACATAACTTGTGCCCAATCATGAAGGGAATATATATCAAACTTCTCTGAGTTCGAACCAAAGATGATCGCTGGCTAGAACTAGAACCCGCCAGCGTTGCCAACTTGGCGAAAATGTAGCTAGATCTGGCGAATTTTAAACTTCTTTAGCGAATTTTCCAAGTCTATTGCGACTAGCGGATTTTTTAGCGAATTTTTGTTCCATCTGACGAATATTTTAGCGAATTTCAGGTCTTAAGTTTTTTTTTTTTTTTTTTTTTTTTGTGACGGCTTTGCCGTTTCCTCGTGTATGGCTCCCCAAGGTATGGATGATTAAGGGAAGTGACCACGGGTCATAGCAGTAAGAGGATTGTCTGTCAGCCCCCTTCATTCGTCAGTACAAGAGAAAAACACGAAGATCAAAACATTACAGGCCCGTAGGCTTGTACAGATATACGATGCCAATTTTCATGTCATGGTAATCATATTAGCTTCATGGAGTCTATTGAAATAGTTTTCCTTTCTTGAAATGTTTTTTTTTTTTTTTTTGCATCAGATATTTTGAACATATCTTATTTCGTACATTTTTCGTTCAAACTTCAGTTTCATTAATGAAAATGAAGATATGGCATATTTTTTCCCCGGCATGCCAGTTCTGAGTTTAGGGGACCTATGATTTTTAAGAGGATTCAAAAGGTCATGGTCAGTATCATTAAAGGATGCACTCGATCACCCACTGTGATAAGTATGGACAGCCCAGCCCAAGTGACTCCTGTAAACGTCTTCACCCACCACCTGAGGCCAAGGAAATAGTCTATAATTTCCTGAAATATTTCATTTTATAAAAACATCATGTAGGTCCTGTAACTGATGTTTCGAAGGCTATCCAGAGAACATCTGAAGCAACAAAAGTGTCAGAAATGACTTCGTAGACTTAAGAAGTAAGCGGGCGGGAAATATAGTGGATTCTCCTGTGTTTCAAGAAAAAAAAAAAAAGAGAAACTGAGCCCTGTGACTGACTTGGATAATTTTGATAGAAATGTTATGCAAAGAAGGAATGCGTGGTTGTCTTTTTAAAGGGCATAATAGATCGATTGACTTATGAATTTGTTTCAAGTCCAAACACCGGAGCCAACAGGCCATTCAGCGCATCTATAATTATAGAAAGGGAAAGAAGGAATAGCTAAATAGAATCGGGGAAAGAAGCAAACCCTTTCCCTCGACTCCCAGGGTCCAAAGCGAATCCTCCCAAGAAGAATTATATCTGCGGGAAGCATTTAATGGGACTTACATACCCATACATATGACAATTCTGCCTTTTCTTCTTGGCCCCACCAGAGCGATCTTAGAAAAGTAAACGCACTATAGGTATATACAAGATGAAATACTTGAAAATGTTATTTTAGTTATATCAAGACGAAAAATTGGGTATGCTGTCTATGCCCTTCTACCCAATTAGATGTTATTCAAAGTACTAATTTGGTTAACAGAATTTTACTTATAATGTTGAAAGTTTGCACTGAAATTCAAAAATATTTCTTGTTTTATTAATTGATTCATTTATCATGTTAACGATAACATGCATATTACTTTGTGTTGTTATGTTATATAATTTGACTTAACAATCACACAATGATTATTTATTACTTTTTAAGTAGTGTTCAATGAAGAGGATAGTCACAGAAATTTGGATGGGGGTCGTTCGACCCCCCGTTAGTACGGGCCTGCATTATTATACTTAACAAATTATAGACCTTGCTGTACAGTTTTCAAATTGCTCAAAAAAAGTTTAATTTTTAGTATTACACACACACACACACACACACACACACACACACACACACACACATATATATATAATATATATATATATATATATATATATATATATATATATATATATATAAATGTGTTTATGTATGTGTGTAACTTACATACGTTAACATAAATGCATGCATTACTTAAAAACGAAGTTACTTGTAAGTGAAGACAAACAGCTGGACTGTACTCTCGAATATGTCCATTCTCTGGGAGTTAATCCTGAAAGTGCACCTTTTTGGATTAAGATTAGATACCTCCTTCGGCAAGTGACCGCGTGAATCCAAGTTATCCTGGATCAACTCTATTTATTACCTTTTTGACAATTAACCATCTGGTATTCTTAATCTTTCTTCAACTGTTATTTGTGCCTCGACGATGCGTGAATAAACGTGAAAATGCTTGGTTGGTACTGAACTTTTGCTTATGCCAGAGTATTCAGTATACAGTCATCGACAGCCAGAGTAACAGTGTTAACCCTTCAGCATGGCACCGAAATATCCACAGGCTTACAGGAAAAGCTGGGAATCATTACCAGATATGAAAGATTGGTTAAGGCCTGTTGAAAGTGATAAAACAAATGCATATTGTGTTTATTGCAAGTGTGAAATTAATGCTAAGCTAAGCGACTTGCGTAAGCACTTGGCTTCGAAAAAGCACATCAAGGCAGCTGAGCCGTTTTCAAGTGCAAGACAAACAAAGTTGAATTTCACTAAAATCAGTGATTTACACGATAGCTCAACTAGTGAAGCAGAGGGAAGACTAGCAATGTTTATTTCAGCCCATACTGCCTTTTTGACAGTGGATCATTTAAGTGAAACGTGTAAAGTCACCTTTTGTGAAAGCAAACCCGCGAAGAACATGAAATTACATAGAACAAAGTGTAAGAATATTGTTGTAAATGTACTTGGCCCACATTTTATAGAGTGTTTGAAAGATGACATTAATGATGCTAAGTACAGTATATTAATTGATGAGTCGACCGACATATCAGTAGTGAAATTACTAGGAGTAACTGTAAGGTACTTTAGTAAAAACTTAGAAAAAATTGTGTCCACCTATCTAGGATTAGTGGAAATTGAATCTGGAACTGCAGAAAGTATTGTTGCTGCTATTGTAAAGTTACTGAAAAAAGTTAACCTTGACCCACGGAAACTACTTGGAGTAGGTGTTGACAATGCAAGTGTAAATACAGGAATAAACAAAGGTGTTTGTGAATTGCTGAAAAAAGAACTTGGACTTCCTAATTTGATCATGATTCGATGTGTTTGTCACTCACTGCAGCTTGCAGTCTCTCATTCTGTGGGAGAAACACTTCCAAGAAATATTGATTTTATGGTGCGTGAAACTTATAATTGGTTTGGACATTCCTCTAAAAGGCAACACTTATATTCTCAACTGTATGAAACGATAAATGACGGAAAGACCCCTCTTCACATCCCCCGAGTCTGTGACACTAGATGGATTTCCTTGGAACCGGCTGTATCCCGTATTCTTGGGCAATGGGATGAACTGAAATTACACTTTGAGATAGCCAGATCGTCCGAAAAGTGCTACAGTGCGGAAATGTTATATGAGATGTATAGTGATCCAATTAACAAGCTCTATCTACTGTTCTTACGACCAGTACTGCAAGACATCCAGCGTTGTATTAAATCTTTTCAAGGAGAAAATGTTGACCCTACAAAATTGCTGCTAGACCTGACTAATCTGATTCAGGCAACAAGCCGAAAAGTTATCATTCCAACTGCTAGAATTAACCCATTGACCTCTGATATTATTTCTTATGTTGACCCGAATGCTTATCTAGGATACGAATTTGAAACAACTTGCAAAAATTCACATCTTTCTCGTGAGGCAGTAGATATTATTCGAAACCGTTGTATATCTTTTGCTGTTAAACTCTGCTCAGAATTGCGACATAGATTACCTGAAAATTTTCAAGTGTTAAAGAATATGTCTCTCTTCTCAGTCAACGAATGTTTACGGTCAATAAAGGACCCGATTAGAGACATTGCCGAAGTCTTCGGTTATAAATCTGAAGATATTGAGAAGATAGATAATCAGTGGCGAAATTTAACTATAACGAAATGGAATGAGAAAAAGTCCACTGAAAAATTTTGGATAGAAGTAAGTAAATACATAGATGCTTCAGGCATTAATCCATATAAAGAACTTAATGACCTGGCACTTAGCGTTCTCTCTCTTCCTCATTCTAATGCTGAGGTAGAACGATTATTTAGCCAACTCAATATAGTTAAGTCAAAACTTAGAAACAGACTGAACACGGATACCGTTAATGCCATTCTTGCTGTAAGAGGTGGACTGAAAAGAGTGGGAAAATGTTGTTACAACTATGAAGTACCCAAATCGACAGTGCAGCTCATTGGAACAATGGCTGTTTACTCATATCAACAAGACTCTGCATCATTACCTATTGCCAATACATCGATGACTAGAAGTCAAGATGATGATGATAATGACGACAATGATTTTTTTCTGCTGGAGAACTAATGGTGAGTGTTATGAGTTTTCTCACACATATATATATACATATATATATATATATATATATATATATATATATATATATATATATATATATCTATATATCTATATATATATATATAGTATATATATATATATATATATATATATATCTATATATACATATATATGTATATATATATATATAGATATATATATATATATATATATATATATATATATATATATATATATGTATATATTTATATATATATCGAGCTACAATGTCCTTTATAATATATAGCTACTTTCCACGGAATTTAGCGAATTTTGAGGGCTCCCCCTGCGACTTTCTGGCATACTCATTTGGCAACACTGGAACCCGCTTTCAGTCGGCAACTGGCCCGTCGACAGAAGTTTGTACGCGTGAAGAAAACTAATAAAAAATGGCTAGTTTTCGAGCTGTCGGGGCCTTGTGCCGTCTCAGTGCTTTTAAATTACCGAAACCAAATGGTAAGAACTGAAAGGATTAAGATTATTGTCTTAGAAATGTCGTAAGTTTTTAAAAGTCCCTTAAGTTGCGCTTGATTCATCTGAAGTTAATCAGCTGATTTGGCCCTTGCTACTCTCCAGCTTCAGTCGCCGGTTTATAGCAAGATCACTTGATTGCTCGTTGATAAGCAACCAGCCGCTATTCCCATTATATAAATTAAATGGCGTAATTGTTTCTGTTGGTTATCTATCGTTATTGGATAAGGTTTTGATTTTTTTTTTTAGGAAGATTGATTCTGGTGGGCTAGCCTGGCGTACATTTTACAAAGTGGCTGTTAATCTTGATCTAGGGTATAGTAATTGTATTGAACGAGTACTAACTACAGGTTGTTAATGATCATAAAATACAATGAATGGTGGGGAGCCTATTTTTACTTTGAAGCGGTTAAGCAACCGTTATCTGTAATGGTGTACTAGGTACCTAGCTAGGCTACCTAGGTCCTACTTATATTTTGAGGAATCTCTTTCCTAGAATGACCAATATGATTTTAGTAAAACACTCTTTCCTATAATGACCAGGGCCTAGCTTCCTAATGCCATTTAGGGCTCTGTGCCCTGACCTGGCCGAGGGGTCCTAGCACCCCCTACCCCCCTATAAGCAATGATGAACATCAGAAAAGGTTAATCTAAGGGTATTTCTACAGAAGCATTCCGAATGACCACATCGTTCGTCCACTCGAATATGAAAGCCACCAGGAATTGGGGCGTCTAATGTGTTTTGCCGTGTTTAGTAGGAGCCCCTGGGGGTTAATTACAGGTGTCCGAATAGCCTAAATATTACTTAAAATTCTTGTTCAGTAGGTAAAACTGCATAGAAAAACCGCAACTGACATAGTCTAGGCCCTAGATCTACTAATCTAAGTAATAGAGACACATGGTGTTCATTGTCGCAAATTTACTGTTCCTGATAACCCCCCCCCCCCCCCCCCCCCCCCCCCCCAGCCATGTCAGGGCAGGCATCTTAACTGAGGTTAGGTAGTTAAGTTTTTCTTGGGTATGGACCTCGCATTGGTTAATCTAAGTATTAGAGACACTGCGGGTATTTAGTGAGAAGTTGCAGTTTCCTACAGTATTTTGGTTGCTTATTTACAATTTAACTTTAGTTTTTGGGTGTCGACTGTAATTAACCTAGAATTTTCCTTTGAACTCTATCCTACGGTAAGGGGGACCCGATGGGAATGCGGGGTTTTGGGTGGGGTAAATCACTTGGGAAAATTATGCTGTACAACTCTAACCTACGGTAAGGGAAGGGGGACCTAGGCATTTGGGCGTCAAATGTATATCACCGTGTTTGGTACAAGCCCTTGGGGGTTAATTACGATCTACCCCCCAAAAATAACCGTGAATTCTTAATAAGCAACGCAAATACTATAGGTAACTGTAACTTCCAAAGAAATACCTTACGTGGAGTTATTACCTAGATCTACCGGAAAGATAAATTTCCAAGGTAAAAGCCAGTGTTGTTAAATACTGCCCGAATAAAGCATTTTAGGGAAGATTAGGTTTGGCCCCTTTTCATTGTCTGATTTCTCACACCTGCCTCTCCCCCTACTCTGAGTTCACTCCAAAAATGTGCTATTTTTTATAGTCTAAGCCGCCCCAATATGCTTAATTAGGAAAAGCTTGATAAAACCTACTGCAAATTTACTATTAGTACCAAAATATTTCTGCTGCCCGTTGAGCTGGTAGTACTAAACACAGCATCCACGCAAGTGGCTGCAACATTAAAGTTTAAATTGCATCCTTTGATATGTGTGGTGGCTTAGTCCAAAAATTGAGGTTTAAAATAAAAGATGTTCAGTGTGTTTGAAACTGCCTCATAAAACCACTTACCTGGTAAATTTCCTTCATATTGTTGATTACCAAATTAGCCTACTGTGAAAAGTAAATTTTTCTAAGCCGAATTGGTTTGAGTTGAAATACTATAAAATCATTGCAAAACAGCAGAAATATTAGTAATCCAATAGTTTACAATGCATTATGGTACGGTATACAATTGAAAGTAAATAACTTTTGCTGTATTTAGTTGGCTAATGCAGTATTCATAATTTTTAAAATTATTCTTACCTCTCCATCATATAGCTTTTACTTCCACACCAGTGGTAGTTGGAAAGATTTAAAAAAATGAGAATACTCGGTTGTTTATGAATGTTTCTATCCATCTACTTCCCCCACCCCCACCAGGGGAACAATAGTTACAGACACCCATAGCAGTTCAGTCTACTTATGTTGCCGGTTTCAGAAGTGGATTGTTAGAGTTACCTGGGCTCTGTGTGAAATATCAAGGAAAAGAGTGTACCTAGTGTGAATGACCATTGTCAAGTATGTGAATATTAGTCAAATGAATTTATGGTGAAATTACTGAAGTGTCATAAATAAAGAGGCTGATTGTTTGCAAAGGCAGCAAAAGAAATAAGAGGTTAAGTCTGCTAAGGTTAGTGCTAAGGGTGTGCATGATATGTCTCATTCCCCTTCTAGTACCCTTGTTAGAACCACCTCCTCTTCATTCTGTTACTCCTACTAGAGCTTCCCAATTGATTCAGGACGTAAGGTTTGATAGAAATGAGTCAGATATTAAGGGTTTAAAGGCGCTATAAATCAGTAGGCTGAAGTTTCAAAGAATATTTTATTGGGGTTGCCATCCCTATGGTCTCAGTTGGTTTCGGATAACTCCTGTGTTAGAGGAAGGGTCAGTGCCCCTGCTCCTGAATAGCCATGTCCTTGACATGTCTTGTCTCGCTCCCTCATGGCTTGGAGCAAGAGGGACCCAGGACATGTGAGGGAGTGGTGTGGCCCATTGTCCCCTTTCTCTGTTCAGCCTGAAATTACTGCTTAGCAGCATCAGGACATCTTGTTAGTAATGATTCTTATTGTCTTTCTGATAATGTTAGTATGTAAATTGAATGACAATAAGGATCATTCGTAGTCTAGGACTTGTGTTAAAGAACCTGTAGTTTCTAGAGATGTGTCTAGAGGAGGTTCTTCCTTTTCTCGTGTTTCTCGGGATTCATCAGCTGTGCAAGAGGTGTACGCCGCGCAGTCAGCTACATATAGTTGTCATGGGTCTAGCGCAGTTTTGGCCCTTTTGCCACAGCGCCATACATCTTTGCATCCCACTACTGTGTGATGTGCCCCGGTAAAGGTTTTCCTTCTGTTGGTGAGAGTGCAAGGCTCTATATATGCTTCATTTACATGGGGATCAATTGTACCAATAGCACCTGCGCTATCTTTGGCAATATGGCATTTTCTTTGTGCATGCTTCACCTGTGCGGCCTGTTCCTGTGCTACCTTCTGCTTTACAATATTTGCCTGTGCACTTCATGCTTACTAAGCATTTCTGTTCTATTAATCTTTGCTTTGTCCCCCTCGTGTCACGTTCTTTCAAGTTATCTTATGAAATATATAAAAAATATTATATAATTTATAACTTCCTGAAATTAATATAAATACATTTCACTTGACTGAAGGGTGGTGAAATGCACTGAAGTGTGCGGTTCGGTTGGCATGCCTGGAACATCAAATTTTGAGGAGACTGGTGTTGATGCACGATAACATATGTCTTACATATGCTAATTTTCTGTTTATTATAAAAAAATGTTAAATTGACAAAGTATTTTTAAATATTTGATGGAGAATTCAGACATACCAGAGGAGGAAATTAGATTTTTTTTTTTTTTTTTTTTTTACATATATAAATAAATGAAGGGTTTAATGAGAGTCACAGGCCTAGAATGATTGAAACTGGTAACAACATCTGTGTGAACATATTTATCAGTGCTTTGGGAGTTACACTTAATTACATGCTGAACCATTTATTGAACTTATCAGTTGATATTTTACTACTAAATGAAATTTTTTAATGTTACGTTTTAACCTCGTGCTCACTGTCA
Organism: Macrobrachium nipponense; assembly: GCF_015104395.2. Lineage (NCBI taxonomy): Eukaryota > Metazoa > Arthropoda > Malacostraca > Decapoda > Palaemonidae > Macrobrachium > Macrobrachium nipponense. The sequence goes on from NC_087216.1 coordinate 30,687,620, forward strand.
ATATTATCTACCACCCATTACCAATACAGTTTTGTTTTTCTGTTTTATTTCATTAAGGAGAGTATGTAAACATTTTCCTCTCAAGGAGTGACTAATTCAGTTCTCAGCCAGACGGTTTCAGAATTAGGCCATTCAATACTGAAATGATCAGTTATATATTTGACATAACAGCTGGAAAAGAACACATTATTGGTTATAAAAATCGAACACCACACAAATAATTAGAAATAAAATCATACTGCACATTATAGGGTTCTCTGCCTTTCACAGACCAGGCAAGAATCAGTAGGCCAAGCCAAACATTTATTTTACTTTTTTTCTTTAATATATATTTTGATTATGATAAAAAAATTGAAGAAATAGCTTAGTTTTTAATGCTGTAAACACAAAATATATAGGCATACAATTTTGAGAGCTAAAATAAAACCCTATTCAAACCAAAGATAATGGTTAGTCCGACTTACAAGAAAAATGAATACCACAATTATTGAAGAGGAAAAATACAAAAGAGCAATAATGGTTTTAATTTGCTTTAAACAATGTTAATTAGCTCGTCTGCCATAACATACATTAGCAAATGACTTGGTTTTTTGTTTTGGAGTAATCCAGTCGTGTGCAGGAAAAGGATCTTGCTTTAGGGCAACCTTCACCAGGTTGTAATCAACTAACAGAAACTTAGTCTGTCACCATAGCACATCATGCGCCTGCGTCACCAAGTGAATAGTTGCCAGATACCGCTTGCTGAATATTTCCATATAGTGTACCTATTGTTTGAAACATTAAGACAACTGATGCAATATTTTTGTAATGTGACTGTACCTATCATTCCGCTGGTAGGGGAAGGATGGATGGAAACATATTCATAGAAAACTGAGTGTTCTCATTTTTTAAAAAAATCTTTTGAACTAATACTGGCATGGAAGTACACACTATAAAATGGAGAGGTAAGTGTTAGAAAAATAAATGTTAAATTAATTATTTATATTTTTATCTTTTCAGTTGCACGGGTAAACAACAGGTATTTATCTTTGTCAGCAAGAGCCCTTGGGCAACATGTCAACTTGACTGTTAAAGATGGTGTAGGTGTAGTAACTGTCAATTCACCAGGGAAAGTCAATGTCTTGAATCAGCCTGTTATGGAGGAGGTGGAATCAATCTTGAAAGAGGTTGAAACGAACAATGAAATTCAAGCGGCTGTCATCATATCCGGGAAGCCAGGATGTTTGCATTGCTGGTGCAGACTATCAATGTTAGAACGATGTAAGACAGCTGAAGAAGCAGCAGCTTTAGCAAAGGTGGTCAAGATATATTATTCCAGATAGAGAAAGCAAGAAACCTGTTGTTGCAGCAATCATGGGTAGTGCCTTAGGAGGTGGCTTAGAAGTAGCTTTGGCCTGTCACTATCGTTTGGCAGTCAAAGATAAGGCAGGGCTTGGTTTGCCCGAGGTTATGCTGGGCCTTTTGCCAGGAAGTGGCGGAACACAGCGTTTACCTAAACTTGTAGGATTGCCTAATGCTCTTGACATGGCTCTTACTGGTAAAACTATTAAAGCAGATAAAGCAAAGAAGATGGGATTGGTTGACGGTCTTGTTAACCCTCTAGGACCGGGCGTTGAAAATCCAGATGTTCGTACCTTGCAATATCTGGAAGAAGTAGCCATCAAACTGCCAAAGACCTAGCGAGTGGCGACTTGAAGGCCAAACGAGGACCAAAGAAGAACTTAATGGAAAACGTCATGAATACAGCTCTGCAATATGATATTGTCAAAGATCAAGTCTTCAAGAAAGCCAAAGGTTCTGTAATGAAACTTACTGGTGGTTTGTATCCGGCTCCTCTTAAAATCCTTGAAGTTATTCGCACTGGACTCGACAAGGGACCTAAGGTTGGCTTTGAAGCCGAAAGCAAAGGTTTTGGTGAACTTGCAGTCACTAAAGAATGCAGGGGTCTTATTGGACTATTTCATGGACAGACAGAATGCAAGAAAAACAGATTTGGAAAGCCTGAACGCCCAGCGAAGACATTGGCCGTACTTGGTGCTGGCTTGATGGGGGCTGGAATTGCACAGGTTTCTGTTGATAAAGGATACACAACAGTTCTGAAAGATATGAATAATGCAGGTTTGTCAAGAGGTATAAATCAAGTTCAAGCAGGTTTAGACAAAAAGGTTAAACGAAAAAGGCTTAGCTCCTTTGCTGCTGACCAATACATGTCCAACTTAGAAGGTACTCTTACGTATGATGGGTTTAAGAATGTTGATATGGTTATAGAAGCTGTGTTTGAAGATTTGTCCCTGAAGCACAGAGTGATTAAGGAAGTTGAACCCCATTTACCAGAACATTGCATCTTTGCTTCTAATACTTCAGCTCTGCCTATCACCCAAATTGCAGCTGCCAGTAGCAGACCAGAGAAGGTTTGTAGAGTACATAATCCAGTTTGTCATCTCAAAATTTAATTAGCACCATTGTCATATTTGTTGTAAATTTATCTAATAATGGAACTTTAGTTAATTATAGTGGCTTTTTCAAAATATTCATTTTAGTACAGTATTATATTGAGTACAATGAATTTATGTGCTTTATAAACAGGTTATAGGAATGCACTACTTCTCGCCAGTGGACAAAATGCAGCTCTTAGAAATAATTGCCACAGATAAAACTTCTAAGGATACCACAGCGTCAGCAGTGGATGTTGGCCTCAAGCAAGGAAAGGTAGGCAAAGTAAATCTATGTTGATCTAGCCTTGGGTAACTGACAAAGTGCTTAGGGCAGACTGCCGTAAAGATTTAATTTGAATCTAGCTTTCGCAACTTAGCATTGGAATCCTTAGTATTGCAGATTATCTTACTATAAGCTGTTAGGGAATTAATTGAATATGGATTGAATTATAATAAAAAATATTCACATGCAAAATGGAATGATTTTGTATGTGCTTTTTTATAAGTTTTAATGTTATTTTTTATTGTAAATTAATGTCTGGACACTCACTGAAGAAACATTTCCCATTATCACATGTTTGAGTGGACATCCAACTGTAGGGAGGACCCCTAGTAGTTAACTGGTTACCACATGTTTGAGTGGACATCCAGCGGTAGGGAGGACCCCTAGTAGTAAACTGGTAATTTTCTGTGTACAGTTCATAACCTGGTGTATGACTTAACAACTGAACTATTGCTTTCCAGAAATTGTTTCCAATAACTTCTTGAGGCATTATTTTATCTCTCTTATATTATTTAAAATTCTTTCTTCATTAATATGTTGGTTGTTGAAATTACCTATATTTAAAATTAATGTTGCTTTGCTCTTTTTGTTTGTTTTCTCACCAGCCTGAACACATATAACAAGGCAGGTTCCTGTACATGTTGACAGACCGACAAGTACTGTGTTTTCTTTGATTAACTGGTTCTTCACCTCTTTTGACAGCTAGGAAGTTTCTTGGCCATTTTCTGGTACAGGCAATCCTCGGGTTACGATGGAGACATGTTCCTAACGATGCGTCGCAACTCGACATTCGACATAAGTCAGAAATACATACCTAAATAAGCACCTACATCACCCACCTTGCTAACGCAGTAATAGTCATATTCTAGAACGTCAAAACACAATATTTTTTTGACATGTATGAAATAAGAAAAACGTATGAAGGACATACAGTGGAACCTCAGTTTTTGTATATAATCCGTTCCAAAACCTCCCATGAAGTCTGAAATGTACAAAAACTGAAACAATAATTCTCATAAGGAATAATGTAAATTTAACCCTCATACGCCAACTGGACGTATTTTACGTCGACATTTTTTGTCTCCCGTGTGCCGACTGGACGTATTTTACGTCGACTTACAAAAGTTTTTTTTTTAAATTTGCGGAAAAATACTTATAGGCCTACCAGCCTAAAACTTTTGAATCACGCGCCTTGGGGGATGCTGGGAGTTCACGGATCAAGGTGTTATTTTGTTTACAATCGTTACGCAGGCGCGCAAGCGCGAATTTCTTTCTTGCCGCACTAAAAAGTATCTGTGACACATCTCGGAAATTATTTCGCCACTTCGACATAATTTTTGTACCATTGTAAATTAGCCGTTACATGAAGTATTATATATGAAAATGTGTGCATTTTTATGTAGAATACAACAATAAAATACTCATGATTGTAGCTTTTATCAGTTTTGAGATATTTTCATATAAATAACGATAATTGCCAAATTTGTTCATGAAACTTACCTGTCAGATATATATATATAGCTGTATTTTCTGAAGTCCGACAGAATTTTAAAAACTTCCGACACACGCAGCTGTCGGCCAGGTGGTTAGTACCCATTCCCGCCGCTGGGAGGCGGGTATCAGGAACCATTCCCATTTTCTATGCATAATTTTTCTGTCGCCGGTGCTGAAAACACCTGTTTTCAGTACCTCCGTCTTAGGATTTTGGAAACTTCATTGCCGCTAAGTATCCTAATTGTCTTTTGATTTATTTACTTGGATTTGTGGCTAGGCATACGCTATCTTAAATTGATTTGAATTTGATTCATTTTTGCTTAAAATATCTGAATCTAGTTAGGCTAGTTTCAGACGGGGTTGTCTGCAAAGATAGGGTGTGGCTACCGAAAGCTTCGGTAGATCCGCACTTGGTATGTACGAGGGGTATGGGTCTTCCTTCTTTGTTGAGATTTGTCATGTAAGGAGTGTGAGACTGTCTATTCCGTAAGGAAGACGTATGATTCGTATGTACGCAATTAATCAGTAAACATGTCTAATTCCGTAAGGAAGACGTATGATTCGTATGTACGCAATTAATCAGTAACAAAAGTCAGGGTAGTGAACCTGCTAACCTTCCTGTAGACTTTATTTTGGCCCTAACCCTGTAGTCATGGGCCTACGGGCTATGGAATATATCTACGAGAGGTGCTCGCTCTTCTTATTGCTGTGAAGTGCTACTTCTGTAATTATTACTCCTAACCCTGCAGTATTGCCTTCGGGCCCTAAGCAGTGTCTGTAGAGGAATTGCCCTTTCTCTTATACTCTTTCAATTCGTAACTTAGAATCGAAAGTGCTTGCTTTAGAGAGTAAAAGTGAAGTGCAGAAGTGCAGTGATACCCCTTGTGTAGTGGAGGGTGCGTCAGATCGGCCTCGTTTCGCCTCTAGGCCGGGACCTCTGCTTGACTCCCAGGACCAGGGGAGGGAGCATGTCGAAAGCCTAAGGAGGGTTACAAGGAACCCCCACCGATCTGGCGTGCCTTCGGCAGTTTCTGATGAAAATCCCCAGACTGCCAAAGTGCGTGCGCGTGCACGAATCCTGAAAGTTTGCTTCTCGTCCTCCGAAGCGTCCTCTCCGTGCAGGGTTGGAGCTTTTCGGAAGGACTCGCGCCCTCTAAATAGAAGCTTTATAGAAGAGGACGCTTCACGTCCTCTCTCTCTCGTTATGCGTTTCAGTGAGAAGTAAGAAGGCGAACGTCGCCTGAACTCGTGTCGTCTTTCCACCGAGAAATACGTAAAAGAAGTCATAGTAGCAGGAAGCTTTTGAGAGCGGACGCCTGGGACGCTCGGATGGACTCCAGGCGCGCGCAGGTGCACGCCAAGCGCGCCAGTGGACGCCGAGCGCGCTCCAGTGGACGCCGAGCGCGCTCCAGTGGACGCCGAGCGCGCGCCAGTGGACGCCGAGCGTGCACCAGCGCACGCCAGGTGTGTCGCCTGGCTGCAACGTTTCTGTTGAACTCTTCAAGCTCTTGTTTCAGATTTGGGCCTAAAAGAATTTTTACCTCTACCTTCAGTGATACCTTCTACCTCACCTGCAAAGAATGTGAAGTAGGCAGTGCTTCGGAGGAAGCTTAAAGTGAACAGACAACTTCTTCTTCGAAACCCAGCAAGACATCGGGTTTCGTGAATTCAAGAGGTCTCTGTCAATTAATATTGCTTTTCGCATAGGTGGATGGAGTTAAGGAAGATCTCGTTTGCTCTACCGCAACCTTTGCCATTCTGCCAATAAATTTAAGTTGCCACTACCGCAGTCAAGACTGCCACTACCGCAGTCAAGACTTTGCGATAAGGCAGTTACGGGTTATGTAAGGCTCGATGTCCTGCACGTCAAGACTCTCGGCAACGTTCAGTAGGATTCTTGCAAAGGCACTCATCAAAAGGACGCTCTTCAGGAAAGCGCAAGACAGGACTTCCTTTGCCATACTGCCAATAATTTTAAGCTTTAGCAGGCATTAGTTGTGATACGGGAGAGGAAGCTGGTTGGAGAGTTTCTTCCTCTTCCCAGGATAATTTTCCAAGCTTTTTAGCCCATCTGAAAGGGGTTTTTCAGATGATAGATTTTGTTAGTTTCTAGTCGGGACTACGCTGCCGAATTGAACATCGTCGTCCTACTTGCCGTAAGCCCAGTCTCTTAACAGGATTCTTGCCCCTTCCTCGTTTGAGACGGGAATCGGAAAAATTAAATGCTCGACTCCCTGGATTACGTTTTGTCAATTCAGTGACTTTCCCCCATTGACAATATACTTTCGTTTTGTCAAGTAAGTGGGTATCCCCTCTTTGACAAAATATCTTTGTCCCGTAAATGGGTTAGTTCTCATGACAAACATCTCATTAACTTGATATTGCGTAAGCGAATAAGCTCTTATTGACAAGATTCGGAAGAGCTCTCATTCGTCATTCGCAGAACTCGTACAAAGAATAGACTTTGTTAGACTACGTCAATGAACGCTTATGTCCAATAACATAAGAAGCTTGAGCTGACTGCTTCGACTGCTTCGATTCTCTTAAGTTTCGTTCATGAAACTTGCCTGTCAGATATGTATGTAGCTGTATTTCCGAATTCAGCTATATATATGTCTGCAGGTAAGTAGGAACAAACTTTATTGGGATATAATCATTTGTTTTTTGCCTTGCGTTATTTTACTTCTGGTTGGTTCAAGTCATATACGCTTGCTGTAGTTACCTCTTCGGATGGCAACCGAGAGGTCTATTGTCTATTTTAAGGACATTTAATCGTTACTCCCTGCAGCCTAACAGGAGTTTCCGATTTATCTTTTACCGTTGTATGGTAGTGTTCTGACGACACAAAACGCATCTATATATTTAGCGTTTTCTGTTTCGCTTAAATATACCAGCTTGAGTCTTTTCTGCTCAAAAATAACGGACCTATTTCTTCGTAGAATAGGGTAGCTGGCAACCCAGACAAAGTTAAGAGACGACGTTCGTAGCTGCTTGCTGCTGCTGTCACGCTGTCTGTCCTCCAGTCCAAACCGAGCCAGTATTCAGTACAGATCGTACGCTGTCATGCGTGGTAGGTTACGTCTCTCTCTTCCTGCGGGATGACTGACTACCGTATCTCTGTGCTGACGGTTACGTCTCTCCTCCGCGGGATTGACTGACTAACTCTATCTCTGTCCTACAATCACGGACTTTTAGACCTAAGATTGAGGGGATTTCTTACGTGAATGAATAAACGTTGCATTCGTTTTGCCTTACTATGTTCAACATGAGTTATCTCTTAATCCTTTCGGTGCTCGTTACCGCACGGTATGGAACTACGAGTCTACCGCAACATTGCACTTTTATTTGCTCTCCTGCTTAGGCAAAGCGCAGCCTTATTTAGGGAAGTAAGCATACTCGGGGAGGAATGGATGGACTTGCTGGGGACCATTTCCTTCCTGAAGAAGTTGTTTCCCCGAATAGACTGCAATTCAGACCACAGTTTTTTTCCTACCGGGAAACAAATATTATTCAAGATCTAGCAATGATTCTGAACATCTCTCAGTGCGTCTATCCCACCTGAGGTGATAGAAAGAAGGTGCCGGACATCTGGATAGGGTTCAGATGTCCTGGATCTTAATCTGAAAGAAGTAAAAGCGATTCGGTAGTCCCTCCAGTCCTCGAAACGAGTTTTTGGGAACCAGTGGTCCAGATCAACTCTGATATTCCACAGCCTCTCTCATATCTTAAGAGGTATCTTCTCTCGGTCCTTGTTTCGAGTTTACGAGAAAGAGCCTATTATAACAACACAGGCGTAAATGTAACGATCCTCTACAGGTTCGTTACAGGATTGCAAAAGTCCGTACGAATCGTCTCGATCGACGGCAGCAACTATTCACTTCCGTAGATGGAATCTTTCTTTAGAAGTAAGTTGAGAGTTGTGTAGACTTTAGGGACGCCCTTTCATTCTTCTCTTCGATATGTTGAGGACGAAGAGGCGGCTTCTTCCTCTGCTCCCTTATTCTCGATCCGGGATCGGTACCATTACCATTAAACGCCATCCTATGATATTGAACGGGGATGGATGTTTAGTCTCTTTTTCCCCTTTTTCAATCGCTTAGGAAATGTAATAAGGAGGATTTATGACTCACAGGGAGCGACAATGACGCTGATCGCCCCATGTTGGCCTTCAGAATCCTGGATTCACAGAGGTCACATACTTCCTAGTTCACTTTCCAAGGACCTTTTCCGAGAGAGTTCGGTCTACTCTAACTCGAAAGGTACCTATAACCTCTCCGCTCTGAGTCTGACTACGTTCAGACTATCGAGAGGTTGACAGGTAATATTACCGTCTTCCTTTTCCGTCTGAAGAATGGGATAAGCTGGCAGTCACAATATTAAAGAATATGCAAATATGTTGTTGATGGCCTTTGCTCAGAGGATTTGCGTCTGTCAAACAACAAAGCCCTTCACGATCTTTGAGTTCTGTGGCCAATCTCGAAACTCGCTCACCATCTACTTTTTGTCTCACCTGTTTTTCGCGGAGTCAGACACTCGTGCGAGATCAGGCGAACATATAGTAGCCCTGAGTTTTCTTGTTGACGAAGTCAGTTGCGTTTATAACACCCCCGATGATCGTGTACATGAGACCAGGTTTGGACTGTCAGGCATTCTTCCTTCGGGACTGAATCGCCTTTTTGCTCCTCGCTCCTTTCTCCTGGCACCAGAAGCTCGAGTCAGGAGTTGATTCGCTGACGACGTTGGGTTACGTTGATACACCCCCAAGGTTGCTTAGATTGAATCGCCTAGGCAGTCCAGACACTCATCCTTCAGCGAAGAATAGTGCCTTATGGTCTTCAGAGTACAGCCTTGCTGTCCTTGATTCGTCTGACTGGTCAACTGGTCGGTCACCTGACTTTAGTACAGACGGGACTGACTGTGCATGTCCAGATCGAAGCAATTTAAAATATGGAACTTAGACGTAGTCTGAAGTTCTTGATGTTAAAGCATTCGAACCTCTCCTACCTGTTAACTTTTTGCATGTGATCAGGAAGGCCTTCTTCTAACCACCCTAGATACGACAAAGAGGGTTTAGTGAAATTTTAAGCCATCGTCACAAGTTTTGGCTTTAGAGAGGACAAGGCGGTGTGCTCTCTAAGCCTTCCGTTGTGGCCTAAGAATGGAAAACCCGTTTTGTCCTTGGGCCAGGAGCTTGGAAGCAAGGATGGCACAAGTTAGTGGGCAGGAGCCAGAGAGAGTCCTGTGCCCTGTCGGGTCTCTCAAGTTTTAACTACATAAAACTCAAGTCGAAGTCATTCGGGCAATCTGCAGTGTTCCGAAAAAGACTAGACTTGCCCATACGAAGAACACCCTGGCTTTAGTGTTAAGGAGTTCTTTCAAAAATGCTCCTTCATTGTGTTTGCACAAAGATTTGCAAATCTTTTATCTAAATGCTCACGAGGTGAGGGCGCGGCCTCGGAAGCATTTCAACAGAGCATGGGCACTCAGTAACATCCTGAGTACCATGTTTTAGCGAAGCAACTCTGTGTTCACTTCACACTCCCTGCGAGATGTGAAGATGGCATATGAGATCTGCTGCTCGCTAGGGCCATACGTGTCTGCAGACACAATCTTGGGGGCAAGAAGTACCACTCATCCTATCCTGTAGAAAAATGGTTACGGAAGAGCTCTTATTTAGTTGATGAGTCGCCGACAACGGCGACTTCTTAACTCTTAAGCCTTAGTTAAAACACCTTAACTTTGGCTAGTTGGTCAGGTGGTGATATATATATATATATATTTATTTTACTTCTTAGCCCTCATGGTATGGTCAATATGGTCTAGTCACGTCGTGGTCTCGCCCCTGTTGACAGATCATCTGGAGTGCACCAGCTTATATGTCTCTACCCTCGCTGGCAACTCTAGTAGCACAAGCAGCACTTACGTGGCAGTAACCACGAAGCCAGCTATGCTAACAGGTGGAACCAAGATGTAAATCATCTGCATGCATTTGTTTCCTAAAATCCTTCTATTCTGTCCCTTCCCACCTCCAAAGGTGGGATTCAGCTATATATATATCTGACAGGTAAGTTTCATGAACAAAATGATATTGTTATGATACAATAAAGTTTGTTCATACTTACCTGGCATATATATATAATCAAAGTACCCACCCACCTCCCCTCAGGGGACAGTGGAAATAAAATTATAGAATAGAAAATGGGAATGGTTCCTGATACCCCCGCCTCCAGCGGCGGGAATGGGTACTAACCACCTGGCCGACCCATGCGTGTGTCGGAAGTTTTTAAAATTCTGTCGGACTTCAGAAAATACAGCTATATATATATCTGCCAGGTAAGTATGAACAAACTTTATTGATCATAACAATATCATATTTCAACCTTCGGTCAAACTTTGACTCTACCGAAATTGTCGAAAAACGCAATTGTAAGCTAAAACTCTTATATTTTAGTAATATTCAATCATTTACCTTAATTTTGCAACTAATTGGAAGTCTCTAGCACAATATTTCGATTTATGGTGAATTTATGAAAATTTTTTTCCTTACGTCTGCGCGGTAACTCTTCCGAAAAAAATCATACGTGCGATTGTGGTAATCTTTGCACCATTTTAAAATTAGCCGTTATATAAAGTTTTATATATGGAAATGTGTGCAATTTCATGCACAATACAACTAAAAACAACCCATGGTTGTAGCTTTTATCAGTTTTGAGATATTTTCATATAAATAACGATAATTGCCAAAATTTCAACCTTCTGTCAACTTTGACTCTACCGAAATGGCCGAAAAACTCAATTGTAAGCTAAAACACTTATATCCTAGTAATATTCAAGCATTTACCTTCATTTTGCAACAAATTGGAAGTCTCTAGCACAATATTTCGATTTATGGTGAATTTATGAAAAAAATAACATTTTCTTTACGTCCGCGTGGTAACTCTTCCGAAAAAATCTAATGTGCGATTGTGGTAATGTTTGCACCATTTTAAATTAGCCGTTACATAAAGTTTTATATATGAAAATGTGCGCAATTTCATGTAGAATAACAACAAAAAATAATTGAAGGTTGTAGCTTTTCTCATTTTGAAATATTTGCATATAAATCACGATAAATAGAAAAAAAAAAAAACCACGTACGGTCAACTTTGACTCTACCGAAATGGTCGAAAAATAAAACGCAATTGTAAGCTAAAACACTTACACTCTAGTAATATTCAGTCATTTATCTTCATCTTGAAACAAATTCGAAGTCTCTAGCAAAATATTTAGATTTATGGTGAATTTAAAAAAAAATCTCCTTCCTTCCGCACGCAGATTCTCCGCCACAAATCTCCGAAATGCGTACATCCCATTCTCGGAATATTTTCTCCATTTCATATTAGGCATTTCATAGAGTTTTATATATGAAAATGTGCGCAATTTTATGTAGAATAAAACTAAAAATATTTGAAGGTTGTAGCTTTTCTTATTTCCGAAATAATTGTATATAAAAAATATATATATAAAAAAATTCGACATTCGGTCAACTTTAACTCGTCAGATATGGTCGAAAACTGCAATTGTAAGCTAATACTCTTAAAGTATAGTAATATTCAATAATTTGTCTTCATTTTGAAAGAAATTGGAAGTCTCTAGGACAATATTTAGATTTATGGTGAATTTTTGAAAAAAATATTTGTTTACGTCCGTGCGTTACGAATTCATGCATTATTTTGTGATAATATTTTCTCTGTGTTGCTTTTATCGTTTTACAATGTGTTATATACCAAAATGATTGCAATTCAGTGTACACTACAACAATAAAAAAAGTAACTTGTTACCTTTAACCGTTTTGCACACAGCGCGATTTGAATACAATTATATATGACATTTCTTTTTTGCGCTATCATATATCGCATTATTTATATATATTTTTTTTTTTTTTTTTTTTTTTATTTTTTTTTTTTATGATGATAATTTTTTTTCATTTCTGATGGTTGCATACTAAACTTCAGCCAATGACAAAAAAAGGAGCCATAAATGAACTCTTAACCTTGAAAACTAAGCGTGCTGTGGTTTTTTGAAAAATATATTTTTTACGCTTCCGCGCTCACTCTGAAACAACACCGGCACACGGGGGAGAATTTTTTTTTTAACGCTTCGGCGTAAGAGGGTTAATGTGTTCCAGGCCCCCAGAATTATAAACAAAAAATACAGTTTAAAGGGAATAACGCAGTATTACACAGAAAACAATGAGAAATAAATATAAGTGAATAATGAAACTAATAATGAACATTTAACATCACTTACCTTTATGGAAGATTCTTGTTAGCATATGGAAGATGGAGAGATGAGGAGGAGGAGAGGTTATTGTTTGGAAGGGGAATCCCCTTCCAGAAGGATTTCACGTATCAAAGACCTACCTGGGGTTACTTCTCCTCTTAGTTTTTTAAGCACTATCTGGGGTTACTTCGCATCTTTCGTTTTTTACTGGGGCTTGGACCAGCTTGAGAATCCCTGGACCCCTGTCCCACAACAACAAAACTGTCCAGACACATTTGTTTCTTCTGTCTCTAAAATTTTATTAAAGTAGAACACAGCATTATTATTAAAGCTGTTGGAGATAAGGATTACAACATCTTTGTTGGTATAATAATTCTCCACAAAATCTTTTACATCACTCCACTTTATAAACAAGTCCTTAATCACTGAAGTAGTCACATTATGTATGTCTGTTTGCTTTCTGAATTTTTCAAACCAGTCTGTGCTGGCCTTAAATTCACTAGCAGCAGCACTTAGGTATTTTCTTACTGTGATTGGCATGCAACACACTCCGAAACTTTGCTATGAGTTCTTTCTTAAATTCTTTAGTGTGTCTCGCCATTTTTACAGAAGGGCTGGCACTTGGAACTGTCTTTGGCCCCATTTTGGCTTATTTAGCAACTGTATGCAAATAAAAAAGCACCACAAAAGCAGAATGGGTCACGAGAGAACATGGGATGCTTTGTTTGGGAGCTAGTACGGGGCCTAGTCACGCAGTGGGCCCGGAAGGAGCATTTCTGAGAGTACGAAACCGAAGACAAAATTTTGTCAGAAAAAGTCTACGAAAATTGAGGTTCCACCGTAAATGTAAAATATATGTACAGTCACCACCCTACTTGTGAACATTCAGAGATACAGACAGACAGGGTCACAATTAAAATTATGTTCCTGATTTAACTTGTTCTTTGATGAATTCCCATTTTCTCTATCCTTTCTCCCTAAAAATATTTAGTATGTATTTTTTCAATAGTTGATGGCAGTGTGCATTGTTTACTTCATGAACTTCAATATCAGACAAAATTCTATCAAGTTCATTAGTTTCAAAGCATGGGAAAAATACTAAATTTTCAATGTTGCATAAATCTACATTTTATTTTCTTTTTTCCTTTCTAACATGCAAAACAATTCTGTATAATACTGCATGACTTAAAAATACAGTGAAAATAGTATAATCTCGAATTGAAACAAGAATTATTTAATCATTTATAGGAACCTCGTCGTAACCAGGAAACAACATGAGCCGAAACTTTCGTAACCCGATCATCTGTACTATTTACAAGATTGCCTTGATACGTTTGTTCCTCAAATATGGTGGTGTTTTTTGGTCATAGCTTAGGATTGGAAAATATTAACAAATGTCTTACAAGTGTTTTCAGTGTGCTTAGATTAGTACACTTTTTGTAAGCTTATCTTACTTTTAATCGCCTAGGGACAGGAAGTTTGCTATGATATCCAATACAGGCAGTCCCCAGGTTACGATGGGTTCGGCTTATGACGTTCAAAGGTTAAGGGGCTTTTCAATTATATTCATCAGCAATTATTTCCAGGGTTACGACTCATGTTCCAGGGTTATGACAACTACAACGCTCATCTGGCAGAAGAAATATGACTCCAAAAATGCAAAATAATCAATATTTGAAGTTTTTTTTATGAAAAATGCAATAGGAATGCTGTTTACATAGTCTTCAATGCTTCCAAAGCATTAAAAGTAAGGTTTTCTTAGGATTTTTGACGATGTTCCGGCTTATGACTATTTTCGTCCTACAATGCGTCTCAAGAACGGAACCCCCGTTGTGACCAGGGGACTGCCTGTAATTGCATATGAAAAGTGTTGGTGCAAAGAGGCAGTCCCCGGTTATTGGGGGGAGGGGTTCCATTCTCAGTGGGGTGCTGATGAGCGAAAACTGCCATTAACCGAAATTCAACACACTGTAGCGCTTATGGCGATGATAAAGAGTTGATGGCACCTCAGTTAGTTATGTTATGACGCCATATCGGCAGGGTGTCCCAAAAAACATTTATACACATTGTAAATAATTGTAAACTTGGAGTTTATTCTAATTTTATTATTCCAAAAATATTAAAATATTTACAAGTATCATTTTATTGTTTATTTCACTGCATTTAGACTATTTTAAATAATTGTAAATAGCACCCCCACACTACCATCGCGATGTTAGATCCTTCCTTGATGAGATCTTACTAATCAGGTGGATTGGACGAAGGGGTTTGGTTGAATATCCTCTCTGTTCACCAGACTTCGCACCACTAGATTTTTTCTTATGGGGATACCTAAAAGACAGGTCCACGCTATGAAACCTGCAACAGTTGCTGAATTGAGAGAAGCCAGTGAACATAAATGCGCCCAAATACCAAGGGAGTTGTTTCATGGTGTGTGCGATTCCGTTGCTTCCTTTGTCAGGTCTGGATCAAAATGGGCTTCAGTTTGAAACCAGGCAGTGAAAAAAAAACAATAAAATGATACTTTTAAATATTTGTACAATTTTTGAATTAATACCATTTTAATAAATACCAAGTTTACAATTATTTAAAATGTGTATACATTTTTTTGGGACACCCTGTATATTATTGGTGCCTTATGTACTGATAACCAAAACTTGGCATATTATGGCGCCATAAATCGACGATTTTATGAGGCTAGACAAGCACCATAAAACCGGATGGACGTTAACCAAGTCCGCCAATAACCGGTAACTGACTGTATATGATAATCCTTATTTTGGACCACAATATTTGAATCAGTTTTGCGGGAAAATATTCAGTTCACGTGAATTGACCTCAAATGACTTCATGGCAACTTTTATGTCAATACTCGCACTTCAGCTCATTGATACAAGGGAATATACAGGCAGCCCCTGGGTTACGACGGGGGTTCCATTCTTGAGACGCGTCATAAGCCGAAAATCGTCGTAAGCCGTAGCATCATCAAAAATCCTAAGAAAACCTTACTTTTAATGCTTTGGGTGTATTAAAAACTATGTAAACTGCATTCTTATTGCATTTTTCATCAAAAAAACCTTCAAATATTGATTATTTTGCATTTCTGGTACCATATTTCTTCTCCCAGATCAGTGTTGTAGGCTTCATAACCCTGGAACATGCGTCGTAACCCCGGAAATAATTTCTGATGAATATAATGGAAAAACACCTTAACCTTGGAACGTCGTAAGCCGAACCCATCGTAACCCAGGGACTGCCTGTAGTCTCCCATCCTAGTACATCTTTTAAATATTTGTCATTAATATAAAAAGGGATTGTTGGTGATTTTAGTTCTCATCTTTTATGGTATGCTATAATCTCTTAACTATAATTATTCGAAGTAAATCCTACCTACTGTTAAAGTTAGCTTATATCTTAGCACCATTAGGTACAATTGGCATTCAAAATAAGTAAAACAATGTTTGGCTAATGTGCTAGGCTGTCTCTATAATCACCTGTTTCCCACCAAGTAGCACTGGAATGTTTACATTTTTGTCATAATTCTTTCTTTCATGTCCTTGTGTAGATAGTATGAACAAGCAGTAATGATTTTGACTATTTCTGGCTGGTTTTCTTCTGTACACTATTTTGTTTTTCTGTATTTGCATTATGTCACCTACAGCAAGCAGAGATGAAATCATTAGGCTGTATAGGAATGAGTTTTATAAAAACTGAACGTTTCAGTTGTGCACGATGACTGTGTGTGTGTTGGCCTATATGTATAGGCATGAGTGTGGTTTTCTTCTCTTTGGAAAGAATAAGTTATGATAGGAGTCAAGGAATAATATATTTGCTTCCCCCTCCTCCACTGTCTCGTTGATGAATTCCTCCTACACTAACGCTTTATACTTTTCATGGGGATTTACCCTCTGAATACAATGTGGAATGGCCTTTTAAAACTTACTGAAAAAAGTAGGCAGTCCCCGGGTGGTTTACGACGAGGGTTCCGTTCTGAGACACGTCGTAAGCCGGAACATCGTCAAAAAAAATCCTAAGAAAACCTTTACTTTTAATGCTTTGGGTGCATTGAAAACTATGTAAACCACATTCTTATTGCATTTTTCATCCAAAAAAACTTCAAATATTGATTATTTTGCATTTTTGGTGTCATATTTCATCTGCCAGATGAGCTTTGTAGGCTTCGTAACCCTGGAAATGATGTCTGATGAATATAATTGAGAAGCGCCTTAACCTCGGAATGTCGTAAGCCGAACCCGTCGTAACCCGGGGACTGCCGGTACTGGTTATTGTGGGGGGGGGAGGGTCCGTTCTCGGCGGGGTGCTGATAAGCGAGACCGCCATTAACCGAAACTGCCATTTATGGTCCGTTATGGCACCAAGTTTCAGTTAATGGAGCCTCTGTTATGTTGGTTATGTCATAACTCTTATTATTAGTACCTTATGGCGATAACCAAAACTTGGCCTGTTATGGCGCCATAAATCGCCAATTTGGGCCATAAAATTGGATCGCCGATAAGTGGAGACTGCTGTACTTTGCTTTTGGCTGCCATTGTATGCAGATGTCTTCTCTTAACTTTGTTCCAACCTCCACCGTTTTGCTGAAACATTTGAACTGTTGTTTCTCTTGAATATTGCTCTTTTTCCTTGTTTTTGTTTGTGTCATTTGCTTGGTTCTGAAATGGAACAAACAGGTGACATATAAGCAAAAAGTTATTATAATTCAAAATGTAATTGTTAAGGAAATAAAGGAAATAAAAAGATCTATTGAGAGATATATTTTTCTATGTTGTGCCCATTTTACCACCAACAGGTAACAGTAATGAAGTTGTACTACATATTAGGAAAATTGCAGTCTAACTGAAATTTTTTTTTTTTTATTTTTTTTTTATACAAAAAGTGCTTATTTTGTCAGTTGTCGTTCTATATAAAAAAAAATGGCTAAGCTTGAAGACAATGAAGTCTCAGCATTCGTGTATTCCGTTAGTGTCCCTCAACAGCTTATTTCTCTCATCCTCTGTCTGCAGGAGCATGCATCCCTCAGTGTTGCCATGACTGTCGGTTTGTTAATTTTCAGCGGTGGATGGATTTGAAAGTGTAGTTTGGTCACAGGCTGCACCAGGAGCAAGAACCTGTGCTGATAGTCAACAGCACTGACCAGTTTTTTTTTTTTTTTAAAGTGCCGGTGTATTTCATTTCAGCATTTAAAGATTTTGGTTTGAAGTGTTAGTTTTCACACTTTGATATCAATAACCTTAAAAGCAATTCACTGTCCTTTTGCAGGTTGTCATTGTGGTTAAAGATGGCCCAGGATTTTACACTACTAGAATTTTAGCACCCATGTTATCCGAATGTGTTACATTATTCCAAGAAGGTGTTGATCCTAAGAAGATGGATAAGCTTTCTAAAGCCTTTGGGTGGCCAGTTGGACATGCAACTTTGGCTGATGAAGTTGGTAAGTGGGGCAGCTTAGCATGGTACTTTTTTTATCAACAAAATACAGTTACAGGTTGAAACTCAGCAATTTGGCTCATATAAGTATGTATAAAATAATATACTAATAAAACTTTTTTTATTATTATTTTTCTTTTTATTATTTTTCTTTTTAGTATTTGTCAGTTATTTATAATTGAATTGGGTAGCTGTAAAGTGTGCCCTCTGCAAATTTAATGGTGTTTATGTCTACAGGGTTGGATGTTGCTATGCATGTTGGTGAGGACCTTGGCAAGGCATTTGGTGAAAGATTTGGAAGTGCTGATATTAGTATTCTCAAAGGTCTTGTTGATGCTGGATTTCTTGGTAAGTTGTTATCTATTGATTTTCAGGTTGTACAATCAAAGTTTTGGGTCAATTTCTTTTACAAATTATTTAAAGATGAATTTAGCCCTCACAGGTACGTATTTTAATTTGATCTAATGTGTTGAAGATTTGTGAAAAGAAGTTTTAAGCCTTCATTTCTAGGTTGTTATCAGTTTTAATACAGGGTGTATGAGCTATGAGGTCAGTTTTCTGTGTAAAAATTATTTACAACAGTTATCAGTATAATTTTATCAATATTTGCCACTTACTGAACCATTGCTTTGTTATGTGGATAAATAAAGAACTGAGTTGTGAGGAACTGCAGAATTGTTAGCATTGCAGATAACATGGGTTTTGTCACCTGTTGGAAGTTAGCATAATCATTTTTTATTAATATTCAAACTATTTATTTGGAATGAATCTTACCTACTGTTAAAGATAGCTTCTATCTGTTGGTAAGCGAGTGGCCATTCACACAGGTTTTTCAGCATTTACAGCAGCGTTGTGCTTTGCTATATCCTCATAGTATTTTTGCACCCATTAAGTATTTGAAGAAACTAAAGCTTTTTACATCAGTTAGAGAGTGTTTTTGTACGTTTTCTCAAACTACTGGTGCACAAAGCCTCTTTTAAGTGTTTGGCTTTTGCTTTCCTGGTTTTTTTGAAGTCGTGGAGCGCCATCTCTTATGAACTGGCACTTGACTGGAGCTTTAATTGTCTTTTTGGTCAAAGATTCTGTTTTCTTGCTGTCTCATTCCTTTGAAGAGACATATTCTTGAGACTGACAAAAGTTGCTTTGGATATCTGTGATGGAGTTTTTTTACATCGGACCTTTCACTCGGTATGATCGCCTCTTCCTGTGTCCGCTTGAAGGGTTAATGATCCAGCTAGAGAGTTATTGATGCCAGCTTAGAGTTTTTGGCACCAGCTTAGTGTTATTGGTGCCAGCTTAGAGAGTTTGTGGCACCAGCTGAGAAAGTTGGTGGTGACAGCTTAAAGTGTTCAGGACATCAGCGGAATTTTATCAGGGAAGTCTTAAAGATTTTGACTTGAATGATCAAGGCCATTTCTGATGCTGCATGGGAGGGTTCTCATGCTTACATTAACTGGGCTTTGAATAAGTGAGAACAGTTATGACCCTGTCTGTTGACAAAGAAATTATTCCTGCATATGAGATGGAGCTGTTTTGGTTTCTCCTTTTGGTTGCTTTTTAAGCCACTTGTTTTTTTTTAAGACAAAATGGGGATACAGCTAGGCATTGAGTTATGACGAGGTCAAGTTCTTGCATGCATGTCAGAATTTGATTTTAATGTAAATTGGTTGCAATTCAGTCTACAGAAACATATAGGCTGCCCCATAGCCTAACTACTTTTACCTATAGCCTACCATGGTTTTTATCACTGTGAGAGTCTATTTTTATACAGTAACTTTATCATTCTTTAATAATAACCATATTCCTGTATTTTATCTGGAATTCAGTAAATTTGCCTTTTGTTCATGAAAACTTACCTGACAGATATATATAGCTGTATTTCTGACGTCCGACCAGAATTTCAAAATTCGCGGCACACGTAGTGTCCGGTCAGGTGGTAGTACCCATTCCCGCCGCTGGGCGGCGGATATCAGGAACCATTCCCATTTCTATTCATATTTTTTCTGTCGCGGTGCTGCAAACATCTGTTTACAGTACCTCCGTCTAGGATTTTTTCATTATCTCGCTTAATATTATCTGGATTGACTTTTTGGTATCGACTTCTGGATTGTTGGATTGGCAGCGGAATAGTGGATTGGTTTTTGATTTTGGATTGGCTTTTCTAGATTCAGTATGTCTGGATCAAGTTCGGGAAGTTACAGAGTGTGTGTGAGGAGTGAATGTAAGGTGAGGCTTCTTAAACCTTCAGTTGATCCTCACACAGTTTGTATGGATTGCAGGGGGCATGTTGCGTGGCTGATGATCGGTGCAATGAATGTAAGGATTTGGATGATGATAAATGGAGGATGTATGAGACCTATCGGCGTAAATTAGAGCGCGATAGAGTCAGGAGGTTCTTCCTCTAAGGGCAGCTCTACTAAAGGTAAGGATAGTAACATTTCTCTCCTCTAACACCAGTAGATTTTGTGCCCAACCTAATCCTGTTTTGTTGCCTTCGGGCCCCAGTGCTGTGTCTGGAGAAGGTAACACCCTTTCTCTGATTCTAGAGTCTATTCGTGCCTCTCGAATCTAAAGTTTTGGCCCTAGAAACCGGCCCAGTGAAAGTTTTGTGTCAGTGCCCCTAGTGTTGTGGAGGGGCGTCAGATCGGCCCCCATAATGCCTCTAGGCCTAGACCTCTATCGGACTCCCAGGACTCAGGAGTGGGTATGTCGAAAGCCGCAAGAGGGTTACGGGGGCTCCCCACCGATCTGGCGTCCCTTCGGCAGGCCTTGTTGCTAAATCCCAGGCTGCCAAGGAGCGCGCACGAGCGCGTATCCTGAAAGATTGCTTTTTCGTCCTCCGAAGCGTCCTCCCCGCGCAAGGGGTGGAGCGCTCGGAGAGACTCGCGTCCGTTGAAAAGGACTTTTCGCTTTGAGGACGCTTCACGTCCATGTCTCCTCTTTCGTCAGAGGACGCTTATGACGCCTTTCCTCCTCAGAAGAGAGGAAGGCGTTCTACCGATGAGGACGTTAGTTTCCACGCACAGGCGTGTTCACCTGAGGCAGATAGCTGTACCTGCTAGAAGGAAGGAGGCGTCCCCTCGCCCCTCGCCTTCTCGCAGTCTCAGTCCTGCCCCTTCTTTTGCTCCTTCGTCACCTACGAAGGATATCCTTGTGTCCCTTCAGGACCAGCTTACGTCGCTGATGGCTCAGAGGACTTGCCCAGCAGCAGTCGAGTCTAGGCGTAGGAAGGACGTCGGCTGCCCGTCAAGAGGACGAAGCGGCCTTATTCTCTCTCAGCTCGCTCGTCTCTCTCTCCGCCTCCGGATCGTCAACGTTCTCGCTCTCCTAGCAGATCTTTTACTCTCTCAGGAGAGGACGCTCGTCAAGACGCTCGGCGTTCGAAGCAGGACGCTTTGCGCTCTCGGCAAGTAGCGGCGTGAGGACGCTCGGCAGGACGCTCGGCGTTCTAGACAGGACGCTTTGAGCTCTCTTCAAGACTCTTTAAGGACGATCGGCAGGACGCTCGGCTGTGCGAAGCAGGACGCTTCTGGTCATAGACAGGACGCTTTTGAGGACGCTCCGCAGGACGCTCGCCGTGTGAAGCAGGACGCTTTTCGAGCGAAGCAGGACGCTTTGGAGCCTGCAAAGCAGGACGCTCGCTCTTCTAAGCAGGACGCTTTTGGCGCTGCTCTTCAGGAAGCTCGCTCTTCCTTTCGAAGGGGAGCTTCGTTTAAGACAGTTAACTTGGCTTCTAAGGATGCTTCTCTTTCGGAAGATGTCCGTTGCATCTAAAGAGCAACGTACGGCTGCTCCGTACTGTAGGGGATACTTCCAACAACGGAAGTCTTTATTCAGGATGAGCCTAAGGGACGTATCCCTCTCCTGATAGGCGTTCTCCAGTTCCTCTTAGGGAGGAAGGGGAGCATAGTAGTCCAGGGAGTTCCGTAGAGGAAGAACAGCCGGTAGCTTCAGCTGTCTCGGATACAAGGTTCTTGTTAGGCTGTTACGTTCAGCATTCGGAGACAAGTTCCAGCCTACAGCCCCATAGGTCTCCTCCCTCACAACTTTCGTCGTCCAAGACCGTAAAGACCCCTGAATTCGTCGAAATGAAAACGTCTCTGTCGACCAAGAGGGCGTAAGAAACTCCAAGACTTTATGTCCAGAAGGAAGGATCAGGGCAAGACCACTTTCGCATCCACCCTCTAGACTCGCGGGAGAAAGGAGGAGTTTGGTATGAGACCAAGGAGGATGTCGGGATAAAGGTCCCTTCGTCCGCGTTGGGTGGACTTCTCCAGTTTAGTGGACGCCCAGAGGAGGTCTCTCTTAGCGTCGGCTAAGGTGACCTGGACTCCAGTTGAGACTGACCACCACTTGAAGGGTCTTCTTCGTACCCTTAATGTTTTTAATTTCCTAGACTGGTGTCTGGGAGTTTTGGACCGTCAGTCTAGAAGTCCTGATTCTCTCAGTCTGGGGAGCTGTCCAGCGTGTTGTCATGTATGGACAAGGCCGTCAGGGAGGTTCGGAGGAGCTAGTTTCGAATTTTGGAAACTGCTTTCCTAAAGAAAAGAGCATTGCTGTGCATTTTACGGCTAAGTCGGTATCTCCAGCTCAGAAAGCGGATTGCTCTTTGCGCCTCTTTCGGACCATCTCTTCCCCAGGCTATGGTAAAGGATCTTGCACAGAGTTTGCAAGAGAAGGCGACCCAGGACCTCTTGGTTCAATCTTCAAGACGTCCAGCGGTTCCTTCCACGTCAACTTTCAGCAAAACCCCCGAAGAAAGTCAAACCCTTTCGCGGGGCACCCCCCTCGAGAGCAGCTCCCCGAGGGAGAGGTTTTTCAAGAGGAAGAGCTTCATTCAAACCGAAAACCAGCAAGTGAAGATCTCGTCCTTCAGACACCAGTCGGGGCCAGACTGGAATTCTTTGCGGAGTCTTGGAGGCAGAGAGGAGCGGACCCTTGGACCCTCAAAGATAGTAGAACGGGGGTACAAGATCCCTTTTCTTCATCCTCCTCCTTTGACTTCGACTCCCAGAGACCTCTCTCCATCCTATCAGGGAGAGAAGAAAAGGGTTTCTTTTCGATCTCTTAGACCAGATGGTCGAAAAAAGAGCGGTGGAACAACGTCCTGGACCTAGAGTCACCGGCTTCTACACAGGATTTTCTTGTGCCAAAAGCAGTCATCAGGTTGGCCGGCCCGTCCTGGATGTGAGCAGGCTAAATTTTTTTGTAGAAAAGATAAACGTTCAGAATGGAGACGCCTCAGTCGGTGCTGGGAGCATTGAGACCTGGCGACTGGATGGTGTCTCTAGACCTGCAGGACGCATACTTCCACGTCCCAGTCCCACCCTCTGTCAAGGAAGTACCTGAGATTCGTCTTGGACAACAGGGTTTGGCAGTTCAGAGCCCTTGTTTCGGTCTCAGCACGGCCCCGATGGTTTTCACAATGATTATGAGGAATGTAGCGAAGTGGCTCCATTCGTCAGGAATCAGGATATCCCCTCTACCTCGACGATTGGCTGATCAGAGCGTCGTCGAGGCAGAAGTGTCTGAAGGACCTTCAGTTTACGCTAGCCCTAGCAAAGTCTCTGGGTCTGTTGGTCAACACCGAAAAGTCGCATCTGACCCCGACACAGTCCATCGTGTATCTGGTGATTCAGATGGATTCAGTGGCCTTTTCGGGCGTTTCCATCCCAGGAACGTCAGCGCCTGGGGTTAGAGAAAGTCGCAGCCTTCCTAGAGAGAGAAGCTTGTTCGGTGAGGGAGTGGATGAGTCTGCTGGGGCACCATTTCCTCACTAGAAAAGTTTGTCTCGCTGGGAAGACTGCACCTCAGGCCTCTTCAATTCTTCCTTGCGGAAGAATGGAATTCGAAAGGGGACCTGAATGCGATCCTAAGGATCTCCAACGATGTAAGAGTTCGCTTAAGATGGTGGCTCGACCCTCAGAAGTTACGAGAGGGCCTCTCCTTAAATCTTCTGAGCCCCGACCTAGTGTTGTTCTCAGACGCTTCCACTGCGGTTGGGTGAGCAACACTAGGGGGGGTAAGAAGTGTCAGGCTCCTGGAGAGGGGAACAGGTAGCCTGGCACATCAATGTAAAGGAACTGGCAGCGATATTCCTGTCGCTGCAGTTCTCGAAGAGAAACTGTCAAGCAAGGTTGTTCAAGTCAACTCGGACAGTACCACAGCCCTTGCGTACTAAAGAATCAGGGAGGGACTCGCTCCAGATCCCTTTTTTCTCTGGCGAAGGAAGTTCTACTATGGGCAGACGCAAGGCACATCAAGATCCTGACAAGATTCGTGGCAGGAGTTCAGAATGTCAGGGCGGACCTTCTCAGCCGCCGGAATCAGCTTCTGCCAACAGAATGGACCTTGCACCAGGAAGTCTGTCAAAAAGTTATGGAAATTTGTGGGACGTCCTCTAGTAGACCTGTTCGCTACACCTCGAGGACGAAGAGACTTCTCTGTATTGCTCCCCGGTTATGGAAACCCGGGGCAATTGCAGTGGACGCGTTGCTCTGGAACTGGACAGACCTGGATCTTTACGCCTTTCCCCCCATTCAAGATCATGGGGGACGTAATGAGAAAGTTCGCAGCGTCAGAAGGGACAAGGTTGACTCTGATTGCTCCAATGTGGCCAGCAAGAGAGTGGTTCACAGAGGTCATGGCGTTCCTTGTGGACTTCCCAAGAACGTTGCCCCTGGAGGAGAGATCTACTCAGACAGCCTCACTTCAAAAGGTTTCACCAAAACCTCTCCGCTCTGGCCCTGACTGCGTTCAGACTATCGAAAAGCTGGCCAGAGCGAGAGGCTTTTCAAAGGCAGCTGCGAGAGAGCAATCGCTAATGCTCGAAGAGCTCTTCAAGAGCTGTCTACCAGTCTAAGTGGTCTTCCTTCAGGGCATGGTGCAAGAAGGAAGGAATTCCTCTTCCACGACCTCTGTGAATCAGATAGCAGATTTCTTTCTCCATCTAAGAAATGTGCAAAAATTGGCAGTTCCTACAATCAAGGGTTATAGGAGTATGTTGTCTGCCGTTTTTCGCCACAGAGGAATAGACCTTTCGACATAAGGATCTGCACGATCTCTTAAGGTCGTTTGAAACTACCAAAATTCCACAAGCAAGACCGCCCTCATGGAATTTAGATGTGGTATTGAAACATCTGATGCTTAGTCCCTTTGAGCCTCTCCATGAAGCTTTCTCTAAGGGAAACTTGAACGAGGAAAAACGCTTTTCCTAACTTCTCTGGCGACGGCGAAGAGAGTTAGTGAAATCCAAGCGTTCAGTAGCCTAGTGGGTTTCAAGGGAGACAGCGCTGTCTGCTCGTTGAACCTTCTTCTTGGCTAAGAACGAGAACCCGTCTAATCCTTGGCCAAAGAGCTTCGATATCAAAGGAATATCGAGTCTCGTAGGTCAAGAACCAGAGAGAGCCCTGTGCCCTGTCAGGGCTCTCAAGTTCTATGTGAATAGGACTAGAGAGATAAGAGGTCCCTCAGGTAATCTCTGGTGCTCCGGTGAAAGAGACCGGATTTACCGTTGTCGAAGAATGCTGTTGCTTTCTTCTTGAGGGACGTCATTAAAGAGGCTCATTCATCTTGCCAGAAGACTGATATGAGCCTCTTTTAAGTGAAAGCTCACGAGGTCAGAGCCGTAGCTACCTCTCTTGCCTTCCAAAGGAACATGTCTATCAGAGATATTCTTGATAGCACCTTCTGGAGGAGCAATTTCCGTATTCGCCTCACATTACCTCCGGGATGTGAGGACGATTTACGAGAACTGTAGTTCTTTGGGACCTTACATTTCGGCAGACACAGTTTTGGGGGCTGAAGGTAGCTCTCTCCCTATCCCTTAGCTTAGTTAGGTTAGTTTATTGTGTTTTGTGGTTGATGGTGAGATCTTCTGTGAAAATCTCCCATTCCATAGTGTTAATATCAGGGTTTTTGCGTTAGTTGGTCAGGTGGTGGTCGGTTGCTGTGTTACTGCCATATGTTTGCCTAGATGGTCTTGTTCACATTGTGGTCACGCCCCCGTGACAGAGCATCCAGAGAGCACCAGCACTACAGGTCAACACCTGGCTGGCAACTCTGATAAAGCATAAGCAGGCTTTTGGTGACAGTAATCACATAGTCTACTTTGCTATCAGGTAAGGAACCAATAAGATAATCTTTTATTTTATTTTAAATTTCCTAAAAAATCCTAGTCTGTCTCTACCCACCATCCGAAGGTGTGATTCAGCTATATATATATCTGTCAGGTAAGTTTCATGAACAAAATGTTATTGTTATAATACAATTAAGTTGTTCATACTTACCTGGCAGATATATATACTTAGAGTGCCCACCCTCCTCCCCTCAGGAGACAAGGGCCATGAATAAATATGAATATAAAATTGGGAATGGTTCCTGATATCCGCCGCCCAGCGGCGGAATGGGTACTACCACCTGACCGCCCCAACTACGTGTGCCGCGAATTTTGAAATTCTGTCGGACGTCAGAAATACAGCTATATATATATCTGCAGGTAAGTATGAACAAACTTAATTGTATTATAACAATAACATTTTTACTTTGTTTTGTTCCTTTATGGGAATTATACTGGCGAATATTGCATCATTCAAATTGTGCTGTAGACTAGACATATTTTGTTTGTTTGTAAGAAAGAAATGTATTACAAATTAAACTTCTGTTTTGTTGTAATCATCAATTTACCATTTCGCCTTGTAATATCAAGGAAACCTTGTACATGTAACTTGCCTTTTTTGTATGTAACTTACTCCATGGTTACATCTAGCATACACTTGGCATTTCGTCTTATGCAAAGAGATACTGTTTAGTTTTTTAGTTTTTTTTACTGAATATCATACTTATATATTTACAGTACACAGGAGAATATTTTATCACTGATATTAATTTCATTTCGCTAATTAATTTTCCAATTCATCTCAATATTTTGTAACTTGCCCCATGTTTACATCTACATTTTATAGGCTTACTTTGTTGGTATCAGTTTTAACCCAAGATTCATGAAACTAGGATATCAACAAATGCCAAAAATCCTAAGGAGATTCCTCCTATTCATTCTTCTTCTGCTAGAGGAGGAGTTGAGACTTCCATAATGAATCCCTAACTTGATGAAATGGGAGACTAGAAGAAATACAGGCTGAAGTGGCTCAAGCAGCCCACCTGAGTCATCACAAGTTGCCTGAGCGAAAGACAACAAAACATCACCAGGTGCTAAAGAAAAAGGGAAAAGTTTTAAGGGGATGGGGGGGAGTAGAGTCTCAACAACAACCTACATGTTGAGGGGAGGGGTGGGGGGAAAGAGACGCGAGAACAACGACCTACATCCCTGCATCATCCAAAAAACGATCTTATACTGTAGACTTAAGAGCATCCAGAACAAACACATCCTTAGAAAACAAAGCAGCTAGAATAACATCTAGCAAGGAAACTAGAGAAGATACTGTATTCATAGTAGGATTTGGAAATAGAAATATTAATAGGGACAGAATGAGAAACTCGCTGATAGCCAAAGAAACAGATTGTAAAGAACGAACATATGCGTTTTTAGGAGAAAGAGGAATGGCAGACAAGGATTTAGGCACATTATTAACACTTTCTATACCTACACTGAGTCAATGTATGATCGAATAAGTACAATTCATAGCAAACATATTTTGATAATGTCTATACCTATATAATTTATTCCTATCAGTGCTATCAGTCTTATTACAGGCGGCCCGCGGTTAATGGCGCAATCGCTTAGCGGCAAATCGGTTTTACGGCTGTCATCAAAAATATTCATTAAAAAGATAAGGCATTTTAAGGTATTTTTACTGCACAAGTTTTGGTTAACAGCGCCGCTAGCGCCGTTATGTCTAACGAGTTCATACATTTGTAGAAATGCCGTTCAGACCACAAGGGTTATGCAAATGATATTAAAAAATTTTATGGAGAGTTATTACATAGGTATTAGGGTAAAATATATGCCTCTGGCGCTGTTCTATGCCAAAAATATCGAGTTACATAAGTGCAAATTTGTGTTGATTTATAAATATTCATGCTTTTATGTTTAAAATGGTTATGAAAATGTATTACGTATAGGGTATTTTTATTTCTGCACAGAAGTATGATACAAAGGCAGCTTTTGAAACTGCCCTTCACGTTATCAAAGAGAATGTTTTTTCATGTTCTTTCTTGTAAGCCGCCGCCTGCGGCTCTTCCGAAAGTATCGAGTTAAAAAAAGTACAAATTTAGTGATCGATGTATCGATTTTATAAATGTTCATAGTTTTATGTTTAAAATGTGTATAAAAATGTATTACGTATAGGTTATTTTTATTTCTACGCAGAAATTACGATACAAAGGCAGCTTTTGAAACTGCCCTTCACGTTATCAAATACGATGTTTTTTCATGTTCGTTCTTGTAAGCCGCTCTTCCAAAAATATCAAGTTACCATTGCTACCACGTTGTCAGAGGATGTTTTTTCATGTTCGTTCTTGTCCGCCACTGTTCCGAAAAATGCATGGTGTTATTTTAATAAGTATGCATCTTTTCCATAAATCCTTTAAAAAGTTATACATTACTTCACTGTATCCAATAATATTGTATGTATTCTCATATTATTGTATTATAAAATACTACAGCAAATCTAAGCCAGTATTCCACGGAGGGCCAATGTTTTGGTTTGAAATCAGCTGATGGCGAATAAGAGTTTGTTTTGCCATATTTAACACAATTCTGAACAAATTTTCTTGCTTCTAGTTAGTGTTAACGAATATCTAGATACTTGACTTATGTAAGACAAGGTTATTTTTCCTTATACGATGTGTTTTTAGGTGGAAATATGAAATGAATAGGTCTTGTTGTGATTGTGAACTATTTTTTTTTTCGTTAACAGATTACGTTGGCGGCATGTTTGTTGCGTAAAAAAGTTACGTCATTCCATTCGCAATTTTCCTTTATATCATCGTAATACGAACTTTGCATTATTTATCTTATATCGGCGTGAAACCAACAGTAAAACATGTTCTTTCAAGCACAGGAGTTTTGATTAAAATGCTTTTATCTCAATTTTATCTACGGTTGTGTTCGATGGCATACGTTTACTGAAGTTTTATCCTTGTTGCCGATGCACGATAATAGTCATTAGCAGCTTGAACAGTTTTCTCAGCTTCAGTTATAACTAGGTTTGAATTTAAAAGTATATTTCCCGATTGATCTTTGATCTCTATTGATCTTTGATCTATAGCGAATAAAGTTATTCCATTAAGATATCTCAGTTCTGTTCAGCATAACATCGTTTGTAACAACTACGGTAGTAGTGTACTATAGTATGATGAATGAAATACAAGCCAAACGGATTTTTTTTTCGTTTGGTTGTTCATGGTTGTACATGTTTACGCAACGAGTATAACCATACTTTCTTCACTCTCTCTTGCTGTTTTTGAACTTATTTAACTAGAAGATGGGATAAAGTTAGGCTATTGTAATTTGGTCTCTCATAAAATCGGATTACGTATAGTAAAACGAATTATTGTAACTTGAAAACTTCAGCTACCTGTACACTGTATAAAACCTTATTAAATCTTTACATACTCTAGACACCCAAAGGATCAAAGCTAGGCTTTTTTCACATTACAGTATTTATAATACTAAAATGTACTGTACAGTAAATTCTATAGTACTATGTATTTGCAAAAATATAATTTTACTTATTGCACCATTGCGGGATTACGGCACCGTTTGACTGGTCTATAATTTCGAAAGGTGTGCAGCGGCCGTAGGCTTTAAAATCGCTTAGCGTCGAAAATTGCTGCTAACCGAGGGCCGCCTGTATTACAGTAGATGCTGATAATGGTAAAAGTCAAATACGTAGCAAAGATTGTACATCTAAAACGATCTTTCTGCTAACACATTAAATGAGACTCAGGGCATGAAAAAGGAGAGGCAGGTGACTGAGGGCACAGAACCACACTGCGCCCAGGGGAACTTAAAAATAATCGTACATGATGGTGGGACCCCAAAATGGTTCTCCAACATAAATTCAGGCAAACTGTTAACCGACTAAAATTAGGTTTACGTCCTGTTCTAACTTCTCATTGCGCTTTCCTGAACTGAAAGGGGAGTGGAAGGTGCAGCTAAAGAGGAAGTCTTGGCACTAGCAAAAGCTTAGCAGAGGAAAAAGCCATAGACTGAGTAAGGATAACAAAGGACTCCAGGAAGGGTGGGGAAAGAAATGACAGGTTTATGAACTACCAAACTGTTTATTTTTGCAATCTATCTGCTTCCCTTCTCTGCCTTTATCTTAACTAACCTAAGCATAAAGTCCTTCAAAAATCCCTACATTTGACATCATTCCAGGAAAGAAAAAATGTGGCTGACCTACAAAGCAGAAAGGATCAGATCATTGGGATTGGGTGGTCTCTGAACCAAAAAATAATAAACAGCCTTCTAGATCTGTAGCAGGGCTCCATGATCAATCTTCTTGTGACAGCCGTTAACGCAAAGTTGCTGTTGTACTGTTCCCCAATCCCAGACCAGAGGATGGCGGTGCAGGACTCTATCCAGCATCAATGGGACAATATAGACGTACAACTTCCCTCCATTCAGTCTATTGAGAAGGATACTAAACAGGCTCTACCAGTCCCAAGGTTTACGGATGACCCAGTTAGCTCCTGTGGTCACAGGCTGAGTAGTATGCCGACCTGTTGTACTTGCTAGTGGATGTCACAAGAGAGTTTTCCCAACCACCCAACCTTCTGGTACAGGAGTACAACGTAAGGTGCCATCGAAACACAGGTACACAGCAGATTCTCTGGAAAAGATGAAAGCCCATGACATCAGGGCCATTGCTCCCTCAGTGTCATATAGGAGGAACCACTCCCTCCTCCTACAGGTACTAAAGATAAGAGTATGTAAAGGAGTATGTAACTGCCAAACCACATTCATATCCTTTTACCTGACAGGCTTAGCCCACAAGTTCCTCAACATGTAAACCGGGGCTCCACTCCTGTTTTACATGGGGTGGACAAGCTCTGCCACAGGGATTCTTTCAAGTATAGGATGTTATGTCAGTAGCTGGATAGGGCCTAGGCCACACAATCCTCCAATAATTGTGTTATGTCAGAACGCAAGTATCTATATGTGGGTGGCTCCACATGACTCGTGACCAAGCACAGATGCCAATAGTCCCTTGCATACACAATTTTTTAACTTTACCAGTGTCCAGCTGGCACTAAGTTATTTATCCTAATGTTAAGACTGAGGGTTTGTTAGTTATGAAAAATACAAATTGATTAAAAAATTTTCATATTTTAATGGCATACCAGAAGTATCACCACCCAAGAAACATACTTTAAAAACCACAGTGAAAGAAAATAAATTTTCTGTAGAAACATTTCTGAAATTCTATACGAAGTAAAGTTGGCAAATAACTAATCCTTTGGGCCAGGCCTAGTAGAGTAACTCAATGGTGTCTGGTAAAACTACACAAAAAATAAAAAGGTTCCTAGGCCTATGACCTAAACACCCTAGTTAGTGCCTTCCATCCATCCACCCTAGTTAGTGCCTTCCATTTATGAAAGTGGAGGTATTTATTCCTGTCACAACAAATGAATTTTAAATGTAATTT
The DNA here is from genome assembly GCF_015104395.2 of Macrobrachium nipponense. Lineage (NCBI taxonomy): Eukaryota > Metazoa > Arthropoda > Malacostraca > Decapoda > Palaemonidae > Macrobrachium > Macrobrachium nipponense. The sequence continues at coordinate 30,719,152 of NC_087216.1, forward strand.
GTATTTATCCTGATACTAACCTACACTTTCATACAAGTAATTTTTATCCTCCTCAACAGCCCCTCCATAGTCAGTCTATCCCCAGTAAGTACATTAGACCAGCTGCAGAAGTTTGATTAACACTGGAAGTCGACTGCATGAGGTTGGATCAGGCCTTAGGATTTTGTTTTGACACAAGACAGCTGAAGCGCTCGTTGCGAGAGTAACTCCATTTATGAAAGTATATGTTTGAATCTTAGGATAAATGCAGATTACATTTAAAATGTGTCATTTTCCCTATTCTTAATGTGCAGCATTTATCTTGTTTTGGTTAGTCTTTACTCTTCATGCCTTTTATTTTTATATTATTTTTAAAAGCATGACTACACCACTGTACCATTAAATAAAAGATATGCTATTATTTAATTTCAGGTCGAAAGTCAGGAAGGGCATCTTTGTGTATGAAGCAGGGTAAAGGAGCGACCCGTCAATGAAAAGGCAGTAGAAATAATGAAGAAATACTCAAAAGCACCACTGGTAAGCTAAAGATGTTCAAATGTGTATTTTTCAAGGAATTAAATTAGAAGGAATATTTTTTATGTGAAAACTGAAAAATGATTTTCAAGTGGTGTTGATCTTATGGGGTACATATTAATTAAATGTAAGGAATAATTGTTTATGCTAGATAAAACCAGGTTTTGTATAGCTAGTTTACCAAACTTCAGGATACAGACCATATACAGTAAACTCCCTCATATCTAGTATTTAAATAATAGAACTCAAGCAACTGGCATATTTTCCTCCCAAGTGCCATTAAATCAACGAGTTATCCAGAGAGAGATTAAAGAAATAGTTTAATGCTTTTTAAAGAAATGGGGAATATATATGCATTTTTCCTTGCCATGGATGGCTTTATTTTTATATTTCTCTTCTTAAGTACACATACAGATTTGCTTGAAGGCCCTAATTGCCAATCACCCAATGCTACCACCCTTTCTTTCTGTTCCTGTAAATTAATCTCACTTTATTCATAGAGAGGCTGCTTTGTTTTCCTGCTAATTATTTCTGACAACTTCAGTCTCCAGAAGTTCATTGTCATGTGGTGCAAAATTGTGTATTTTGCCAATGCTTGTAATATTAAATATAAAAACAAACCGATTATTAAGCAGAAGTTTGAAATCAAATGGCTCAAAAAGGGATTAAAGCATGCATTATTTAATGAGAGTATTATATGTGTTCTTCAACCATTTATGACATGTGAGTACAAAGCCCTATAATTCAAGAGAAAGGCTGTGAATTTGCCAAAAAAAAAAAAAATTAAGTAAAGAAGCTGGAAGGTTTTCTGATAGAAGGAAGGTTAACTTGTTTCAAAGTTCATCATAGCTTTTGAAAGTTGGACATATCTAATGAAAGGAAGCCAGCCAACCAGCCTTCAGCTGTTGAATTCAAGGAGTTTGCTGAAATAAAGGAAGAATTCAACTTAATTCCTGAAGAAATTTACAATGTTGCTGAAAGAAGCCTATTCAACAGCACTGGATGATGGGCAGAGCTTACAGTGAAAGAAATTAAAACCAGCAAAGAAAGGCTTGTTTTGTGTTGTGTTACCATGGCAAGAATGCACAAATTTTAATTCGGTGTTAGGAAATACTGCAAGCTCAGGTATTTTAAGAATTTGACTCTCTCCCTGTTGATTGTTGCGCCCACGGATGGACAAACATATGTTTAGATGAATTAAACATATGTTTGTTTCGAGTGTAAAATTGATCTCGGGAACACCTTCCTAATGACAGATAAGGACTGCTTTTGCTCAACTGTTTGAGCCCTGTTATTTGTTGCGCTCACGGATGGACAAACATACGTTTAGATGGATTAAACCATATGTTGTGCCGAGTGTAAAATTGATCTCAGGAACAACCATTCCCTAATAATGACAGCATAAGGGGGACTCGGCTTGTTGCTTCAACTGTTCGAAGCCACATCCTGTTATAGAAGAGTCAGTGGTTGACGGCATATGCGCTTTTTATTTCTATGCTAATGCAAGAAGCCTTATTCAGCCGCTTGATAGCAGATTAGTATAGATAGGCATCAGCTTACGACAGGTACAACTTGCAACAGTTTACATTTACAACAGTATAAAGAAATTGACAAAAATGAGGAAAATAAAAAAACATTATGAAGCAGGCAGGGCTTGCGAGTAGCAGTCCCAACAATATATGTAAAGCAGGCCACACACACTCAAACTTTATATCCATCCATATGATTATACGATTAAATAGTTATAAAGAACATGTGGCTAGGTTGGAAGGATTGATAAGTTTAATATTCATCCATTTAAAATGTTGACACCAAAGATCTTTGATGCATACTAACATTTAATTGTACTCCATCTGTCTGTAGCAGTGTACAATCAGACAAGTTAGATGATATTTGTGACCCACTTAACATCTCAAGCTCGTATCAGTCCCAAGAAACAGGGTGTAAATTGAGCTGCAGTATGTTGAAAGAAAGGGCACTTTCATCGTCAACAATTTGGCATGCCAAAAAGGCAAGAAGGATATCAGCTAGGAATGAAATAAAACTGAATGTGATTAATCAGTATGGATGAGGAAAAAGACTAAGCACAATAGGACAATAGCTAGAACTTCCACGGTCAACGGTGTCGACGATTCTCATGGATCGAGAACACATTCATGAAGTTGTACCAAGGTTTTGCTTTAGTTAACTCTACTGTAATTACAAAGCAAAGGCAAGGACCAATCCATGAAATGGAAGTTATTAATGGTGTGGATAAAAACCAGATTAATAGACAAACTCTATTAACTTAATCCATTTTACCATTCAGGCAAAGGCTAGAGGTAAGTTTCAGACTCGTAAGGAATGTGTAGGTGATTACTATCAACAAGAGTTCAAGAGAAGATTCAGTTGTATGATGTTCAGGGAACAACAGGAGAGGCAGTGAGAAAGTTTGCCGTTAGTTTTGATGATTTCATAATAGGAAAAGGATAAAGATTATACCATTTCCATGCAAAAGCTGTGAGTTAATAGCCATTCTTAGAATAATTAAAAAAAACTTCATGAGTAAACATCATCAAACACATGTTCCACACGTGATACAGAAACCTTGTAAAAATGTTTTTTTTTACCATTATGATGAAACAGAAATTGGTTGAGATCATACCAGAGATTGGTAATAGTAGAGAATTTTCCAATATTTTACAGAAGTATCATGATGTGATACTCATCTAAGTCAGCTTTAAACTGTTGAACAATCTCAGTCAGACCCAATGGTATGAAGGCATTCCACTTTCATGGGGTTTGATTATAACTAATATACCATCAGGTAATTTTTGTGTGGATGCCAAGGTTAGGCACAAGAGTGCAAGGTGGTACTACATCCTCTGCCTCAGGTAGTGGGTATCCCTCCCCCACCACCCATCGAACTCACTGACACACACACACACACACACACACACACACACATTCGGTTGTCTCGCTCTCTTCACAGGAATTCATAGACTTCCCAAAAGTACTTTAATCCCCTCCCCATCCATGCTAGTTATCATCATTTTGTTTCTCGGCACGAAATCTATCCCCAAAACAATGGGAATTCCTTTTATACCTGTTGATCATTATTTGCTGCTTTATGTTCCGTTGGGCTACCATTTGATGACCGCCAGCTGGTCATAAAACTAAACCCTTTATGCGCTGTACTGACCTGGTCATCAAGTATTCTTCTAACAAAGACATGCTTGCACCATTGTTGAACAATGCATGTCCTTGACAAGCTCCTGCCTTTCCCGTCAAGACAGATACCACAGTCTCTTGTGGGCTGGAGGGGAAAGGGAGTCACCTGCACTACCTCTCCTCCTGGCACTCTCAGCTCTTTGGTAAGGCTACTGACCAAAAGTGGGGGATTCTCTTCTACTGGAAGGGTTGGTTGGCTCCCCTGCCCCAACACTGCATCCCTTGTTCTACTGGGGCCACAGCAGTTACTTGGCCCTGTTGGGCATGGTTGTATAGCCTGAGGCCCAACCTCCGCGCCGATATTATCTATATTATATCTATATCCATATCCCTGGTTCCTGGGGTTCAGTTGTGTCCTGATAATGCGAAATCCAGGTAATTGAGAGATTACTGTATTGAATACAAAAGTATTATTTGACTTATTTTTATAAAAATGGATACTGTTTGTGTAACAGCCTAATGAAGACCAACAGTTCACACACAAATTAGTTCAGTTTTTGGTATGCCAATTGAGCCTAAAGAGTGATGCTCTACCCTCCATAAAATTCTTTGAATTATTAGAGCCACTTGGTTTTTAGAATATCAGATAAGGGATTGTAAACTTTTACAGTCGAAAGTCCTTGAATATAAACTAATACAAAATTTACTTGTATATGCCCTGCTGAAATGAAGTTGTCTTGTATCCCACTTACTATGCACTTATCCTTGGTTCTCACATACTTGGTTCATCTGCAGATTGGCACCCTCCTTCCTAAATAACTATTCAAGATAAGTAGGAATTGTAGGTTTGGTATGTGTAAAAATTGTAGGTTTGGTGTGAATCATAATATTTTTTATAAAACTAAAATCATATATATATATAAGTACTGCATTTTAAATGTTAAAAGTCCAAATTTTAGACACTGTTCTTTCATTTTCGTTGCTCGCCAAGAAGCTACTTTTCTAATTAGTACTTGTTGTCAGTGCTTTTGTGTAAACATGAGTGGATAATTTCTACTTTTTTATACATTTAACTTACCTGTCAGATATATACTTAGCTATTTGACTCCGTCGTCCGACAGAAATTCGAATTTCGCGCACACGCTACCTGTAGGTCAGGTGATCTACTTACCTGCCGCTGGGTGGCAGGACTAGGAACCATCCCCATGTTCTATCATATTTTTTCTGTCGGCCATACTGGCAACATCGTTGTGGGTATCTCCGGCTGGATTCGTATTTTGCATCGCAATTGATCTTCGTTTGGACTTCTCGGTGACGTATTTGCATTGATTGTACTGGCATACGCGATTGTGGACCGTTTTTGGAATTTGATTTGGATTGTTCAACATGATGTCTGATTCTGGAAATGTGGTGAGAATGTGTGTGAATGCGGGTTGTAAAGTTAGGATGCCGAAGGCATCAATTGATCCTCATACTATTTGCAGGAAATGGCAGGATGTATGAATGTTCTTTGGTAATACTTGTAATGAATGCAAGGATTTGAGTGAGGAAGAATGGAAATCTCTAACCTCATACGTGAAGAAGTTAGAAAGAAACAGGGTGAGGAGGTCTTCTTCCAACCTTTATCTAGTTCTAGCGGGGTATTAGTAATAATATACCCTCTTCTCCTTTTACTGCCCCATCTAATGTACCTGCTCCTTTATTAGAACACACAGATTCGGCATCTGAGATAGCGAATCTTAAAGCCGCTCTTCGAAAATGGAAACCAAAATGGCGGCCTATGAAGGTAAGCAGTATAATAATAGTGCTGTGGATAGTGATATAAGTGTCCCCAGTGCAGTGGAGGGGGCTGGGGTCTGATTGTCTTCACAACGCTCCCAGGCCTAGACCTCTTTCAAGCTCCCAAGCCCAGAGGAGAAGGAATGTCGAAAGCCGTAAGGAGGTTGTGGAGGATCCCCAAACGTCAGACGTCCCTTCGGCATTTTCTGTATCGCCACAGAATGCCAGAGAACGTTACAGAAAAAGCGTTCTGCGTGAGTGTTTTCCTCCTCTCGGAGAATTCCTCACCTAAAAGAGGGTGGAGATCGGCGGATCTTTCTCGCCCCTTAAGAGACGTTTGGATGAACCCAGGATTACTTCTAGTCCTGAGCGTTTTCAAGAGGAGGACCATCCTGTAATTAACAACCGAGGGTAGACAATAATGAAGAGACTAAAAGAATCCTTCGCACTTATGCAGGATTCCATCACTTCTCTTGTGGGAGTTCTGTATAAAAGACCCTCCCAGAAGGAAAGACGATTTCCTGCCTATTAAAAAGTCTAGGCTATCGAGGGTTTCAGACTCGCCATAGTATTTTGTCTTCCTCTGATTTGGAATCGGATTCATCAGCCTTGCATAGGCCGAGCAGGATCCGTTCTCATGTCAAACGCAAGCACGAGACGCCAGACAAGAGCGTCGAGTTTGCGAGACGTGAAACGTCAGCCAGGCGATGAGCTAGCGTCAAGATAGGCGCGTCATGCCATCCAGAAGCAGGACGCCTCCCAGGAACGAGGATCCAGGCAAGAGCCAGGACGCTACGAGGACGCGAGACGGTCAACAAAAACAAAAGCAGGACACCTCTCAGGAGAGAGTCGTCAGTCAAGCGTCAGGACGCTCCAAAGCGGTTGACGCCAGCCAGAAGCATGACGCCTCCCAGGAGCCAGGAAACGCTTCGAGGCGCGAGACGTCATCAAAGAACGCAGGACGCCTCTCAGGAGAGAGTCGTCAGGCAGCGCGAGGACGCTCCTAAGCGGTTGACGCCAGCAAGAAGCAGGACGCCTCCCACGGGAGGGCCGCGGGCTTCTCTGATAGAGAATCGGTCAGGAAAGAGCGATCTCCTTCTAACCTGGAACTGGAAGAGATTTCTGAGGAAGAAGTTTCAACTAAACGAGGGACTTTCCAATTATAAAGTTTAGCCTCGTTACTTCTAGAGGAGTTTGCGGATTCTCTTAGTCCTGCAGCTCCTCCTTCGCCGAGATCCCTGTTTTCGAGCACAAAAACCCCGAAATCCTCGGCTTTCTTAAAGATGAAACCGGCGATCTCAATGAAGAAAGCCCTCCAGTCTTTAGATTCGTGGCTTTTATCAAAAAAGGAATCTTTGAGAACGGTTTATTGCTCTCCTCCCTCCAAACTGACGGGGAAAAGAGGCATTTGGTATAAGACAGAAGAGGCGATGGGATTGATGCTCCTTCGTCGGCAGATTCAGATTTCTCGAGTCTTGTAGAGTCTGTGAGAAGACAGTCTCTCAATTCAGCACAAAGGCTTCCTGGAGTATGTCGGAGTTAGATCAGCACCTTAAGGAAATTTTTCACGTCTTAGAGGTATTCAACTTCTTGGATTGGTCTCTTGGGGTGCTGGCTAAGAAGACGAGTGAGCCAGATTTTCTAGATCCAGAAACTTTGCACAGTGTCCTATCTTGCATGGATAAGGCAGTGCAAGACGGTTCTGGTGAGTTGGCGGCTCTTTTTGGATCTGGGATGTTGAAGAAAAGATCTATTTACAGTTCCTTCCTAACGAAAGGAGTTTCTCCTTCTCAGAGGTCCGCTTTATTATTCGCACCTCGGTCAGAACATCTGTTTCCTTCATCTTTAGTGAAGGATGTTGCGAGATCCTTGTCGGAAAAGGCTACGCAGGACCTTCTTGTACAATCTACAAAGAAAAGTAGACCTGCAGTTAAGACTCAGAAGAAGGTGGCTCGGACTCCAGTGGTGCCCTTTCGTGGAGCCCCTTCAACTCGATCAACTTCGGAGAGAAGACCCTTCGACAAGCGAGGGAGGTCTTCCTTCCGCTCTTTTAAAAAGAGCAAATAGCAGCCATGTCCTCCAAGCACAGGTAGGGGCCAGACTTCATACTTTCTGGATGCTGGTCCGTAAGAGAAGCAGATCCTGGACTCTGTCTGTCCTACAGAAGGGTACATCATTCCCTTCGTAGACAGACCTCCTTTGGCAACATCTCCAAAGGATTTGTCGACGAGTTACAAGGACCCTGGAATGAAACGAGACTCTCCTTCAGACGGTGGTGTGTCGATGAGGGACAAGAATGCTATAGAGCTAGTGCAAGATCCTTTCTCCCCGGGGTTTTACAAACCGCCTTTTCTTGGTTCCAAAGGCTTCGGGGGGATGGAGACCCGTCCTAGATGTAAAGCGTCCTGAACAGGTACGTGGAGAAAAAGAAGTTCTCCATGGAGACTTCAGCTTCAGTTCTGTCTTCCCTAACGTCAAGGGAGATTGGATGGTATCCCTGGACCTTCAGGATGCTTACTTTCATGTTCCGATTTCACCCATCGTCAAGAAAATATCTAAGATTTGTTGTTCAAGGACAAATCTTCCAATTCAGGGCCTTGTGCTTCGGCCTATCGACCGCCCCTCAGGTATTTACGTATCTGATGCGGAACGTGGCCAAATGGCTTCATTTAGAAGGGATACGCATCTCAATGTATCTCGACGATTGGCTAATCGGGCCAAGTCAGAGAAAACGGTGTTTGGAGGACCTACAGTCTACTTTGAACCTAGCAAAGACGTTAGGATTTACTCGTGAACCTCGAGAAATCGCAGATGATCCCCAGTCAGAACTTAGTCTATTTGGGGATTCGGATGGATTCTCGGGGTTTTCGGGCTTTTCCGTCCCAGGAAAGGATTGCTCGGGGATTACAAAAAATCTCGAGCTTCTAGAGAAAGAACGGAGTTCGGTGAGGGAGTGGTTAAGTCTTCTGGGAACCCTTTCCTCACTAGAACAGTTCATTTCGCTAGGAAGACTCCACCTTCGCCCTCTTCAATTCTTCTTAAGAAGAATTTGGAGTTGGAAGAACGGACAGCTTTCGGACACTTTCAGTATTCCTCTGGAAGTAAAGAATCATCTGAAGTGGTGGATTTTTCCCTTAGAAAAGAACGAGGGCTTGTCTCTAGAAGTTCGGAACCCAAACCTAATCGTTCTCAGACGCTTCAGAGAAGGGATGGGGAGCGACTCTAGGGACAAAAGAAATATCAGGCCAATGGAGGAAGGATCAGCTAGACTGGCATATAAACTCCAAAGAACTTTATGCCGTTCTTCTAGCTCTAAAAGCCTTCGAAACACAGGTGTTAGGTCAAGTGGTACAGGTCAACTCGGACAACACCACAGCGTTGGCCTATATCAAGAAACAAGGGGGAACTCACTCTCTTTCTCTGTTCCATATAACAAAAGAGCTGTTGTATTGGGCAAAAGAAAAGAAAGTGACTCTTCTCACAAGATTCGTGAAAGGAGAGAAGAACATCAGAGCAGACAGGCTAAGCAGGTTAAACCAAGTTCTCCCCACAGAATGGACCCTTCACATTCAGGTGTGTCAAGCTCGTGGTCCCTGTGGGGCAGTCCACATATAGACCTATTCGCCACCTACCTATCCAGAAGGATAGAGAACTTTTGTGCTCCTTAGTGGAAGACCCGAGAGCGATAGCGGTGGACGCCATGCTACTGGACTGGTCAGGCCTAGATGCCTACGCATTTCCCCCCTTCAAAAGTTAGGAGTGGTGTTAAGAAAGTTTGCGGCATCAAGAGGGACGAGGACTAACACTCATCGCTCCCTTTTGGCCGTCTCAAGATTGGTTCACAGAGGTACAGGAATGGACAGTGGACTTCCCAAGATCTCTTCCACACAGGAGAGCTTCTCAAACAACCCCATTTCGAGAGGTACCATCAAAAACCTCCCCGCTCTCGCTCTGACTGCTTTCGACTATCGAAAGACTTGTCAGAGCGAGAGGCTTTTCAAGCAAAGCTTCAAAAAGCAATTGCTAGGGCCCGGAGATCTTCAACTATTTGGGTCTACCAATCAAAATGGGATGTATTTAGAAGATGTGGTGTAAGAAGAATAAACTGTCCTCTTCCGATACCTCTGTGACCAACATAGCTGATTTCTTGATTTTCCTTAGGGAAGAATCAAAATTATCAGTTTCTACCATTAAAGGTTATCGAAGTATGCTTTCGGCCGTATTTCGAAACAGAGGTTTGAGAATTGCAGAAGATAAAGACCTCCACGATCTTATTAGATCTTTTGAAACCTCAAAAACCTTTTCTCCTTCGCACTCTGAACTGGAACCTAGATGTAGTTTGAGATTTCTATTTTCTAGTAGATTTGAACCTCCTCTCAACGCGTCGTTTAGAGATCTAACGAGAAAATGTATTTTCTTGTTGTCGTTAGCGACTGCGAAGAGAATTAGTGAAATACACGCTCTAGATTCTCGAGTAGGATTTAAGAGCGATGCGGCAATTTGTTCTTTCCAGACTCTGTTTTGGCTGGCTAAGAACGAGAACCCCTCTAAACCCTGGCCAAAGAGTTTTGAAGTTAAAGGACTTTCAAATCTAGTAGGAGAGGAATTAGAAAGATCTTTATGTCCGGTTAGAGCTTTGAAGTTCTATTTAAAGAAGAAGAATGAACTAAAACGGATGTAAACAAAGCCTTGTGGTGCGCAGTTAGGGATCCTAGTAGACCCATGTCAAAAAATGCATTAGCATTCTTTGTGAGGAGCATTATTACGGATGCTCATAATGACTGCACGGAAGACTCTTTCAGGACTCTCCAAGTGAAGGCTCATGAGGTTAGAGCGGTAGCCACTTCATTAGCATTTCAGAAGAACATGTCTTTAAAAGACATTGTGGATGCGACTTACTGGAGGTGTAATTCAGTGTTCGCATCGCACTATCTCAAGGACGTTAAAGTAACATATGGAAAAGTGTTTCTCTCTGGGTCCTGTTTGTATCAGCCGATACAGTGCTGGGGCTGGGAGCACATAACGATCCTTAGAAAAAATTTGTATTTGTTCAAAATTTTGATAGTACATAGATCTACCTTGTGAGACGAGTTGTTGGTTTTTCTGCTGATTAGTATGCTTGCTGGCGCACGGACGTCCGAGCTTGGATCAGTGGGGGGAATCAAGAGACGTCTTACTGAATAGATTGTACAAACATTTTTTTTTTAAATTTTATTTTTATTTTTGTACTTTACTGTACGAATGTTTGTGTTTCGAGTTTGTGGTCGTTTGCAAGAGGTTAGGGGATAACTTCTTGCAATCTTAGAACTAACATGGATAGGTTGAGGTGATCGGGATCGATGTTGTGCTCCTTGTATAAGGTCTTGTCAAGTAAGTGGATAAGCACCCATTGACGTAGTCCTTCAGGATCTACCAAAGTAAGCGGGTAAGACCCCTTTGGCAGAACCACAAGAACTCTTAGCCATAGATCAATATCTCGCTGAGACTCTTGAGACTGTCTAGACTCCTGGATTGTATTCATGAAGTCTTCAGTCTAAACAGGTAGGAACCAAGGCTTTATTTATTTATTACCTACAACGATAGTTGTGATTCCTGTTGATTCTATATTTAGCTGTCTCTTTCCCACCATCCAAGGTGGTGAATCAGTAAGATATAATCTGACAGGTAAGTTAAATGTATAAAAATGATATTGTTATGATATAAAGTTTTATTTTACATACTTACTGGCAGATATATACAAAATTATACCCACCCTACCTACCTCAGGAGACAGGCGGTATAGAAAAAATATGATAGAACATGGGGATGGTTCCTAGTCCTGCCACCCAGCGGCAGGTAAGTAGATCACCTGACCTACAGGTAGCGTGTGCGCGAAATTCGAATTTCTGTCGGACGATGGAGTCAAATAGCTAAGTATATATCTGCCAGGTAAGTATGTATAAAACTTTATTGTATCATAACAATATCATTTTTCTTCCCCTTGTGATTGGAGTGTGTGAGGGTTTGTACAGATGCACAAATAGGAAATGTTATGCTTGGACAGTGTTTACATCTCTCCACTCTGTGCTCCTTGATTGCTGCAGGTATCACCATCAAGGTGTAGCAGCATCAATACAATCTAGTTTCTCATTCAAAAAAAAAAAAAAACTGATTTATCAAAAACTTATCTAAGGCATAAACATAAGGACTAAAATGACAAATATGTAATAATTGTATCCTATTTCTACTGTTTCTACATTACCACCTGTGTTTAGAATCATATTGTAACAAAATAATGGAAAATAAACCAAATCTTCACAATCTATTAAAATACCCAACTAAGGCTAAAGTATAGTATAAAGGTTCAGATAACAAAAAATGAAACATGAAGGGTGTTACACATAGCGGACAATCAGTCATGGGAAATTACAACTGTGGGGAAACTGTTAAGTTATCCTGTATTATTTTACTCTAAAGGTAAGGCCAATGACAGAAATGCAGTGAAACCATTGCCATAACGTCAGCTTCAAGCTAAAGGTCATAAACTGTAAAAAAAAAATAAAATAAATAAAAGCATGAGAAAAGATGCCTGACCCTTCAGGCCATACTCAAGCTTTTAGTGCACACAATTACATGCATCCCAAGTCCTTAGATGCTTTTCTGTTTACTACACCTGCATTAGACAAAAATTATTTTTCAATACTTTAAACTGTTCACATGAACTTCTTGGCAAGTTTATAGGCATGGGTGTGATCCACATAAATATTAATTAACTACTAATAATAATGTAATAATGCATAGACTTCTTTTGATAAAGCTTATTCAGTGAAGTTGTGGATTTCAAGGAACATGACTTTAATCAAGTTTTTAATGGTAATTTACAGATACAAGTCAGTATTTTATTTTTTCACTCACCTTGATTTTTGTTGTTTCATTTATCCTGGCGTCTTACAAGGTTTATAAGTATTGAGAATTATTTTATTTTATGTTTTTGTAAATAATATATAATGTTTACAGGGACCTCTGGGTGATGAAGATATCCAACTTCGTGTTGCATCCAAGTTTGCAAATGAAGCAGTGTACTGTTTGCAAGAGGGTATTCTGAATAGTCCGGTAAGTTGATTTATATTAATTCCCATCTCCACCTGGTGGTTTACCTGAAGTAGTAATAACAGGGGCGCATCACGAGCTTACCAAGCTGGTCAGTGACCAAACATCCACCTCGTATACGCATGAGTTGCCAGAACCACAGATTCATTGCTTTTTTTTTTTACCATCTTTGATTGTTTTTAATCGGTTTCAGTGGCACTAGAAGGTGTATCGTATTGTTCAACCTCAGTTTTTGTTGCAATGAATAAAATACAAGTTGATTAAAAAAAAAAATTATGTTAAGGAACAAATTCTAGCTAGTTATGCTCTTTGCGTGCAGTGTTACTTCCATTTTCGCATCGAACTCAGTGTATCTTCACTATAATTATACTATAAAGGTAAAAGTCAGTGACAGGGTGGATTGCAAACATATTTGCAAATCTTGCTTTCATATTCATTGCGTGAAGTATGAACGTAAAACTAACTTATACATTTATTCATGTAGATGATAGGAGGGTGTGCACCAGGTTCCAAGTACTACTCATTCAAGTGCAGTTTAAGATACCTCCCATCCCTTTCTATCATACCTTACTACTTTACTTGACCTGTCCTTAGTAGTGAACTTACTGTCAATCTGTTCTTGAGCAGGATTCTCTCTCTCTCTCTCTCTCTCTCTCTCTCTCTCTCTCTCTCTCTCTCTCTCTCTCTCTCTCTCTCTCTCTCTCGGGAGGAAGAGTGTACAGACCTCCCCACCAATCACAAATGTCTGATGAGGAGCTATATGCACTACTAGGACAAGAGATAAACAACAAACTGCATAATAATGGAAGATTTCAATGCAGCAGTACATTGGGACACGATGACCTCTGCATCAAACATAGAAGGAAAGAGACTTTTAGATTTTGTTAAAATTAATTCCTCCACCTATGGGTTGACAAACCCACCAGAGGAAACAACATACTAGACATCGTCCTGTCAACGGAAGATAATCTAGTATTTGACCTTTCAGTTGGTGCAAATCTAGGCAAAAGTTGATGTTCAACATAAAAAAGAAGATATTAATGAGATTAGACTACCGTCGACAAGACCTAAATAAACTAAAGGAGTACGTTAAAAATCTATAGTATGATGAGAACACAGGCATAGATACGCACTGGGATGCCATTCAGGAAGAATACACAGAAAAATGCTCTAGATGTATACCATTAAGGCAAATACTAGCAATGGCAACCCTCAGCCAAAGTGGTTCAACAGGGAAATTGAAAATAAGAG
>NC_087216.1:30733433-30768433 GCF_015104395.2 Macrobrachium nipponense
CTCTTATTTTCAATTTCCCTGTTGAACCACTTTGGCTGAGGGTTGCCATTGCTAGTATTTGCCTTAATGGTATACATCTAGAGCATTTTTCTGTGTATTCTTCCTGAATGGCATCCCAGTGCGTATCTATGCCTGTGTTCTCATCATACTATAGATTTTTAACGTACTCCTTTAGTTTATTTAGGTCTTGTCGACGGTAGTCTAATCTCATTAATATCTTCTTTTTTATGTTGAACATCAACTTTTGCCTAGATTTGCACCAACTGAAAGGTCAAATACTAGATTATCTTCCGTTGACAGGACGATGTCTAGTATGTTGTTTCCTCTGGTGGGTTTGTCAACCCATAGGTGGAGGAATTAATTTTAACAAAATCTAAAAGTCTCTTTCCTTCTATGTTTGATGCAGAGGTCATCGTGTCCCAATGTACTGCTGCATTGAAATCTTCCATTATTATGCAGTTTTGTTGTTTGAGTCTCTTGTCCTAGTAGTGCATATAGCTCCTCATCAGACATTTGGTGATGGGGGGAGGTCTGTACACTCTTCCTTCCCGAAGAGAGAGAGAGAGAGAGAGAGAGAGAGAGAGAGATAGAGAGAGAGACGAGAGGAGAGAGAGACAGAGAGAGAGAGAGAGAGAGGAGAGAGAGAGAGGAGAGAGAATCCTGCTCAAGAACAGATTGACAGTAAGTTCACTACTAAGGACAGGTCAAGTAAAGTAGTAAGGTATGATTAGAAAGGGATGGGAGGTATCTTAAACTGCACTTGAATGAGTAGTACTTGGAACCTGGTGCACACCCTCCTATCATCTACATGAATAAATGTATAAGTTAGTTTTACGTTCATACTTCACGCAATGAATATGAAAGCAAGATTTGCAATAAATGATGTTTGCAATCCACTGTCACTGACTTTTACCTTTATAGTAAAATAATTATAGTGAAGATACACTGAGTTCTATGCGAAAATGGAAGTAACACATGCACGCAAAGAGCATAACTAGCTAGAATTTGTTCCTTAACATAATTTTTTTTTTAATCAACTTGTATTTTCATTGCTAACAAAACTGAGGTCTTAACAATACGATAACCTTCTAGTGCCAGCTGGAAACCGATTAAAAACAATCAAAGATGGTAAAGCAATGAATCTGTGGTTCTGGCAACTCATGCGTATACGAGGTGGATGTTGGTCACTGACCAGGCTTGGAAGCTCGTGATGCGCCCCTGTTATTACTACTTCAGGTAAACCACCAAGGTATGGAGAGAATTAATATAAAATCAACTTACCGGACTATTCAGAATACCCTCTTGCAAACAGTACACGGCTTCATTTGCAAACTTGGATGCAACACGAAGTTGGATATCTTCATCACCCAGAGGTCCCTGTAAACATTATATATTATTTACAAAAACATAAAATAAAATAATTCTCAATACTTATAAACCTTGTAAGACGCCAGGATAAATGAAACAACAAAAATCAAGGTGAGTGAAAAAATAAAATACTGACTTGTATCTGTAAAATTACCATTAAAAACTTGATTAAAGTCATTGTTCCTTGAATCCATAACTTCACTGAATAAGCTTTATCAAAAGAAGTCTATGCATTATTACATTATTATTAGTAGTTAATTAATATTTATGTGGATCACACCCATGCCTATAAACTTGCCAAGAAGTTCATGTGAACAGTTTAAAGTATTGAAAAATAATTTTTGTCTAATGCAGGTGTAGTAAACAGAAAAGCATCTAAGGACTTGGGATGCATGTAATTGTGTGCACTAAAAGCTTGAGTATGGCCTGAAGGGTCAGGCATCTTTTCTCATGCTTTTATTTTATTTTTTTTTTACAGTTTATGACCTTTAGCTTGAAGCTGACGTTATGGCAATGGTTTCACTGCATTTCTGTCATTGGCCTTACCTTTAGAGTAAAATAATACAGGATAACTTAACAGTTTCCCCACAGTTGTAATTTCCCATGACTGATTGCCCGCTATGTGTAACACCCTTCATGTTTCATTTTTTGTTATCTGAACCTTTATACTATACTTTAGCCTTAGTTGGGTATTTTAATAGATTGTGAAGATTTGGTTTATTTTCCATTATTTTGTTACAATATGATTCTAAACACAGGTGGTAATGTAGAAACAGTAGAAATAGGATACAATTATTACATATTTGTCATTTTAGTCCTTATGTTTATGCCTTAGATAAGTTTTTGATAAATCAGTTTTTTTTTTTTTTTTTTTTTTGAATGAGAAACTAGATTGTATTGATGCTGCTACACCTTGATGGTGATACCTGCAGCAATCAAGGAGCACAGAGTGGAGAGATGTAAACACTGTCCAAGCATAACATTTCCTATTTGTGCATCTGTACAAACCCTCACACACTCCAATCACAAGGGGAAGAAAAAAGTAGAAATTATCCACTCATGTTTACACAAAAGCACTGACAACAAGTACTAATTAGAAAAGTAGCTTCTTGGCGAGCAACGAAAATGAAAGAACAGTGTCTAAAATTTGGACTTTTAACATTTAAAATGCAGTACTTATATATATATATGATTTTAGTTTTATAAAAAATATTATGATTCACACCAAACCTACAATTTTTACACATACCAAACCTACAATTCCTACTTATCTTGAATAGTTATTTAGGAAGGAGGGTGCCAATCTGCAGATGAACCAAGTATGTGAGAACCAAGGATAAGTGCATAGTAAGTGGGATACAAGACAACTTCATTTCAGCAGGGCATATACAAGTAAATTTTGTATTAGTTTATATTCAAGGACTTTTGACTGTAAAAGTTTACAATCCCTTATCTGATATTCTAAAAACCAAGTGGCTCTAATAATTCAAAGAATTTTATGGAGGGTAGAGCATCACTCTTTAGGCTCAATTGGCATACCAAAAACTGAACTAATTTGTGTGTGAACTGTTGGTCTTCATTAGGCTGTTACACAAACAGTATCCATTTTTATAAAAATAAGTCAAATAATACTTTTGTATTCAATACAGTAATCTCTCAATTACCTGGATTTCGCATTATCAGGACACAACTGAACCCCAGGAACCAGGGATATGGATATAGATATAATATAGATAATATCGGCGTGGAGGTTGGGCCTCAGGCTATACAAACATGTCCAACAGGGCCAAGTAACTGCTGTGGCCCCAGTAGAACAAGGGATGCAGTGTTGGGGCAGGGGAGCCAACCAACCCTTCCAGTAGAAGAGAATCCCCCACTTTTGGTCAGTAGCCTTACCAAAGAGCTGAGAGTGCCAGGAGGAGAGGTAGTGCAGGTGACTCCCTTTCCCCTTCAGCCCACAAGAGACTGTGGTATCTGTCTTGACGGGAAAGGCAGGAGCTTGCCAAGGACATGCATTGCTCAACAATGGTGCAAGCATGTCTTTGTTAGAAGAATACCTGATGACCAGGTCAGTACAGCGCATAAAGGGTTTAGTTTTATGACCAGCTGGCGGTCATCAAATGGTAGCCCGACGGAACACAAAGCAGCAAATAATGATCAACAGGCATAAAAGGAATTCCCATTGTTTTGGGGATAGATTTCGTGCCGAGAAACAAAATGATGATAACTAGCATGGATGGGGAGGGGATTAAAGTACTATTGGGAAGTCTATGAATTCCTGTGAAGAGAGCGAGACAACCGAATGTGTGTGTGTGTGTGTGTGTGTGTGTGTGTGTGTGTGTGTCAGTGAGTTCGATGGTGGTGGGGGAGGATACCCACTACCTGAGGCAGAGGATGTAGTACCACCTTGCACTCTTGTGCCTAACCTTGGCATCCACACAAAAATTACCTGATGGTATATTAGTTATAATCAAACCCCATGAAAGTGGAATGCCTTCATACCATTGGGTCTGACTGAGATTGTTCAACAGTTTAAAGCTGACTTAGATGAGTATCACATCATGATACTTCTGTAAAATATTGGAAAATTCTCTACTATTACCAATCTCTGGTGTGATCTCAACCAATTTCTGTTTCATCATAATGGTAAAAAAAAACATTTTTACAAGGTTTCTGTATCACGTGTGGAACATGTGTTTGATGATGTTTACTCATGAAGTTTTTTTAAATTATTCTAAGAATGGCTATTAACTCACAGCTTTTGCATGGAAATGGTATAATCTTTATCCTCAAAACTAACGGCAAACTTTCTCACTGCCTCTCCTGTTGTTCCCTGAACATCATACAACTGAATCTTCTCTTGAACTCTTGTTGATAGTAATCACCTACACATTCCTTACGAGTCTGAAACTTACCTCTAGCCTTTGCCTGAATGGTAAAATGGATTAAGTTAATAGAGTTTGTCTATTAATCTGGTTTTTATCCACACCATTAATAACTTCCATTTCATGGATTGGTCCTTGCCTTTGCTTTGTAATTACAGTAGAGTTAACTAAAGCAAAACCTTGGTACAACTTCATGAATGTGTTCTCGATCCATGAGAATCGTCGACACCGTTGACCGTGGAAGTTCTAGCTATTGTCCTATTGTGCTTAGTCTTTTTCCTCACCCATACTGATTAATCACATTCAGTTTTATTTCATTCCTAGCTGATATCCTTCTTGCCTTTTTGGCATGCCAAATTGTTGACGATGAAAGTGCCCTTTCTTTCAACATACTGCAGCTCAATTTACACCTGTTCTTGGGACTGATACGAGCTTGAGATGTTAAGTGGGTCACAAATATCATCTAACTTGTCTGATTGTACACTGCTACAGACAGATGGAGT
This sequence comes from Macrobrachium nipponense, assembly GCF_015104395.2. Taxonomy (NCBI): domain Eukaryota; kingdom Metazoa; phylum Arthropoda; class Malacostraca; order Decapoda; family Palaemonidae; genus Macrobrachium; species Macrobrachium nipponense. The sequence goes on from NC_087216.1 coordinate 30,738,190, forward strand.
ACAATTAAATGTTAGTATGCATCAAAGATCTTTGGTGTCAACATTTTAAATGGATGAATATTAAACTTATCAATCCTTCCAACCTAGCCACATGTTCTTTATAACTATTTAATCGTATAATCATATGGATGGATATAAAGTTTGAGTGTGTGTGGCCTGCTTTACATATATTGTTGGGACTGCTACTCGCAAGCCCTGCCTGCTTCATAATGTTTTTTTATTTTCCTCATTTTTGTCAATTTCTTTATACTGTTGTAACTGTAAACTGTTACAAGTTGTACCTGTCGTAAGCTGATGCCTATCTATACTAATCTGCTATCAAGCGGCTGAATAAGGCTTCTTGCATTAGCATAGAAATAAAAAGCGCATATGCTGTCAACCACTGACTCTTCTATAACAGGATGTGCTCAACAGTTGAGCAAAAGCAGTCCTTATCTGTCATTAGGAAGGTGTTCCTGAGATCAATTTTACACTCGGCACAAACATATGTTTAATCCATCTAAACGTATGTTTGTCCATCCGTGAGCGCAACAAATAACAGGGCTCAACAGTTGAGCAAAAGCAGTCCTTATCTGTCATTAGGAAGGTGTTCCCGAGATCAATTTTACACTCGAAACAAACATATGTTTAATTCATCTAAACATATGTTTGTCCATCCGTGGGCGCAACAATCAACAGGGAGAGAGTCAAATTCTTAAAATACCTGAGCTTGCAATATTTCCTAACACCGAATTAAAATTTGTGCATTCTTGCCATGGTAACACAACACAAAACAAGCCTTTCTTTGCTGGTTTTAATTTCTTTCACTGTAAGCTCTGCCCATCATCCAGTGCTGTTGAATAGGCTTCTTTCAGCAACATTGTAAATTTCTTCAGGAATTAAGTTGAATTCTTCCTTTATTTCAGCAAACTCCTTGAATTCAACAGCTGAAGGCTGGTTGGCTGGCTTCCTTTCATTAGATATGTCCAACTTTCAAAAGCTATGATGAACTTTGAAACAAGTTAACCTTCCTTCTATCATAAAACCTTCCAGCTTCTTTACTTAAATTTTTTTTTTTTTTTTTTTTTTGGCAAATTCACAGCCTTTCTCTTGAATTATAGGGCTTTGTACTCACATGTCATAAATGTTGAAGAACACATATAATACTCTCATTAAATAATACATGCTTTAATCCCTTTTTGAGCCACTTGATTTCAAACTTCTGCTTAATAATCGGTTTGTTTTTATATTTAATATTACAAGCATTGGCGAAAATACAACAATTTTGCACCACATGACAATGAACTTCTGGAGACTGAAGTTGTCAGAAATAATTAGCAGGAAAACAAAGCAGCCTCTCTATGAATAAAGTGAGATTAATTTACAGGAACAGAAAGAAAGGGTGGTAGCATTGGGTGATTGGCAATTAGGGCCTTCAAGCAAATCTGTATGTGTACTTAAGAAGAGAAATATAAAAATAAAGCCATCCATGGCAAGGAAAAATGCATATATATTCCCCATTTCTTTAAAAAGCATTAAACTATTTCTTTAATCTCTCTCTGGATAACTCGTTGATTTAATGGCACTTGGGAGGAAAATATGCCAGTTGCTTGAGTTCTATTATTTAAATACTAGATATGAGGGAGTTTACTGTATATGGTCTGTATCCTGAAGTTTGGTAAACTAGCTATACAAAACCTGGTTTTATCTAGCATAAACATAATTATTCCTTACATTTAATTAATATGTACCCCATAAGATCAACACCACTTGAAAATCATTTTTCAGTTTTCACATAAAAAATATTCCTTCTAATTTAATTCCTTGAAAAATACACATTTGAACATCTTTAGCTTACCAGTGGTGCTTTTGAGTATTTCTTCATTATTTCTACTGCCTTTTCATTAACGGGTCGCTCCTTTACCCCTGCTTCATACACAAAGATGCCCTTTCCTGACTTTCGACCTGAAATTAAATAATAGCATATCTTTTATTTAATGGTACAGTGGTGTGGTCATGCTTTTAATAATAATATAAAAAAAAAAGGCATGAAGAGTAAGGACTAACCAAAACAAGATAAATGCTGCACATTAAGAATAGGGAAAATTACACATTTTAAATGTAATCTGCATTTATCCTAGGATTCAAACATACTTTCATAAATGTTTCATAAATGGAGTTACTCTCGCAACGAGCGCTTCAGCTGTCTTGTGTCAAAACAAAATCCTAAGGCCTGATCCAACCTCATGCAGTCGACTTCCAGTGTTAATCAAACTTCTGCAGCTGGTCTAATGTACTTACTGGGGATAGACTGACTATGGAGGGGCTGTTGAGGAGGGTAAAAATTACTTGTATGAAAGTGTAGGTTAGTATCAGGATAAATACAAATTACATTTAAAATTCATTTGTTGTGACAGGAATAAATACCTCCACTTTCATAAATGGAAGGCACTAACTAGGGTGGATGGATGGAAGGCACTAACTAGGGTGTTTAGGTCATAGGCCTAGGCACTTTTTTATTTTTTGTGTAGTTTTACCAGACACCATTGAGTTACTCTACTAGGCCTGGCCCAAAGGATTAGTTATTTGCCAACTTTACTTCGTATAGAATTTTAGAAATGTTTCTACAGAAAATTTATTTTCTTTCACTGTGGTTTTTAAAGTATGTTTCTTGGGTGGTGATACTTCTGGTATGCCATTAAAATATGAAATTTTTTTAATCAATTTGTATTTTTCATAACTAACAAACCCTCAGTCTTAACATTAGGATAATAACTTAGCGCCAGCTGGACAACTGGGTAAAGTTAAAAAATTGTGCTTATGCCAAATAGGGACTATTGGCATTCTGAGCTTGGTCAACGAGTCATGTGGAGCCACCCACATATAGAATATCTTGCGTTCTGACATAACACAATTATTGGGGGATTGTGTGACCTAGGCCCTATCCAGCTACTGACATAACATCCTGTACTTGAAAGAATCCCTGTGGCAGAGCTTGTCCACCCCATGTAAAACAGGAGTGGAGCCGCGGTTTACATGTTGAGGAACTTGGGGGCTAAGCCTGTCAGGTAAAAGGATATGGATGTGGTTTGGCAGTTACATACTCCTTTACATACTCTTATCTTTAGTACCTGTAGGAGGAGGGAGTGGTTCCTCCTATATGACACTGAGGGAGCAATGGCCCTGATGTCATGGGCTTTCATCTTTTCCAGAGAATCTGCTGTGTACCTGTGTTTCGATGGCACCTTACGTTGTACTCCTGTACCAGAAGGTTGGGTGGTTGGGAAAACTCTCTTGTGACATCCACTAGCAAGTACAACAGGTCGGCATACTACTCAGCCTGTGACCACAGGAGCTAACTGGGTCATCCGTAAACCTTGGGACTGGTAGAGCCTGTTTAGTATCCTTCTCAATAGACTGAATGGAGGGAAGTTGTACGTCTATATTGTCCCATTGATGCTGGATAGAGTCCTGCACCGCCATCCTCTGGTCTGGGATTGGGGAACAGTACAACAGCAACTTTGCGTTAACGGCTGTCACAAGAAGATTGATCATGGAGCCCTGCTACAGATCTAGAAGGCTGTTTATTATTTTTTGGTTCAGAGACCACCCAATCCCAATGATCTGATCCTTTCTGCTTTGTAGGTCAGCCACATTTTTTCTTTCCTGGAATGATGTCAAATGTAGGGATTTTTGAAGGACTTTATGCTTAGGTTAGTTAAGATAAAGGCAGAGAAGGGAAGCAGATAGATTGCAAAAATAAACAGTTTGGTAGTTCATAAACCTGTCATTTCTTTCCCCACCCTTCCTGGAGTCCTTTGTTATCCTTACTCAGTCTATGGCTTTTTCCTCTGCTAAGCTTTTGCTAGTGCCAAGACTTCCTCTTTAGCTGCACCTTCCACTCCCCTTTCAGTTCAGGAAAGCGCAATGAGAAGTTAGAACAGGACGTAAACCTAATTTTAGTCAGTTAACAGTTTGCCTGAATTTATGTTGGAGAACCATTCTGGGGTCCCACCATCATGTACGATTATTTTTAAGTTCCCCTGGGCGCAGTGTGGTTCTGTGCCCTCAGTCACCTGCCTCTCCTTTTTCATGCCCTGAGTCTCATTTAATGTGTTAGCAGATGTACAATCTTTGCTACGTATTTGACTTTTACCATTATCAGCATCTACTGTAATACAGGCGGCCCTCGGTTAGCAGCAATTTTCGACGCTAAGCGATTTTAAAGCCTACGGCCGCTGCACACCTTTCAAAATTCTAGACCAGTCAAACGGGGCCGTAATCCCGCAATGGTGCAATAAGTAAAATTATATTTTTGCAAATACATAGTACTATAGAATTTACTGTACAGTACATTTTAGTATTATAATACTGTAATGTGAAAAAAGCCTAGCTTTGATCCTTTGGGTGTCTAGAGTATGTAAAGATTGAATAAGGTTTTATACAGTGTACAGGTAGCTGTAGTTTTCAAGTTACAATAATTCGTTTTACGATACGTAATCCGATTTTATGAGAGACCAAATTACAATAGCCTAACTTTATCCCATCTTCTAGTTAAATAAGTTCAAAAACAGCAAGAGAGAGTGAAGAAAGTATGGTTATACTCGTTGCGTAAACATGTACAACCATGAACAACCAAACAAAAAAAAAATCCGTTTGGCTTGTATTTCATTCATCATACTATAGTACACTACTACCGTAGTTGTTACAAACGATGTTATGCTGAACAGAACTGAGATATCTTAATGCAATAACTTTATTTGCTATAGATCAAAGATCAATCCAGATCAAAGATCAATCGGGAAATATACTTTTAAATTCAAACCTAGTTATAACTGAAGCTGAGAAAACTGTTCAAGCTGCTAATGACTATTATCGTGCATCGGCAACAAGGATAAAACTTCAGTAAACGTATGCCATCGAACACAACCGTAGATAAAATTGAGATAAAAGCATTTTAATCAAAACTCCTGTGCTTGAAAGAACATGTTTTACTGTTGGTTTCACGCCGATATAAGATAAATAATGCAAAGTTCGTATTACGATGATATAAAGGAAAATTGCGAATGGAATGACGTAAGTTTTTTACGCAACAAACATGCCGCCAACGTAATCTGTTAACGAAAAAAAAAATAGTTCACAATCACAACAAGACCTATTCATTTCATATTTCCACCTAAAAACACATCGTATAAGGAAAAATAACCTTGTCTTACATAAGTCAAGTATATAGATATTCGTTAACACTAACTAGAAGCAAGAAAATTTGTTCAGAATTGTGTTAAATATGGCAAAACAAACTCTTATTCGCCATCAGCTGATTTCAAACCAAAACATTGGCCCTCCGTGGAATACTGGCTTAGATTTGCTGTAGTATTTTATAATACAATAATATGAGAATACATACAATATTATTGGATACAGTGAAGTAATGTATAACTTTTTAAAGGATTTATGGAAAAGATGAATACTTATTATATAACACCATGCATTTTTCGGAACAGTGGCGGACAAGAACGAACATGAAAAAACATCCTCTGACAACGTGGTAGCAATCTTTGTAACTTGATATTTTTGGAAGAGCGGCTTACAAGAACGAACATGAAAAAACATCGTATTTGATAACGTGAAGGGCAGTTTCAAAAGCTGCCTTTGTATCGTATTTCTGCGTAGAAATAAAAATAACCTATACGTAATACATTTTTATACACATTTTAAACATAAAACTATGAACATTTATAAAATCGACACATCGATCACTAAATTTGTACTTTTTTTAACTCGATACTTTCGGAAGAGCCGCAGGCGGCGGCTTACAAGAAAGAACATGAAAAAACATTCTCTTTGATAACGTGAAGGGCAGTTTCAAAAGCTGCCTTTGTATCATACTTCTGTGCAGAAATAAAAATACCCTATACGTAATACATTTTCATAACCATTTTAAACATAAAAAAGCATGAATATTTATAAATCAACACAAATTTGCACTTATGTAACTCGATATTTTTGCATAGAACAGCGCCAGAGGCATATATTTTACCCTAATACCTATGTAATAACTCTCCATAAAATTTTTTAATATCATTTGCATAACCCTTGTGGTCCGAACGGCATTTCTACAAATGTATGAACTCGTTAGACATAACGGCGCTAGCGGCGCTGTTAACCAAAACTTGTGCAGTAAAAATACCTTAAAATGCCTTATCTTTTTAATGAATATTTTTGATGACAGCCGTAAAACCGATTTGCCGCTAAGCGATTGCGCCATTAACCGCGGGCCGCCTGTAATAAGACTGATAGCACTGATAGGAATAAATTATATAGGTATAGACATTATCAAAATATGTTTGCTATGAATTGTACTTATTCGATCATACATTGACTCAGTGTAGGTATAGAAAGTGTTAATAATGTGCCTAAATCCTTGTCTGCCATTCCTCTTTCTCCTAAAAACACATATGTTCGTTCTTTACAATCTGTTTCTTTGGCTATCAGCGAGTTTCTCATTCTGTCCCTATTAATATTTCTATTTCCAAATCCTACTATGAATACAGTATCTTCTCTAGTTTCCTTGCTAGATGTTATTCTAGCTGCTTTGTTTTCTAAGGATGTGTTGTCTGGGAATGCTCTTAAGTCTACAGTATAAGATCGTTTTTGGATGATGCAGGGATGTAGGTCGTTGTTGTCGCGTCTCTTTCCCCCCACCCCTCCCCTCAACATGTAGGTTGTTGCTGAGACTCTACTCCCCCCCATCCCCTTAAAACTTTTCCCTTTTTCTTTAGCACCTGGTGATGTTTTGTTGTCTTTCGCTCAGGCAACTTGTGATGACTCAGGTGGGCTGCTTGAGCCACTTCAGCCTGTATTTCTTCCAGTCTCCCATTTCATCAAGTTAGGGATTCATTATGGAAGTCTCAACTCCTTCTCTAGCAGAAGAAGAATGAATAGGAGGAATCTCCTTAGGATTTTTGGCATTTGTTGATATCCTAGTTTCATGAATCTTGGGTTAAAACTGATACCAACAAGTAAGCCTATAAAATGTAGATGTAAACATGGGGCAAGTTACAAAATATTGAGATGAATTGGAAAATTAATTAGCGAAATGAAATTAATATCAGTGATAAAATATTCTCCTGTGTACTGTAAATATATAAGTATGATATTCAGTAAAAAAAACTAAAAAACTAAACAGTATCTCTTTGCATAAGACGAAATGCCAAGTGTATGCTAGATGTAACCATGGAGTAAGTTACATACAAAAAAGGCAAGTTACATGTACAAGGTTTCCTTGATATTACAAGGCGAAATGGTAAATTGATGATTACAACAAAACAGAAGTTTAATTTGTAATACATTTCTTACAAACAAACAAAATATGAGTCTAGTCTACAGCACAATTTGAATGATGCAATATTCGCCAGTATAATTCCCATAAAGGAACAAAACAAAGTAAAAAGGCAAATTTACTGAATTCCAGATAAAATACAGGAATATGGTTATTATAAAGAATGATAAAGTTACTGTATAAAAATAGACTCTCACAGTGATAAAACCATGGTAGGCTATAGGTAAAAGTAGTTAGGCTATGGGGCAGCCTATATGTTTCTGTAGACTGAATTGCAAACCAATTTACATTAAAATCAAATTCTGACATGCATGCAAGAACTTGACCTCGTCATAACTCAATGCCTAGCTGTATCCCCATTTTGTCTTAAAAAAAACAAGTAGGGCTTAAAAAGCAACCAAAAGGAGAAACCAAAACAGCTCCATCTCATATGCAGGAATAACCTTTGTCAACAGACAGGGTCATAACTGTTCTCACTTATTCAAAGCCCAGTTAATGTAAGCATGAGAACCCTCCCATGCAGCATCAGAAATGGCCTTGATCATTCAAGTCAAAATCTTTAAGACTTCCCTGATAAAATTCCGCTGATGTCCTGAACACTTTAAGCTGTCACCACCAACTTTCTCAGCTGGTGCCACAAACTCTCTAAGCTGGCACCAATAACACTAAGCTGGTGCCAAAAACTCTAAGCTGGCATCAATAACTCTCTAAGCTGGATCATTAACCCTTCAAGCGGACACAGGAAAGAGGCGATCATACCGAGTGAAAGGTCCGATGTAAAAAAAACTCCATCACAGCATATCCAAAGCACTTTTGTCAGTCTCAAGAATATGTCTCTTCAAAGGAATGAGACAGCAAAGAAAACAGAATCTTTGACCAAAGACAATTAAAGCTCCAGTCAAGTGCCAGTTCATAAGAGATGGCGCTCCACGACTTCAAAAAAACCAGGAAAGCAAAAGCCAACACTTAAAAAGAGGCTTTGTGCACCAGTATTTGAGAAAACGTACAAAACACTCTCTAACTGATGTAAAAAGCTTTAGTTTCTTCAAATACTTAATGGGTGCAAAAATACTATGAGGATATAGCAAAGCACAACGCTGCTGTAAATGCTGAAAAACCTGTGTGAATGGCCACTCGCTTACCAACAGATAGAAGCTATCTTTAACAGTAGGTAAGATTCATTCCAAATAAATAGTTTGAATATTAATAAAAAATGATTATGCTAACTTCCAACAGGTGACAAAACCCATGTTATCTGCAATGTTAACAATTCTGCAGTTCCTCACAACTCAGTTCTTTATTTATCCACATAACAAAGCAATGGTTCAGTAAGTGGCAAATATTGATAAAATTATACTGATAACTGTTGTAAATAATTTTTACACAGAAAACTGACCTCTTAGCTCATACACCCTGTATTAAAACTGATAACAACCTAGAAATGAAGGCTTAAAACTTCTTTTCACAAATCTTCAACACATTAGATCAAATTAAAATACCTGTGAGGGCTAAATTCATCTTTAAATAATTTGTAAAAGAAACTGACCCAAAACTTTGATTGTACAACCTGAAAATCAATAGATAACAACTTACCAAGAAATCCAGCATCAACAAGACCTTTGAGAATACTAATATCAGCACTTCCAAATCTTTCACCAAATGCCTTGCCAAGGTCCTCACCAACATGCATAGCAACATCCAACCCTGTAGACATAAACACCATTAAATTTGCAGAGGGCACACTTTACAGCTACCCAATTCAATTATAAATAACTGACAAATACTAAAAAGAAAAATAATAAAAAGAAAAATAATAATAAAAAAGTTTTATTAGTATATTATTTTATACATACTTATATGAGCCAAATTGCTGAGTTTCAACCTGTAACTGTATTTTGTTGATAAAAAAAGTACCATGCTAACTGACCCACTTACCAACTTCATCAGCCAAAGTTGCATGTCCAACTGGCCACCCAAAGGCTTTAGAAAGCTTATCCATCTTCTTAGGATCAACACCTTCTTGGAATAATGTAACACATTCGGATAACATGGGTGCTAAAATTCTAGTAGTGTAAAATCCTGGGCCATCTTTAACCACAATGACAACCTGCAAAAGGACAGTGAATTGCTTTTAAGGTTATTGATATCAAAGTGTGAAAACTAACACTTCAAACCAAAATCTTTAAATACTGAAATGAAATACACCGGCACTTTAAAAAAAAAAAAAACTGGTCAGTGCTGTTGACTATCAGCACAGGTTCTTGCTCCTGGTGCAGCCTGTGACCAAACTACACTTTCAAATCATCCACCGCTGAAAAATTAACAAACCGACAGTCATGGCAACACTGAGGGATGCATGCTCCTGCAGACAGAGGATGAGAGAATAATGCTGTTGGAGGGACACTAACGGGAATACACGAATGCTGAGACTTCATTGTCTTCAAGCTTAGCCATTTTTTTTTATATAGAACGACAACTGACAAAATAAGCACTTTTTGTATAAAATAAAAAAAAAAAATTTCAGTTAGACTGCAATTTTCCTAATTATGTAGTACAACTTCATTACTGTTACCTGTTGGTGGTAAAATGGGCACAACATAGAAAAATATATCTCTCAATAGATCTTTTTATTTCCTTTATTTCCTTAACAATTACATTTTGAATTATAATAACTTTTTGCTTATATGTCACCTGTTTGTTCCATTTCAGAACCAAGCAAATGACACAAACAAAAACAAGGAAAAAGAGCAATATTCAAGAGAAACAACAGTTCAAATGTCAGCAAAACGGTGAGTTGGAACAAAGTTAAGAGAAGACATCTGCATACAATGGCAGCCAAAAGCAAAGTACAGCAGTCTCCACTTATCGGCGATCCAATTTTATGGCCCAAATTGGCGATTTATGGCGCCATAACAGGCCAAGTTTTGGTTATCGCCATAAGGTACTAATAATAAGAGTTATGACACCATAACCAACATAACAGAGGCTCCATTAACTGAAACTTGGTGCCATAAGGACCATAAATGGCAGTTTCGGTTAATGGCGGTCTTCGCTTATCAGCACCCCGCCGAGAACGGACCCTCCCCCCCCCACAATAACCAGTACAGGCAGTCCCCGGGTTACGACGGGTTCGGCTTACGACATTCCGAGGTTAAGGCGCTTCTCAATTATATTCATCAGACATCATTTCCAGGGTTACGAAGCCTAAAACGCTCATCTGGCAGATGAAATATGACACAAAAAATGCAAAATAATCAATATTTGAAGTTTTTTTGGATGAAAAATGCAATAAGAATGTGGTTTACATAGTTTTCAATGCACCCAAAGCATTAAAAGTAAGGTTTTCTTAGGATTTTTTTTGACGATGTTCCGGCTTACGACGTGTCTCAAGAACGGAACCCTCGTCGTAACCCGGGGACTGCCTACTTTTTTCAGTAAGTTTTAAAAGGCCATTCCACATTGTATTCAGAGGGTAAATCCCCATGAAAAGTATAAAACGTTAGTGTAGGAGGAATTCATCAACGAGACAGTGGAGGAGGGGGAAGCAAATATATTATTCCTTAACTCCTATCATAACTTATTCTTTCCAAAGAGAAGAAAACCACACTCATGCCTATACATATAGGCCAACACACACACAGCCATCGTGCACAACTGAAACGTTCAGTTTTTATAAAACTCATTCCTATACAGCCTAATGATTTCATCTCTGCTTGCTGTAGGTGACATAATGCAAATACAGAAAAACACAATAGTGTACAGAAGAAAACCAGCCAGAAATAGTCAAAATCATTACTGCTTGTTCATACTATCTACACAAGGACATGAAAGAAAGAATTATAACAAAAATGTAAACATTCCAGTGCTACTTGGTGGGAAACAGGTGATTATAGAGACAGCCTAGCACATTAGCCAAGCATTATTTTACTTATTTTGAATGCCAATTGTACCTAATGGTGCTAAGATATAAGCCAACTTTAACAGTAGGTAGGATTTATTTTGAATAATTATAGTTAAGAGATTATAGCATACCATAAAAGATGAGAACTAAAATCACCAACAATCCCTTTTTATATTTATGACAAATATTTAAAAGATGTACTAGGATGGGAGACTACAGGCAGTCCCTGGGTTACGATGGGTTCGGCTTACGACGTTCCAAGGTTAAGGTGTTTTTCAATTATATTCAGAAATCATTTCCGGGGTTACAACGCATGTTCCAGGGTTATGAAGCCTACAACACTGATCTGGCAGAAGAAATATGACACCAAAAATGCAAAATAATCAATATTTGAATTTTTTTTCATTAAAAATGGAATAAGAATGCATTTTACATAGTTTTTAATACACCCAAAGCATTAAAAGTAAGGTTTTCTTAGGATTTTTGATGATGTTCCGGCTTGCGACGATTTTCGGCTTATGACGCATCTCAAGAACGGAACCCCCGTCGTAACCCGGGGGGTGCCTGTATATTCCCTTGTATCAATGAGCTGAAGTGCGAGTATTGACATAAAAGTTGCCATGAAGTCTTTGCGGTCAATTCACATGAACTGAATATTTTCCTGCAAAACTGATTCAAATATTGTGGTCCAAAATAAAGATTATCATATACAGTCAGTTACCGGTTATTGGCGGACTCGGTTAACGTCCATCCGGTTTTATGGTGCTTGTCTAGGCCTCATAAAATCGTCTATTTATGGCGCCATAATATGCCAAGTTTTGGTTATCAGCACCATAAGGCACCGATAATATACAGGGTGTCCCAAAAAAATGTATACACATTTTAAATAATTGTAAACTTGGTATTTATTAAAATGGTATTAATTCAAAAATTGTAAAAATATTTAAAAGTATCATTTTATTGGTTTTTTTTTTCACTGCCTGTTTTCAAACTGAAGCCCATTTTGATCCAGACACTGCTGACAAAGGAAGCAATGGAATCGCACACACCAAGAAACAATTCCCTTGGTATTTGGGCGCATTTATGTTCACTGGCTTCTCTCAATTCAGCAACTGTTGCAGGTTTCATAGCGTAGACCTTGTCTTTTAGGTATCCCCATAAGAAAAAATCTAGTGGTGCGAGGTCTGGTGAACAGAGAGGATATTCAACCAAACCACTTCGTCCAATCCACCTGATTAGTAAGATCTCATCAAGGAAGGATCTAACATCGCGATGGTAGTGTGGGGGTGCTATTTACAATTATTAAAAATAGTCTAAATGCTGTGAAAAAAACAATAAAATGATACTTGTAAATATTTTAATATTTTTGGAATAATAAAATTAGAATAAACTCCAACTTACAATTATTTACAATGTGTATAAATGTTTTTTATACACATTGTGAGGAGAGTTATGCCTCTTTCTTCTGTCCAGGTTAACAGGTGTCTTGTTAACTGAAAGAGGGAGAAAGAGTGCGTGCCTCTTGCTTGCGTATGTAAGCCAGAGCCGTGGTGTTGTCCGAGTTTATCTGTATCACCCCGCCTCTGACTATCTCTTCGAAGAACTTTAAGGCTAGGTGTATGGCCACTAGTTCCTTGCAATTGATGTGCCAGGACACCTGTTCCTTTGTCCAGGTGCCTGACACCTCCCTTGCTCCTAGCGTCGCTCCCCATCCCGACTCCGAAGCGTCGGAATATAACACTTTGGTCTGGGTTCTGCAGGGCAAGCGATACGCCTTCGTTCTTTTGAAGAGGAAGGATCCACCACTTCAAATGATCTTTTACCTCTTGTGGAAGCGGGAAGATGTCCGAGAGTTGTCCCGTCTTCCAACTCCACACCCCTTTCAGGAAAAACTGAAGAGGGCGAAGGTGAAGCCTCCCCAGAGAAGAACTTTTCTAGTGAGGACAGGGTCCCTAAAAGGCTCAGATAATCCTCGCTGAACTGTTTTCTTTCTCTCTAAGAAGCTCGAGATTTTTGACAAACCTTGAGTGATTCTTTCTCGCGAAGGAAATACTCGAAAACCCCGAGAATCCATCTGAATCCCCAGATAGACCAAGCTCTGGCTGGGGATCAGCTGCGACTTCTCGAGGTTCACGAGTAATCCCAGCGATTCTATCATGTTCCTTGTTACTGATAAGTCCTCCAAGCACTGAATCTCCGACTTGGCCCTGATCAGCTAGTCGTCCAAGTAGAGGGAGATGTTTATTCCCTCTAGGTGAAGCCATCTTGCCACATTCGCCATCAGGTTGGTGAATACTTGCGGAGCTATAGACAGACCGAAGCACAGAGCCCTGAATTGAAAAATCTTGTCTCCTATTACAAACCGAAGATATTTCTTTGACAAATGGTGAATGGGAACGTGGAAATACGCATCTTGCAAGTCCGAGAGACCATCCAATCTCCTGGACGAAGAGCCGACATTACTGAAGCGGACGTTTCCATGCGAAACTTCTTTTTTCTGAACAAAGCGATTCAGAGCGCTTACGTCCAGAACTGGTCTCCACCCCCCGATGCCTTTGGTACTAGAAAAAGGCGATTGTAAAATCCCGGGGAGTGTGGATCCTGCACAAGTTCGATGGCCTCCTTTTCCCACATTTGTTCCACCATTTGAAGGAGAGTCTTTCTCATTACAGGGTCTCTGTACCTCGCTGACAGTTCCCGAGGCGTAGATGTTAGGGGAGGGCTGTCCTCGAAGGGGATTACATATCCTTTCTTTAGGACCGACACTGACCAAGGGTCGGCTCCCCTTTTTGCCCATACTCCTGCAAAGTTCAGGAGTCTGGCGCCCACTGGTGCTTGAATGAGCAACAAGTCATTTGGTTTTCTTGAAAGGCCTAAAGGAAGACCTTCCTCTCTTGTCAGAGCTCTTCTTTCTGGCAGGGGGGACGAGCCGCCTGCACGCCTCCACGAAAGGGCTTGCTGAGGAGGACGAGAGTCCTTCTTAATCGCCGACACTACAGGGCGTCCTTTCTTGGGACGTTTGTGTTAGTAGGTCCTGTGTCGCCTTCTCAGTTAGCGAGCGAGATATATCCTTCACTAACTGAGAAGGAAACAGATGATCCGACAGAGGGGCGAACAATAAAGCAGTCCTCTGGCTCGGAGAAACCCTTTTGATAATAGGGATCCATATACTGATCTCTTCTTCAGGAGACCAGCACCAAAAAGGGAAGCCACTTCTCCCGAACCGTCCTGTACTGCCTTGTCCATGCAAGACAGGACGCTATGGAGAATCTCTGGGTTTTTAAGAAACTCCGGATCTTTAGATTTGTTGGCCAGAACTCCGAGTGACCAATCCAGAAAGTTGAACACCTCTAAAGTGACAAAAAGTCCCTTTAGAAAGTGTTCAACTCCGAAGTGCTCCACGTCGATCTGACCGATCCTAAGGAGTGACGTCTAGAGGCCTCCACTAAATTGGAAAAGTCCGCATCTGCCGAGGCAGGCAGAGAAAGACCCATAGTCTCTCCTGTCCCATACCAAATACCTCTCTTTCCATGTAGTTTGGAAGGAGGCATGCAGAATACCCCGTCTTCCCAACTCTTTCTTCTTGTCCATCCAAGAATCTAAGAATGGAGTGCCTTCTTCATAGAAATTGCAGGCTTCATTTTCAGAAAGGCCGAAGATTTTGCCGTAGCCGAGCTCGAAAAGAGAGAACGAGGAGAAGGAGGAGCCGCCGGACTAAGAGTCTCCAAACTCTTGTAGCAGTAATGAGGCTAAGACCTTGTAACTCGAGAGTCCCTCATTTGCAGGAGGTTCGTCATCAGACAAATCGTCTAAACCTCGATCAGACGAAGGAGAAAGCTCACGTTTGGAGGGAGAGTCCTTCCAAGACCTCCTACGATCTGAAGGAGAGGAGCTCCTATTTGGAGAAGAGTCATAAATTCCAGGAACGAGTCTCCGACTCCTGTCTCCTGGCTCTTGAGTCTTGCCTCCTGACTCCTGCCTCCTGGCTCCTGACTCCTGCCTCCTGCCTCCTGACTCCGGACTCCTGCCTCCTGACTCCTGCCTCCGGACTCCACCGGACTCCGGGACTCCGGACTCCGGACTCCGGACTCCGGACTCCGACTCCGACTCTGACTCCTGCCTCTGACTCCTGACTCCTGCCTGCTTGCCTCCTGGCTCTTGCCTCCTGGCTCCTGCCTGGATGACTCCACACTCCTGGCTCTTGCCTCCTGCCTCCTGGTTGACTCCTCACTCCTGGCTCTTGGCTCCTGCCCTCCTGGTGACTCCTCACTCCTGGCCGGTGCCAGACGTCTGATAGGTTCATCCAGGTTCGTACAGGAAACCTCACCTCGAGTAGGAGGATGATCCTGGCGGCAGATACCTCCATACGTCTGGAGGATCTTTTGATCTCGGAAGGAAGAGTCTTTCCTTCTAGGAGGCTCCTTTGACAGAACTCCTACAAAAGACGAAATCTGCTCTTGCATAGCCATCATGAACCTCTTCGTAACCTCCTCTTTATCCTCTTCGGAGGAGGGGAAGGAGGAAGGGGAGGAGTCCATAGCCTCCACCTCCTGCCTCCTTCTCACTCTGTTTGAAAGAATGGCTCTTCTTGCCTTCTTCACTCCCGAAGGAGACTCCTCAGGGAAGTTTTTCTTGGGCTCGAATCAATCGTCGGAGCCTTCCAAACTCCTCTTGAGTGGTTCGAGATCGATCTGAATCCCTCCAATCACGTCGGAGATGAAGATCCCGACGACGAAAAAACACTCACGCAGGACGCTTTTACAATAGCGATCATTGGCAGTCTGGGGTGTCACAGAAACCGCCGAAGGGACACCTGATCGGTTGGGGATTCTCCACAACCTCCTTTCGGTTTTCGACATTCCTTCTCCTCTGGGCATGTGAGCTTGGAAGAGGTCTAGACCTAGAGCGTTGCTGAGCCGACCAGATGCCCCCTCCACTATACTGGGGACACTCATATCACTGTCCACTGAAAAATCACTAGCCTTACCTTGTATGGCAGCCATTTTGTTTTCCATCAACTTGAAGGCTGCTTTTAGATCCGCAAGTTCTTTCGCTGAATCTACAGGTTCTGCAATAGGAGAAGGGGCTGCAATGGAAGGAGAAGTAGCAATACTTACCCTTGGGGAAGATCCCAGCTAGGAATTAGTTCAGATCTCGAACTACTTAAACTTCTATAAGAAGCCTTCCTCACTCTTTCTCTCTCTAACTTTTTCAAATAATTAGTAGTTAGATTCTTCCATTCGTTCTCACTCAAATTCTTCACATTCCTTGCAAGTACAGGCAGTCCCCCCGGGTTACGACGGGGGTTCCGTTCTTGAGATGCGTCGTAAGCCGAAAATCGTCGTAAGCCGGAACGACGCTTGGAAATATGTCTTAAACTAATAAAAAGTTATAAAAACCTTACTGTAATCCTTTGGTTACACTACATGTTGTTTCCTGTAGTTTTATGTACAACCTGGAGTTATTTTCATAAAAGAATGTTGGTTCTTGAAGGTAAAAACTATTGTAATCCTCTGGTGACACTACATTCTTGAAGTTTTATGTACAACCTGGAGTGATTTGGCAAATCTTGAGGGCTACAAGAACAGCTGATTACTATTTACGTATCATATAGACTAATTAAAGTAAACGTATCTTTAAATAGGCTTATACTATATTATAATGTATCAACAAAACATTTCCTGCTTGAGTCAGAGGCCGTTTAATGAAGAAACGAACACTTCTCTGTCCTATCTGTTCAGAAAATAAATGTTACGTCAATCCCCGAGACGGTGACCATTGTTGCCAAGCGTCTCTCTCTCTCTCTCTCTCTCTCTCTGATCAAATTACACTGGAACTTTGACATATGATTGCCCTTATATACGAATGTTTGAGATACAACAGAAAATTTTGCGAAAATATAAGCTTTGATATACAACGAAATATTTGAGATACGATTTTGCGATGAGTGTTAGTTGTATAGGCGGACCGATGAATGGCGTTCAGTCTGTTTGTTTGTTGTGCTGTATGTTAACACGTCGTTGTTAAGTTCGTTGTATTTGCGCCTATTTTTCGTGTTATTTTGTCTATTTTATTATTAACCATGGGTCTCACAAGCTAAAGACAAAGCAGGTGATAAGAAAAAAACCCAAGAAAATTATTTCGATGGAAGCAAAACATGAAATTATAGCAAAGCATAAAACCTTCCAAAGGCATCACTATTATTTCTAAACTACAAACTGATTAAAATAAAAAAAATAAAAATTAGTTTAGCAATGTTATTTCATTTGTGTTTATTACGTAGTTATTAGTGTACATACGTAAATAAAAAGAGAACAAATCGTTCCCTGCCACCCTTCCATACCTCCTCCCCTGCTGGCCTCACGTCATCTTTCGTTGTGTTAAGTAAAATTCCTTTCTTTTTTTTAATTGATTTTATTAACATTATTTATCATTTATCACATTGCTGTTATTTTATCATTATGTGTGTTTATTACTCGTTTATTTGTGTATAAATGTGTATATTATATGTAATTTAGCTGTGTTTAGGTGTGGTTTCATACCGCTAGAACGGATTAATACATATTACATTATTTTAAATGGGAAAAAATGCTTTGAGATACAACTGTTTTGATATACGACGATGGTAACGGAACCAAATTAAATTCGTATGTCAAGGTTCCAGTGTACTGGATAATGTCTCTCTTTGGATACTTCGATTTTGCCAAATCTTGAGGGCTACAAGAACAGTTGATTACTATTTACGTATCATATAGGACTAATTAAAGTAAACGTATCTTTAAATAGGCTTATATTATTAGTATCAACAAAACATTTACTGGCATGAGTCAGAGGCCGTTTAACGAAACGAACACTTCTCTGTCCTTAACTCGGAGCGTCGGACACCTCTCTCTCTCTCTCTCTCTCTCTCTCTCTCGTTGTAATCTAACCAGAAACTTCGTTTTGTTATTATTACTGGAAACAAGCAATGATTTTTTTCATTATTTGTGCTTTTGGACTGTTTTATGTAAACTTTGCCACTGCAAGCTAGTATGTATTCATTCGCTCGGAAACTAGTTCCGCATATGAGGCGTCACTAAAAATCATAGAAAAAATACGACATAAAAAAGTGTCGAAAACTCATCATAACCTCAAAATTTTTGTTGTAATCTAACCAGAAACTTATTATTATTAATACTGTGCTAAACTATAAAGGATTTTTATCATAGTATGAGTTTTTTGAAAAGCGTCGTTAACTCGGAGCGTCGGAAGCGTCAGCGTCGTAACCTCGGAACAAGCGTCGTAACCCAGGACGGATTTTTCCATAGAATATTTAAGAAAAAGCGTCGTAACCTCGGAACGTCGTAAGCCGGAACCGTCGTAACCCGGGGACCGCCTGTATTAGTAAAAGAACATTCATACTCCCTGCAACCCTTGCATACAGTGTGAGGGTCTACCGAAGCTTTCGGCAACCTCACCTTACAGCCTACATTCACACAACGTCTCACAACCATTCCAGAGTCAGACATTTTTAAAGAAAAATCCAAAATCAAGTCCACAAAACAGTCCACAAAGGCGTATGCCAATCCAACAATCCAGATACGTCACCAAAAGTCGGTCAAGAAGATCAATTGCCGGTGGAAAAAAGAAAAAAACCAATCGAGAGGAACCAAACAACAATGTTGATGGCCCGGGCGACAGAAGAATTCTGATTAGAAAACGGGAATGGTTCCTAGTCCTGCCACCCAGGGCAGGGCGGTAGATCACCTGACCTACCGGTAGCGTGTGCCGCGAAATTTGAAATTCTGTCGGAGCGACGGAGGTCTATAGCTAAGTATATATCTGGCAGGGGAAGTTGAATGTATAAAAACCTTACTTTTAATGCTTTGGAAGCATTGAAGACTATGTAAACAGCATTCTTATTGCATTTTTCATAAAAAAAAACTTCAAATATTGATTATTTTGCATTTTTGGGAGTCATATTTCTTCTGCCAGATGAGCGTTGTAGTTGTCATAACCCTGGAACATGCGTCGTAACCCTGGAAATAATTGCTGATGAATATAATTGAAAAGCGCCTTAACCTCTGAACGTCATAAGCCGAACCCATCGTAACCTGGGGACTGCCTGTATTGGATATCATAGCAAACTTCCTGTCCCTAGGCGATTAAAAGTAAGATAAGCTTACAAAAAGTGTACTAATCTAAGCACACTGAAAACACTTGTAAGACATTTGTTAATATTTTCCAATCCTAAGCTATGACCAAAAAACACCACCATATTTGAGGAACAAAGGTATCAAGGCAATCTTGTAAATAGTACAGATGATCGGGTTACGAAAGTTTCGGCTCATGTTGTTTCCTGGTTACGACGAGGTTCCTATAAATGATTAAATAATTCTTGTTTTCAATTCGAGATTATACTATTTTCACGTATTTTTAAGTCATGCAGTATTATACAGAATTGTTTTTGCATGTTAGAAAGGAAAAAATAAAATGTAGATTTATGCAACATTGAAAATTTAGTATTTTTCCCATGCTTTGAAACTAATGAACTTGATAGAATTTTGTCTGATATTGAAGTTCATGAAGTAAACAATGCACACTGCCATCAACTATTGAAAAAATACATACTAAAAATTTTTAGGGAGAAAGGATAGAGAAAATGGGAATTCATCAAAGAACAAGTTAAATCAGGAACATAATTTTAATTGTGACCCTGTCTGTCCGTATCTCTGAATGTTCACAAGTAGGGAGGTGACTGTACATATATTTTACCATTTACGGTGGAACCTCAATTTTCGTAGACTTTTTCTGACAAAATTTTGTCTTCGGTTTCGTACTCTCAGAAATGCTCCTTCCGGGCCCACTGCGTGACTAGGCTCCGTACTAGCTCCCAAACAAAGCATCCCATGTTCTCTCGTGACCCATTCTGCTTTTGTGGTGCTTTTTTATTTGCATACAGTTGCTAAATAAGCCAAAATGAGGCCAAAGACAGTTCCAAGTGCCAGCCCTTCTGTAAAAATGGCGAGACACACTAAAGAATTTAAGAAAGAACTCATAGCAAAGTTTTTGGAGTGTGTTGCATGCCAATCACAGTAAGAAAATACCTAAGTGCCCTGACTGCTAGTGAATTTAGGCCAGCACAGACTGGTTTGAAAAATTCAGAAAGCAAACAGACATACATAATGTGACTACTTCAGTGATTAAGGACATGTTTATAAAGTGGAGTGATGTAAAAGATTTTGTGGAGAATTATTATACCAACAAAGATGTTGTAATCCTTATCTCCAACAGCTTTAATAATAATGCCGTGTTCTACTTTAATAAAATTTTAGAGACAGAAGAAACAAATGTGTCTGGACAGTTTTGTTGTTGTGGGACAGGGGTCCAGGGATTCTCAAGCTGGTCCAAGCCCCAGTAAAAAACGAAAGATGCAAAGTAACCCAGGTAGGTCTTTGATACGTGAAATCCTTCTGGAAGGGGATTCCCCTTCCAAACAATAACCTCTCCTCCTCCTCATCTCTCCATCTTCCATAAAGGTAAGTGATGTTAAATGTTCATTATTCGTTTCATTATTCACTTATATTTATTTCTCATTGTTTTCTGTGTAATACTGCGTTATTCCCTTTAAACTGTATTTTTTGTTTATATTTCTGGGGGCCTGGAACACATTAACCCTCTTATGCCGAAGCGTTAAAAAAAAAATTGTCTCCCGTGTGCCGGAGGTGTTTCAGAGTGAGCGAGGAAGCGTAAAAAATATTTTTTCAAAAAATCACAGCGCGCTTAGTTTTCAAGGTTAAGAGTTCATTTATGGCTCCTTTTTTTGTCATTGGCTGAAGTTTAGTATGCAACCATCAGAAATTAAAAAAATTATCATTATCATATATATAAATAATGCGATATATGATAGCGCAAAAAAGAAATTTCATATATCGTAATTGTATTTCAAATCGCTCTGTGCGCAAACGGTTTAAAGGTAACAGTTACTTTTTTTTCGTTGTAATGCACACTGAATTGCAATCATTTTGGATATAAACACATTGTAAAACGATAAAAGCAACACAGAGAAAATATTATCACAAAATAATGCATGAATTCGTAACGCACGGACGTAAACAAATATTTTTTTCAAAAATTCACCATAAATCTAAATATTGTCCTAGAGACTTCCAATTTCTTTCAAAATGAAGACAAATTATTGAATATTACTATACTTTAAGAGTATTAGCTTACAATTGCAGTTTTCGACCATATCTGACGAGTTAAAGTTGACCGAATGTCGAATTTTTTTTATATATATTTTTTATATGCAATTATTTAGGAAATAAGAAAAAAGCTACAAACTTCCAAATTATTTTTTTTTGTTTTATTCTACATGAAATTGCGCACCATTTTCATATATAAAACTCTATGAAATGCCTAATATGAAATGGAGCAAATATTCCGAGAATGGGAGGTACGCATTTCGGAGATTTGTGGCGGAGAATCCGCGTGCGGAAAAAAGGAAGGAAAGATGTTTTTTTTAAATTCACCATAAAATCTAAATATTTTGCTAGAGACTTCGAATTTGTTTCAAGATGAAGATAAATGACTGAATATTACTAGACTGTAAGAGTTTTAGCTTACAATTGCGTTTTTCGACCATTTCGGTAGAGTCAAAGTTGACCGTACGTGGTTTTTTTTCTATTTATCGTGATTTATATGCAAATATTTCAAAAATGAGAAAAGCTACAACCTTCAATTATTTTTTGTTGTTCTACATGAAATTGAGCACATTTTCATATATAAAACTTTATGTAACGGCTAATTTAAAATGGTACAAACATTACCACAATCGCACATATGATTTTTTCGGGAGAGTTACCACGCGGACGTAAAGAAAATGTTATTTTCATAAATTCACCTTTAATCGAAATATTGTGCTAGAGACTTCCAATTTGTTGCAAAATGAAGGTAAATGCTTGAATATTACTAGAATATAAGCGTTTTAGCTTACAATTGAGTTTTTTGACCATTTCGGTAGAGTCAAAGTTGACCGAAGGTTGAAATTTTGGCAATTATCGTTATTTATATGAAAATATCTCAAAACTAATAAAAGCTACAACCATGGGTTATTTTCAGTTGTATTGTGGGGGCAATGAAAATTTGCCAAACAACATTTTTTTTTCCATTATATAAAACTTTATATAACGGCTAATTTTAAAATGGTGCAAAGATTACCACAATCGCATGATGATTTTTTTCGGAAGAGTTACCGCGCGGACGTAAGGAAAAAGTTTTTTGTTTTTTTTTTTTTTTTTCATAAATTCACCATAAATCGAAATATTGTGCTAGAGACTTCCAATTAGTTGTAAAATTAAGGTAAATGATTGAATATTACTAAAATATAAGAGTTTTAGCTTACAATTGCGTTTTTCGACCATTTCGGTAGAGTCAAAGTTGACCGAAGGTTGAAATTTTGGCAATTATCGTTATTTATATGAAAATATCTCAAAACTGATAAAAGCTACAATCATGAGTATTTTATTGTTGTATTCTACATAAAAATGCACACATTTTCATATATAATACTTCATGTAACGGCTAATTACAATGGTACAAAAATTATGTCGAAAGTGACAAAAATAATTTCCGAGATGTGTCACAGATACTTTTTAGTGCGGCAAGAAAGAAATTCGCGCTTGCGCACCTGCGTAACGATTGTAAAACAAAACAACACCCTTGATCCCATGAACTCCCAGGCATCCCCCAAGGTGTTTGATTCAAAAGTTTTAGGCTGGTAGGCTATAAGTATTTTTTCCGCGAATTAAAAAAAAAAACTTTTGTAAGTCGACGTATACGTCCAGTCGGCACACGGGAGACAAAAATGTCGACGTAATACGTCCAGTCGGCGTAAGAGGGTTAAATTTACATTATTCCTTATGAGAATTATTGTTTCAGTTTTCGTACATTTCAGACTTCATGGGAGGTTTTGGAACGGATTATATACGAAAACTGAGGTTCCACTGTATGTCCTTCATATGTTTTTCTTAGTTCATACATGTCAAAAAAATATTGTGTTTTGACGTTCTAGAATATGACTATTACTGCGTTAGCAAGGTGGGTGATGTAGGTGCTTATTTAGGTATGTATTTCTGACTTATGTCGAATGTCGAGTTGCGACGCATCGTTAGGAACATGTCTCCATCGTAACCCGAGGATTGCCTGTACCAGAAAAATGGCCAAGAAACTTCCTAGCTGTCAAAAGAGGTGAAGAACCAGTTAATCTAATGAAAAAAAACACAGTACTTGTCGGTCTGTCAACATGTACAGGAACCTGCCCTTGTTATATGTGTTCAGGCTGGTGAGAAAACAAACAAAAAAAAAAAAACGAGCAAAGCAACATTAATTTTAAATATAGGTAATTTCAACAACCAACAAATTAATGAAGAAAAGAATTTTAAATAATATAAGAGAGATAAAATAATGCCTCAAGAAGTTATTGGAAACAATTTCTGGAAAGCAATAGTTCAGTTGTTAAGTCATACACCAGGTTATGAACTGTACACAGAAAATTACCAGTTTACTACTAGGGGTCCTCCCTACCGCTGGATGTCCACTCAAACATGTGGTAACCAGTTAACTACTAGGGGTCCTCCTTACAGTTGGATGTCCACTCAAACATGTGATAATGGGAAATGTTTCTTCAGTGAGTGTCCAGACATTAATTCACAATAAAAAATAACATTAAAAACTTATTAAAAAAGCACATACAAAATCATTCCATTTGCATGGTGATTATTTTTTATTATAATTCAATCCATATTCAATTAATTCCCTAACAGCTTATAGTAAGATAATCTGCAATACTAAGGATTCCAATGCTAAGTTGCGAAAGCTAGATTCAAATTAAATCATCTTTACGGCAGTCTGCCCTAAGCACTTTGTCAGTTACCCAAGGCTAGATCAACATAGATTTACTTTGCCTACCTTTCCTTGCTTGAGGCCAACATCACTGCTGACGCTGTGGTATCCTTAGAAGTTTTTATCTGTGGCAATTATTTCTAAGAGCTGCATTTTGTCCACTGGCGAGAAGTAGTGCATTCCTATAACCTGTTTATAAAGCACATAAATTCATTGTACTCAATATAATACTGTACTAAAATGAATATTTTGAAAAAGCCACTATAATTAACTAAAGTTCCACTATTAGATAAATTTACAACAAATATGACAATGGTGCTAATTAAATTTTGAGATGACAAACTGGATTATGTACTCTACAAAACCTTCTCTGGTGGTCTGCTACTGGCAGCTGCAATTTGGGTGATAGGCAGAGCTGAAGTATTAGAAGCAAAGATGCAATGTTCTGGTAAATGGGGTTCAACTTCCTTAATCACTCTGTGCTTCAGGGACAAATCTTCAAACACAGCTTCTATAACCATATCAACATTCTTAAACCCATCATACGTAAGAGTACCTTCTAAGTTGGACATGTATTGGTCAGCAGCAAAGGAGCTAAGCCTTTTTCGTTTAACCTTTTTGTCTAAACCTGCTTGAACTTGATTTATACCTCTTGACAAACCTGCATTATTCATATCTTTCAGAACTGTTGTGTATCCTTTATCAACAGAAACCTGTGCAATTCCAGCCCCCATCAAGCCAGCACCAAGTACAGCCAATGTCTTCGCTGGGCGTTCAGGCTTTCCAAATCTGTTTTTCTTGCATTCTGTCTGTCCATGAAATAGTCCAATAAGACCCCTGCATTCTTTAGTGACTGCAAGTTCACCAAATCCTTTGCTTTCAGCTTCAAAGCCAACCTTAGGTCCCTTGTCGAGTCCAGTGCGAATAACTTCAAGGATTTTAAGAGGAGCCGGATACAAACCACCAGTAAGTTTCATTACAGAACCTTTGGCTTTCTTGAAGACTTGATCTTTGACAATATCATATTGCAGAGCTGTATTCATGACGTTTTCCATTAAGTTCTTTGGTCCTCGTTTGGCCTTCAAGTCGCCACTCGCTAGGTCTTTGGCAGTTTTGATGGCTACTTCTTCCAGATATTGCAAGGTACGAACATCTGGATTTTCAACGCCCGGTCCTAGAGGGTTAACAAGACCGTCAACCAATCCCATCTTCTTTGCTTTATCTGCTTTAATAGTTTTACCAGTAAGAGCCATGTCAAGAGCATTAGGCAATCCTACAAGTTTAGGTAAACGCTGTGTTCCGCCACTTCCTGGCAAAAGGCCCAGCATAACCTCGGGCAAACCAAGCCCTGCCTTATCTTTGACTGCCAAACGATAGTGACAGGCCAAAGCTACTTCTAAGCCACCTCCTAAGGCACTACCCATGATTGCTGCAACAACAGGTTTCTTGCTTTTCTCTATCTGGAATAATATATCTTGACCACCTTTTGCTAAAGCTGCTGCTTCTTCAGCTGTCTTACATCGTTCTAACATTGATATGTCTGCACCAGCAATGAAACATCCTGGCTTCCCGGATATGATGACAGCCGCTTGAATTTCATTGTTCGTTTCAACCTCTTTCAAGATTGATTCCACCTCCTCCATAACAGGCTGATTCAAGACATTGACTTTCCCTGGTGAATTGACAGTTACTACACCTACACCATCTTTAACAGTCAAGTTGACATGTTGCCCAAGGGCTCTTGCTGACAAAGATAAATACCTGTTGTTTACCCGTGCAACTGAAAAGATAAAAAATATAAAAAATTAATTTAACATTTATTTTTCTAACACTTACCTCTCCATTTTATAGTGTGTACTTCCATGCCAGTATTAGTTCAAAAGATTTTTTTAAAAAATGAGAACACTCAGTTTTCTATGAATATGTTTCCATCCATCCTTACCCTACCAGCGGAATGATAGGTACAGTCACATTACAAAAATATTGCATCAGTTGTCTTAATCTTTCAAACAATAGGTACACTATATGGAAATATTCAGCAAGCGGTATCTGGCAACTAATCACTTGGTGACGCAGGCGCATGATGTGCTATGGTGACAGACTAAGTTTCTGTTAGTTGATTACAACCTGGTGAAGGTTGCCCTAGAGCAAGATCCTTTTCCTGCACACGACTGGATTACTCCAAAACAAAAAACCAAGTCATTTGCTAATGTATGTTATGGCAGACGAGCTAATTAACATTGTTTAAAGCAAATTAAAATCATTATTGCTCTTTTGTATTTTTCCTCTTCAATAATTGTGGTATTCATTTTTCTTGTAAGTCGGACTAACCATTATCTTTGGTTTGAATAGGGGTTTATTTTAGCTCTCAAAATTGTATGCCTATATATTTTGTGTTTACAGCATTAAAAACTAAGCTATTTCTTCAATTTTTTTATCATAATCAAAATATATATTAAAGAAAAAAAAGTAAAATAAATGTTGGCTTGCCTACTGATCCTTGCACCTGGTCTGTGAAAGGCAGAGAACCCTATAATGTGCAGTATGATTTTATTTTCTAATTATTTGTGTGGTGTTCGATATAACCATAATGTGTTCTTTTCCAGCTGTTATGTCAAATATATAACTGATCATTTCAGTATTGAATGGCCTAATTCTGAAACCGTCTGGCTGAGAACTGAATTAGTCACTCCTTGAGAGGAAAATGTTTACTCTCCTTAATGAGGTAAAACAGAAAAACAAAACTGTATTGGTAATGGGTGGTAGATAATATTGACAGTGAGCACGAGGTTAAAACGTAACATTAAAAAATTTCATTTAGTAGTAAAATATCAACTGATAAGTTCAATAAATGGTTCAGCATGTAATTAAGTGTAACTCCCAAAGCACTGATAAATATGTTCACACAGATGTTGTTACCAGTTTCAATCATTCTAGGCCTGTGACTCTCATTAAACCCTTCATTTATTATATATGTAAAAAAAAAAAAAAATCTAATTTCCTCCTCTGGTATGTCTGAAATTCTTCCATCAAATATTTAAAAATACTTTGTCAATTTAACATTTTTTTATAATAAACAGAAAATTAGCATATGTAAGACATATGTTATCGTGCATCAACACCAGTCTCCTCAAAATTTGATGTTCCAGGCATGCCAACCGAACCGCACACTTCAGTGCATTTCACCACCCTTCAGTCAAGTGAAATGTATTTATATTAATTTCAGGAAGTTATAAATTATATAATATTTTTAATATATTTCATAAGCTAACTTGAAAAAACGTGACACGAGGGGGACAAAGCAAAGATTAATAGAACAGAAATGCTTAGTAAGCATGAGTGCACAGGCAAATATTGTAAAGCAGAAGGTAGCACAGGAACAGGCCGCATAGGTGAAGCATGCACAAAGAAAATGCCATATTGCCAAAGATAGCGCAGGTGCTATTGGTACAATTGATCCCCATGTAAGTGAAGCATATACAGAGCCTTGCACTCTCACCAACAGAAGGAAAACCTTTACCGGGGCACATCACACAGTAGTGGGATGCAAAGATGTATGGCGCTGTGGCAAAAGGGCCAAAACTGCGCTAGACCCATGACAACTATATGTAGCTGACGAATCACCCGAGAAACACGAGAAAAGGAAGAACCTCCTCTAGACACATCTCTAGAAACTACAGGTTCTTTAACACAAGTCCTAGACTACGAATGATCCTTATTGTCATTCAATTTACATACTAACATTATCAGAAAGACAATAAGAATCATTACTAACAAGATGTCCTGATGCTGCTAAGCAGTAATTTCAGGCTGAACAGAGAAAGGGGACAATGGGCCACACCACTCCCTCACATGTCCTGGGTCCCTCTTGCTCCAAGCCATGAGGGAGCGAGACAAGACATGCCAAGGACATGGCTATTCAGGAGCAGGGGCACTGACCCTTCCTCTAACACAGAGGAGTTATCCGAAACCAACTGAGACCATAGGGATGGCAACCCCAATAAAATATTCTTTGAAACTTCAGCCTACTGATTTATAAAGCCTTTAAACCCTTAATATCTGACTCATTTCTATCAAACCTTACGTCCTGAATCAATTGGGAAGCTCTAGTAGGAGTAACAGAATGAAGAGGAGGAGGTTCTAACAAGGGTACTAGAAGGGGAATGAGACATATCATGCACACCCTTAGCACTAACCTTAGCAGACTTAACCTCTTATTTCTTTTGCTGCCTTTGCAAACAATCAGCCTCTTTATTTATGACACTTCAGTAATTTCACCATAAATTCATTTGACTAATATTCACATACTTGACAATGGTCATTCACACTAGGTACACTCTTTTCCTTGACATTTCACACGAGCCCAGGTAACTAACAATCCTCTTCTGAAACCGGCAACATAAGTAGACTGAACTGCTATGGGTGTCTGTAACTATCGTTCCCCTGGTGGGGGTGGGGGAAGTAGATGGATAGAAACATTCATAAACAACCGAGTATTCTCATTTTTTTAAATCTGTCCAACTACCACTGGTGTGGAAGTAAAAGCTATATGATGGAGAGGTAAGAATAATTTAAAAAATTATGAATATTGCATTAGCCAACTAAATACAGCAAAAGTTATTTACTTTCAATTGTATACCGTACCATAATGCATTGTAAACTATTGGATTACTAATATTTCTGCTGTTTTGCAATGATTTTATATTTCAACTCAAACCAATTCGGCTTAGAAAAATTTACTTTTCACAGTAGGCTAATTTGGTAATCAACAATATGAAGGAAATTTACCAGGTATATAAGTGGTTTTATGAGGCAGTTTCAAACACACTGAACATCTTTTATTTAAAACCTCAATTTTTGGACTAAGCCACCACACATATCAAAGGATGCAATTTAAACTTTAATGTTGCAGCCACTTGCGTGAATGCTGTGTTTAGTACTACCAGCTCAACGGGCAGCAGAAATATTTTGGTACTAATAGTAAATTTGCAGTAGGTTTTATCAAGCTTTTCCTAATTAAGCATATTGGGGCGGCTTAGACTATAAAAAATAGCACATTTTTGGAGTGAACTCAGAGTAGGGGGAGAGGCAGGTGTGAGAAATCAGACAATGAAAAGGGGCCAAACCTAATCTTCCCTAAAATGCTTTATTCTGGCAGTATTTAACAACACTGGCTTTTACCTTGGAAATTTATCTTTCCGGTAGATCTAGGTAATAACTCCACGTAAGGTATTTCTTTGGAAGTTACAGTTACCTATAGTATTTGCGTTGCTTATTAAGAATTCACAGTTATTTTTGGGGGGTAGATCGTAATTAACCCCCAAGGGCTTGTACCAAACACGGTGATATACATTTGACGCCCAAATGCCTAGGTCCCCCTTCCCTTACCGTAGGTTAGAGTTGTACAGCATAATTTTCCCAAGTGATTTACCCCACCCAAAACCCCGCATTTCCATCGGGTCCCCCTTACCGTAGGATAGAGTTCAAAGGAAAATTCTAGGTTAATTACAGTCGACACCCAAAAACTAAAGTTAAATTGTAAATAAGCAACCAAAATACTGTAGGAAACTGCAACTTCTCACTAAATACCCGCAGTGTCTCTAATACTTAGATTAACCAATGTGAGGTCCATACCCAAGAAAAAGTTAACTACCTAACCTCAGTTAAGATGCCTGCCCTGACATGGCTGCGGGGGGGGGGGTTATCAGGAACAGTAAATTTGCGACATACTTTCAAATGAACGCCATGTGTGTCTAGTATTACTTAGATTGGTAGATCTAGGGTACTAATCCGCGGCGGCCTAGACTATGTCAGTTGCGGTTTTTCTATGCAGTTTTACCTCCTGAACAAGAAATTTAAGTAATATTTATTCGGACGCCTGTAATTAACCCCGAGGGGCTCCTACTAAACACGGCGAAAACACATTAGACGCCCCAATTCCTGGTGGCTTTCATATTAGAGTGGACGAACGATGTGGTCATGCGGAATGCTTCTGTAGAAATACCCTTAGATTAACCTTTTCTGATGTTCATCATTGCTTATAGGGGGGTGGGGGGTGCTAGGACCCCTCGGCCAGGTCAGGGCACGGAGCCCTAAATGGCATTAGGAAGCTAGGCCCTGGTCATTATAGGAAAGTGTGT